>NC_136464.1:187268027-187743027 GCF_902686455.1 Sciurus vulgaris | reverse complement strand
TTCTAGGTGAGTGGCCTCGGGGCCTGTGACGCACGCCGAGGTGGACTCGGGAAAGCTACAGCAGAAGCCGCCGGTGTCTCCTACCGCTGGAGGTTCCGTGGGATGGAATCGTCTTGGGCCGGTCGGTGGACAGTGGAGTAGCTCCCTTTGGGGGGGGGGGGGGGGCGTGGCTGCTTCTGCAGCCGTCCTGGTTTAGAGAGCGCTCTGGCCCCCCGTTGTCCTGGGACCATTTACCTCAATAGGACCGCAGTTCTCTGGTTCTAAATGTAAAGCCCAACAGCGCTTGGAGTCTTTCCATTAGAGAACCCAGTTTTCTTTTTCCTTTCTCTCTCTCTCTCTCTCTCTTGGATGTTGATAGGCCTTCATTTTACTCATTTATTTATATGTGGTGCTGAGAATTGAACCCAGTGCCTCTCCCATGCTAGGCAAACACTCTACCAACGGAGCCATAACCCCAATCCCAGGAACCCCAGTTTTCTTGATTTACAGCAAGAACCCAGGAAACCCGAGAGTCGTACCATCATAGAACCCTTCTTTCTTGGCTTTTGACTTAGAATCCAGAATCCTGGGGAATCCTACCATCCTTGAATCCCAATTCCCTGGATCTCCACCTAGAGTCCAACAGCTCCTTGAGTCCTGCCATCACAGAAACCTTGTTCCCTGGAACTTCACAAATAGTCATGGTGGTTCTTCCAACATGGACTCCATCTTCACACTCTTCAACTAGACCACAATTGCCCTGGGTGTTCTGCCATCATAGAACCCCAGTTCTTAGGATCTCCATTTACATCCCAGAAACTCTGTGTGTCCTGCCTTCATGGAACCCACATTCCCTGATTCTTCATGTAGAACCCAACGGCCTTTGATGTTCTCCCATTATAGAAGTCCCCTTTCCTTGGTTTACATGTAGACCCCAGCAGCCCTAGAAATCCTGCCATTTTAGATTTCATGTTTGCTGGCTCTCCATGCAGAACATAGCAGCCCTACAAATCCTGTCATTATATAACCCCAGTATCCAGGCTTTCCACATAGAGCCCAGCAGCACTGCATATTCCAGCAAGGTAGAATGCCAATTCTCTAAAGCTCTACATAGAGCCCAGTACCTTGGTTAACTTTACATCACATGAACCCAGTTCTTTGTATCTCCAGGTAGACTCTAATGTAATTATTCATATTGAACTCAGCAGTCATGAAAGATTTGGCATCATAAGACCCAAGTTCCTTGGCTCACCACATACAGTCAAGTAGTCTTACAAATTCTGCCATCATAGAAACCCAGTTCCCTTACTCTCAGCAAAAAACAGTAGCACTGTAAATCCAGGCAGTATAACACACAGCTTTCTTGGCTCTCCAAGTAGAGATCAAAACCTCTGCTAGCACCAATATAGATATCAAGTTTCCTGAATCTCTACATAAGTTTCAACAATTGTGTTTTTCTTGAAATCCAGAAACCAGTTCTGGCCCTTCTGAAGTGCTCAGCAGCCTGGCAATTTCTGTCATTGTAGATCAGGTATGTGGAATGCAGATAGAACCCAGAACTCTGCACATCCTTCCATCAACAGAACCCCTACTTCATGGCTCTCCATGTAGGGCACGTTAGCCTTGGGGACCCTATGATCATAGACTACAGTTCCCTATGTTTCTCATAGAACTTAGCTGCAGTGTGAGTACTGCCATCATAAAACTCAGTTACCTTGAATTTCATGAAAATCCTGCAAAACTTTTTTGGTCCTGCCATCTTCCACTCCAGAGTACGTGGGCTCACCAGGTAAATATCAGTAGTCACGGGAGTAGTTTCATTATGGAAACCCAGTTATCTCCCTCCCCATGAAATTCTGAGCAGCCTAGGGTTTCTGCCATATAGAGACTCAGTTTCCTAGGTCTTCACATGGATTCAGCATATTGTGAGATGTCTTCATGGATTCCTGCAGCTTTGGGGCCCTGACATAATAGAATCCCACTTTCCTTCTCTCCACATAAAACCTGGCTACACTGTGTGTCCTTCAAAAAAGAAACATATTTCCTAGGTCTCCATACAGAACCTAGTAGAGCTGGGTGTCCTGTCATCATAGAACATCATTACATGGCTGCCCACACAGAGATCAGCAGTTCTACAATTCCTGTCATCATAGAATCTCAGTTCCCAGGTTACTCACTTTGGGCTAAGCTTCATGTAAATCTGCCACCATACAAATTTAGTTTCCTCTCTCTCAATTTAGAACTCAATCTTGTTACATCTTGCTATCCCTTGAATGTAATAATCTTGGCTCTCCACCAAGAGCTCTGATCATCACAAGTTCTGCGATCTTAGAACCCTAGTTTCCTGGTTTTGATCATAGATGCCAGCTGCCCTGCCATCATAGAAACTGAGTTTCTTTGCTCTCTACAGAGACCAAAAACCATGCATGGTCCTGACACCATGGAATCAAGATCTCTCAATCTTCACTAAGAGGCCATAAAACATGTGAATTCTGTCATAATAGAACCCCATTTCCCTAAGACACATAAACCCCAGCAACTTTGTGAGTTTCACCATTATAGAGTGTCAAATCTCTTGTGATACAAATAGAGACCAGGACCTGAGAGTGCTGTCATCATAGAACTTCTATGGGTGAGGAATCTCCCAGAATCCCATAGTGAGTGATAAACCCACTACATTACCCACAATCCTGAGGAGAGTAGTTCCCCATGAGTCCCTGCAGCTATCAAGAAAACCTGGGACAACATTACCCATCATCCTAAGAGGGAGGAAGTTCTCAGTATCCACCCCCCACCAGAAATGACTACATCTAGAACTACATTGCCCACAATTATGTAGCCTGGCAGTTCCCAGGATTCCACAAAATGAGTAGTAAACCTTAGATTACATTACCCATAATTCTTGGGGGAAGAGTCTCCCAGAAAAGCCAGCAGTGAGCAAGCAAATTATGGAACTTTATTTCCTACAATTCTAACATGAGTCATTTCCCAGGATCTCTTCCAATAAGCAGGCATAACCTGGGATTACATAGCCCACAATGCCAAGGGGTAAAAAGGCTCCCAGAATACCCAGCAGTGAACAAGCAAATGTTGGACTACATTACTCATAACCCTAAGAAGAGAAAGTTCCCAGGATCCTTTGACTGGAGAGGACAAATCATGAAACTGCATTACCCACAATTCCCCACACTGTAAAATGTGGAACATGACCCAGAATTCCCGAGTAAGCTGTAAGCCCATGACTATTTCACCCACAATACTTAAGGGAGGAGGTTCCCAAAATACCAAGAAGTCAGTGGGCAGATGTTGGACTTTTGTTACCCATAATCCTAAGTGGGGAAGTTCTCAGGATCCTTTAGAGAAGACAATCATGGGACTACGTTACCCACAATTCTATGGGAAGTTCCCAGAAGTCCCCAAAGGGAGTGGTATGCATGTGACTACTTCACCCACAATCCTTAGGAGAGGAAGCCTAAAGAATACCCAGTGGTGAGCAGAAAAATGTTAGAACTATGTCATTCATAACCCTAAGGAGAGGAAGTTACCAGGATACATTGCACAGAGGAGATAAATCATGGAACTACATGACCACAATTCTATGGGGGAGGAAGTTCCCAGAATCCTTTGCATGGAGGGGGCAAGACATGGGACTACATTACCCACAATCATTAGATAGGAGGCTCCCAGAAAACCTAGCCGAGAGCAGGCAAATGTTGGAGCCACATTACCCATAATCCAAAGCAGGAGGAAGTTCCCAGGATCCTTTGCACAGAGAAGAAAATCCATAACACTACATTGCCCACAATTCTAACAGGGGCAGAAGCTCCCACAATTTCTCACAGTGAAAAACATGGGATAATTCTATGGGGAGGAAGAAGTTCCCAGAATTCCCCAAAGTGAGCTGTAAGTCTATGGCTGTTTCACCCACAATCCTTAGAGGAGGGGGCTCTCAGAGTATCAAATGGTGATCAGGTGAATGTTGGGACTATGTTGCCCATAATCCTAAGGGGGGGGGGAAGTCCCCAGGATCTTCTGAATGGGAAGGACAACTCATGGGACTACATTACCCATAATGCTAATAGGGGCAGAGGCTCCCACAATTCCCCAGTTAGTGTAAAACTTGGGACTACATTACACACAATTCCAAGCCCCCCCACCCCCAAAGGAATTTCCCAGAATTCCTCAAAGTGAAGTGTAAACCCATGAATATTTCACCCACAATCCTTAGTGGAGAGGCTCCCAGAATACCAAACAGTGAGCGAGAAATACTGGGACTGCATTACCTATAATCCTAAGAGTGGAGGAGGGACTTTCCAGGATGTTCGGTGTGCGTGGAAAACCTGAGACTATAGTACCATGGTTCTTAGTGGCAGAAATTTGAGGAAGCCCTTTGGTTTTGTCAATCTCACTAACCCTAACCCTGCTGATAATCTTTGCCTGGCCCTACCCCTAACCCTAAAATTACTCAGAATCCTCAGAGTATGAGGGCAAGCTTGTAGCATTCAGCTTCTGTGTGTCTCCTGGCAGAGGTGTGTGGGTGTATTCCAGGACTACATCAACCATAATCTTTAGGGTGAGGAATCTCGCAGAATCCCCCATGGAGAGCCAGCCAAACCTGAACCCTTACTCTAATCCTGATACTTGTAATGTAGTTCAGCATTTTGGTACCTCTTCATGGGATATTCTAGGAGCTTCAACTCCTTTAGGATTGTAGGTCATTTAGTCCAGAATTTTACCTACTTGTGGGAAGTGGTGGAAGGAATTCTCCTGCAATTATCTGCCCCTGAGGACTGTGGGTAATGTAGTCCAGCATTTAGCCAGTTTATGGTGGGAGAGGGCTTCTGTGAGCTGCCCCCTGACCCTGTGGATTTTGGGTATGTAGTCCAGTATTTTGCTGGTTCTTTGTTCAGAACCCAGGAAACTTCTGCCCCATTATGATTGTGGGTAATTAAGTCCCATGTGTAAGGAATCTGGCTTCCTCCACCACCTGTCAATCTGCGTTTGCCCGCCTTTCCGGTTACAGGAAATTCCGGCCTCCCCATCACCTGTCAGTCTGCGTTCTTTCCGCCTCTCACGTTACAGGAATTTCCGGCTTATGCTGCCGTAATCTTCCTGCCTCCCACGTTACATTCTAATATGTCATTGGTCCATCAGTCAGTCTGTAAGAATTCTCCTCCACGATTGGTTCCTCTCAGCCCGTGAAATTCCTATGTATAAGAGAAATCTTGCGCCATGCTCTCTCTTTCTTCACTTTTCCCCGAGCGGATGTGAATCATCTACATAAAATAAAAGGTCCTTGTGTGAGACCTGTATCTGTGGAGCGTTTTCTGGGAGCTAGCAACGAACCATAACTGCCCCTAACACTATGTATTTTATGGCTCAGAGGGGTTGATTCTGTGCACTTCCCCCTCCCACTCCCAGGACTGTGGATATGTAGTCCAGAATTTTGCTGGCTCTCTGTGAGGGAACCTGAGAGTTTCTACCACCTCAGGATTGTGAATAATTTAGTCCCATGTTTTCCCAGGTCACAGGAGGCAGGGGATACCTGTGATTTCTGCCTCCCCAAGGGATTGTGGGTAATATAGTCCCACATTATTACGGTTCATGGTGGGGGGCAGCAGTCCTATGAGCTCCCATCACCACCCCCTGAGGATTGTGGGTAATGTGGTTCCACATTTTCCCATCTAACAGTGGGGAGCACTCATGTGAACTTCTGCTGCCCCTGAGAATTGTGGGTAAGGTAGTCCAGTGTTTTCCCCACACACCTCTGCCAGATGTCTATGTAAGCTGCAGGCTCCATACTTGCCTAGGCACCCTGAAGGTTCTTAGTACTATGATCCAGTGATCTACCCATGCAGCTCACCACAGAAGACTTGGAGGTGCAGTCTGCACATGTTCCCCCAGGCATCCCCAGGTATCCTGAGTGGCGCAGCAGTATTCTGCCTGTACAGCCCTCATCATGGAGGGCCATGGGAGCTCCAGGCTGCACATTCACATGGGTAAGCTTGGAAACTATAGGTGGTGAAGTCCAGGCCTCATTGCAGAGAACTCTTGGAACTGTGGGCACCCAACGTTCATGGTTACTGTCATCTATTGTTCTGCCCATGCATCCCTCACCCCAGAGGCTGGGAGATGCAAGCCACATGGATACCCAGGGACCCTGGGGATTGTACCAGTGAAGTCTGGTGTTCTGTTGCTCAGCCCTAACCAAGTAGAGGCCATGGAAGTTCAGGTCATTGCTTTTCCCTGGTATCCTAAGTATTGTGGGTAGTGTAGCTCAGTGACTTCCTGCCCAGCCCTCTCCACAGGACTGTGAGAGCTATAGCTGTATGTTTTCCCAGGCACTCCAGAGATTCTGAGCAGTGTGGTCTGGCAGAGTTATCACTACAGTGGCTTCTGGGAATTTTCAGACACCCCACTCCCTGTGTGTAGACTTACCCATAGATCCCTGGCATTGTCTATAAAACTCAGTCACATACTGGAAAGATCTCTTCAATACATCCACAATATTATTATCACATTGATACATCAACTTGTCAATATTTTTCAAGTCACTTTAACACTGAAAAAAGTGAGTCATAAAAAAATAAAAACAATGAGGTGACATTAGCCCATTAGGAACTAGCAAGGTTCCAGGTGCTGGGACCCCCATGCCTTCCTACACTATCTTTTTAAAATATCTTTTAAAAAAACATTTTGTAGATGTTGATGGTTATTTACTTTATTCATTTACTTCTATGTGGTGCTAAGAATCCAGTGCCTCACACATGCTAGGCAAGTGCTCTAGAACTGAACCACAACTCCACCCCCCCTGCACTATCTTGAGTTTGTGTCTTAGTGTTTCTCCTTTCAGTCTCCTGAGATTTCTCCCCATAAAATGTACTTTAGGATATTATGGCAATGGGCAGCCAAAGCCTCAACAAGGGATAGCTTTATTAAATTAAGTCCCACTAAATTATTACCTATGCAAGTAAAAAAAAAAAATAGTAGAGCTTATTCCTCAGCACATGGGATAGTGAATAATAGGGTTTTACTCATTCTTCACCACCTTTTTCTCAGATTGACTTCAGTAATCCCCAAACCATAATGTCATCTCCAAATGTAGATGCCAAGAAGAAATCTCACAGTACACATGGTCCTCAGGAAAGTCACCTCCCTGTGAGGGCACCAAGGGTTCTCTGCCACAACAGTCATGGCTCCAAGGTGTCGGCAGACATGGTCTCTTCCTAGGTGAGTCCCAAGGTTAGGGTTAGGGTTACTTCACTGTGGACATGGCCCCCAGCTGTCCCCAGCCATGGCATCTCCCTGTGTGGTTCCCAAGGTGAAGGAAGCTTTTCTCGCCACAGTCATAGCTCCAAGGTATCCACAGCCATGATCTCTCTGGTGGATCACAAAGGTGAGGGCTTAGGACAGGTCTTGAAGGTTTGGGTTAGGATTACCTCATGGTGCACACAGACCCCATGTGACCCAGCCATGGCATTTTCCCAGGTGAGTCCTGAGAAGGAAGCTTGCTGTGGGTACAGGACACCCATTTCTGGCAAGATGATTCAAGGGGATCAGAAAAAGTTACTCTGAGCACCCCCTGCAGGTCCCTATGGGCAGCTGAAGAAGTTCAGTGCTTAGTGTTCACTGTTCAACAGTGGCCCTGCGCCCCCTTGTGGCAGTCCTGGTGAAGTTCTGAAATTCATGGTTCTGATTTTTCTAAGCCATAGTTTTGGAAATCAAACAGCAAAAGAATCCACCATCCCATGTTTGATCATAATGGATAAAGGTACCAAGAAGTAAAATACATGGTTGACAGGAAAAAGTCAATTTACTTATCTAATAGCAATAATATATAGGAAAAAATGGAATTTAAAAACAAGAATAAGAAAAAAATGTAAACAGTTTTAGAAAAGGGCAAATATTCACCCACATCCTAGCCCTTGCACTAATCCTAACCTAACACTGCTCAGAATCCTCAGTGTGCCAGGGAAAGCATGTGACTTTCAGCTTCATGTGACTATTAGCAGAGATGTGTGGGCAAAACTCAGAACCCAAGTTAGCCATGATGCCAAGATATAGAAGTTATCTGGGTCCTCCCCTAGTAGTGAGTGGGCAAAATGCAGGACTACATTACCCAGAATCTTCTAGGATTTCCCATAGAGAGTAGACTTATCATAGGACTACAGTATTGCAATTCTAAATGGCAGGAACCAGCAGAATCCTCAGCAGACAATTGGCAAAACATTAAAGTTGTTGCACACCTGTAATACCAGCAGCTGGGGAGGCTGAGACTGGAGGATCAAAAGTTCAGAGCTGGCCTCAGCAACTTAGTGATGTCCTAAGCAACTTAACAAGACCCTGTTTCAAAATTAAAAGAAAAAGGGTTGGGGATGTGGCTTGGTGGTTAAGTGCCCTTGGGTTTAATCCCCAGTACCAAAACAAACCAACAAATATTAAATCTACCATAGACATAATCCTCAGGGAACCAGGGTGTATGGCTTTCAGCTTCCATGGTACTCCTGCCAGAGGTAAGGGGGGCAGAACTCAGAACTACATTCCCCATGTAGCCAACTGATAGAAATCACCAGAGTTTCCCCCTCCTAGAGCAGTGAACTGACAAAACACAGACAACATTACCCCCATTCCCAAGGATGAAGAATCTCCTGGGATCACCCACTGTGAGTGGGCTAAATCACAAGACTACATTACCCACAATCCTAAGTGGTGGAAACATCCAGGATCCCAGCAGACAACCTGCCAAATGCTAAACCTACCACAGACTTTAATGACCCTAAAACTACTCAGAATTCTCAGGATATCAGGGTAAGCATGTGGCCTTCAGCTTCCATGGGACTCCTGGCAGAGATCAGTGAGCAAAATTCAGAATTACATTATTCAGAACCCTAATTGGCAGAAGTTGCCAGGATCCCCAACAGAGAGATGGCAAAATGTTAACCCTACACTAGCCTTTGTCCTAATATTAACCCTAACCCTAACACTGTTGAGAATCCTCACATTACCAGAGTAATCTGACCTTCAGCTTCCATGGGACTCTCAGAAAATGTGAGCAGGTAAAATTCACTGTTACCCACGGTGCCAAGGAGTGCAAGTCCCAAGGGTCTCCACTTGGTGAGCAGACAAAACACAGGACTATTTTACCCACAAGTCTATGTGACAGAAGCCATCAGGATCCTCAGCAGACAGCAAGCACATTGCTAACCTTAACCCTAGACTTTGTACTAACCCTGTCCCTAACACTGCTCAGAATCCTCAGGGTACCAGGGCAAGCACCTTCCATGTGACTCCAGGCAAAATGTGTGGGCAAATTCTCAGGGGGTGGCAGCTCCTGAGTCCCCTACAATGAGCAGCCAAACCATGGGACAACATTACCCACAATCCTAAATCTGGGACTACATCATCCACAATTCTGGTAAGAGGGAGCCTCAAGGGGGTCAGGAAAAGTGGCTCCACTTGCTGCCTGCTGACCACTGTGGGCTGTGTAGGACACTCACCACTCACTGTTCAGTGGTGACCCTGTGCCCCCTGTGGCAGTCCCAGTGAAGCTCTGGAAGTCATTCTGATTATTCCAGGTCATTTTAGAAATGAAGCAGAAATAGAGCCCACCATCCCATGCCTTGATCAGAGTGAATGGAAATAGCAAGAAGCAAAGTACAATGCTAATAGACAAAGGTCTTTTGATTTCCTGTGCATCAGCAATAATACATAGGAAAAATTGGACTTTGAAAACTAGAATAAGAAATTTTTAAAGCATTTTCATTTATAATTGCATTCCCCCAAAGTGAAGTCCTTAAATATATCTTAAAGTACAATTGTACTTTCAGAAAAACATGAAACAAAGTAGAAAGAAATAAAATTAAACATAAATACATGCACAGATACTTCTTGATCAGGATTGTTGGACTCAGTATTAAGATGGAATTCTCTCAAGCTTGATCTGCACATTCAGAACAATACCCAATTCCTAGAAGACTTTCTAAGACAGGCACTGAGGGAAGCTCCACCCACTACAGGGACACCAGTTGAGACTGAGGGGCAGCCTAGCAGGTTTGGTCACACAGTGGGCCCCCAGGTGCTGGGGTGGGACCAGAAGTTATTCTGCCTTAAGGGACCTGTTGTGACCTGGTGGGATGACCCCTAGCCCATGCCATTCTCCCAGCCCAAGGGCATCATGCTTTGTAGAGTGAGAACGTCAAGGCAGAACACAAGCTACAGGTCATGGCTATTAATGCTCCAGTGACACCTGTGGTCCCTGAAGGTAATGGGGCAGACCTGGACCCTCAGGGTTCTTGCCTCTCATCTGCCAGAGTCTAAGCTCTAAGGAAACCCACAAACCAGGGTTGTAGAGGGGAAGCTGAGTTCTGTCAAAACAAGATCACTGATTGGAGCTCAGGGACTAAGGAGAGAGTGGGGGTCCTCAATGGGGAGAATGGGGAACACAGGTCCATATTGTTTCCAAATGAGGCACCTCATTGCACTAGCTCAGCAATTCTAGTCACCCTTACAATCAGCCAGCACCCTGGACAATTGGGCTGTTTACTCTCAACACAGTCAGTGTGGACACAGGGCTGGCACCACCAAAATGATCAGATTTGGGGGTGATCAGACATCACCTTGGAGGGTGAAGAGTCTGGTCAGATATCAGAGTGATTAGACTTCACCTGGGAAGTGTCAGGAGTTCGTTCAGATATTGGGATGATTGATTGTACATCATCTGGTATGGTGAGGATTCTGCTCAGATATCATAGTTGGACATCACTTGAGATGGTGAGGAGTCTGGACAGATATAGGGTGATTGGACTCCACCTGGGTTGGAAGAGGAATGAGATAAATTATCAGGGTGATCAGCTGGGGAGTGTGGAAGGTGAGGAATCTGATCTGACATCAGATGATGGGTTATCAAGTGTGGGCTCTTGCTACATTTGGGCTCACAAGGACCTGTTCAGATAGGTCCAGAGCTTCCTGGGTCTGAGTGAAGCTGGCAAGCAGAGTGCACTCCTCAAGATGTGTCACAGAAATGACACCTGCATGGTCAGTGGTGACTCTTCCAGAAGGTGGGATTTCAGCCAAGGCCCTGAATAAAATAATCAGTGAAAAGCAGTGGATGCTAGGGTGTGAATGTGCACCAGGTGGACAGAGGTTGGAAAGAAAGAGCAATAGTTAAAGATAGGGACAAAAAAGGACAGGGAGAGGGCTGAGGATGAATGGGAAGAGCCTATGCTGGTACATGGAGAGCTAAGTGGCCTTAAGAGTGTCCAAGGAGAGGTCAAAATAGACAAAAGGGGAGGAAAAAGTTGATGTTTAGGCAGGGAGGTTGATGGAATCAGGGGCAAAAGAAATGGGTGGAGGGTGGGGAAACCACCAAGAGGCCCTGGCTACTGGGAGAGCCACAGCAGGTAGGGAAGGCTGGGGCAAAGGGCAGGCTATGAAGTAGGGTGGGGCTGTGGGACCTGGTGAGCCTGTGGGTAGTAGTACTGAGGAGGGCCTGGAACAGGGTAGAACAGGGGAAGGAGTGAAGTAGTGGGTGACTAGGAAAGCCTGGGACAGAGGACGGGCAACAGGAAGAGACCAGAATGGGTGGGGATCTGGGGGGCATGGGGAGTGACCACAGAGGACCTGGAGGTGAGGGCCAGAGGAGGGGCTTGGTGCAGGTGGTGCAGGCCAGCGTCCTCAAGAGCTGGCACACAGACAAGGTGAACTGACTGCCAAGGTCTCTTTTGGGCACCACCTTGCCCAGTGCTGGTGAAATTACTGAGGACCTCAGAGATGGCCAGAGACCCCAGGATCCCAGAGGCTTGGTGAGCCTAGGAGAGCAACACCTGGAAGCTCCATCTGGCTGGGGAGAGGTGCAAGTGGAGACTATGGGACATTACTGGAGAGACCCCCCAAACCCAAGATGCAACAGTCACTGGTCACCTGCATGCACACCAAGGGGTTGACTCTGGTCTCCTTTTCTGGAAGTAAGTGTGAAGGAGAGCTGGTAGGGATATTTACAGGATCTCACTGACTTGCTTCTTCTTACTCAGGTAGCTGTGAGGATTATCAGAGGAACGACATGTTCTGGGACTTTTAAAATAGTTTCCTGAGTTGCCTGCTAGCCCTTTAAACACTTCAGCAAACTTCAAAGCACTTTACTGTAAAGAGACCCTCTAGCTGCCTGTGTGAAAAGGTCAAGGGTATTTGCAGATCATTTATGCATGAGGAGACCCAGTGTGCTGCACTTCATGATGTTGAGCACAGGCCTTAAGAGTACCTCTTTAGGGTCAGTCCAGTTCAGATGCAGCCACAAAGAAGCATTGTTCCACTGCTATGGTCAGCTATGTAGAGCAGGAATAGGACAGATTTGAGAGCCTGTGTGGTCCCACAGGGAGCCTCCCTGCAGAAGTACCCACAGAAGGTCTGATGGAGCTCAGGGGCACAGAACCTAGAGTCCTGGCAGGGCCAGAGTGCTGTGTGTACCCAGGAAAATGTCCCCTGACTGTCTTCACTCAGAAGACTGAGGACAGTTTCCTTCTAAATACACTAAGCTGAATCAGCACATGGCCTGCTCCTGTCTACACTCAGTAGACTCAGGACACGGTGCCCTCCTGTCTACACTCAGATACTGCATGGTAGGCCTTTATCCTCCTATCTATATTCAACTACGCATGCAGTTTCCTCCTTTCTACACTCAGCAGACTCAAAACATGGTTCCTCCTGTCCACACTTGGCTACCAGTTTCTACCATCTGCACTCACCACAATCAGAACAGTTTCCTACTGTCTATATTGAGCTGACCCAGGACATGGCTTCCTCTTGTCTATCTGGTCTATACTCATCTGACTCAGGGCACTCATAGTGGACAGGTTAGGGTTAGGTAAGGGTTGGGGTTAGGGTCAGGAGAGAGTATCCACTTCCGGTACACACTCAACTGACTTAGAATACATTTTCCTCCTCTCTACACTCAGGATTTGGTTTTCTACTATATACACTCACTGGACTAAGTTTTCTTATGTCTACACTCAGCTGACTCAGGACACAACTTCCTCCTACTCTACATCCTGCTGACTGAGGACATGGTTTTCTCCTATCTACACTCAGTTGACTTAGGACTCACTTTGCTCCCTCATGTCTACACTGGAAACAGCAGGGCTCTAGTGCAGGGTAGGAGGTGTACATTCAGGCTGGATGCAGCCATTTTGTCAAAGAGGGAAAGTGGAGGCCTCATTCTTGGCTGAGTAAGCTCTGAACACTAACTTTATCCTAAACCAAGTCTTCATCCAAACTCAACCCTAACCCCAATACAATCTCTTCTTCCTGGATTCCCTGATGCAATGCCTGTGTCTGCCTGATGCCCTCCCACCTCCCTGATTCCAGGCAGTTGAGGTTCATGAAGAAGAATGTGAACAATGTCATCATTTCCAGCCCTGGATTCTAGGTAGCCACATCTGTCCCCATATTAGGCCACACAGCATTTCTCCCAGAGGAGATGGGCTTTGCTGTCCACCCCCATGGGGACATCCTGTAGGTACAATGAGGGAGAAATTGTGCCAGGAGAATACATCTGGAACTGCAGGGCCAGAACAACCGTGCACTGTGACAGGGTCCTGGACACACAGGGTTGGGTGCACACTATCAACTGTGACAGAGTCTTGGACACACAGGATTAGGTGCACACTGTCCACTGTGACTGAGTCATAGACACACAGGACCAGATGCACACTGTCCACTGAGAGTTCTGGACACAACACTGAGGATGTTGTCTACTGCAGTAGTCTTGGATACAGGGCTGGGTGCACATTCTCCAATGTGAGATTCTTGAACACAGGACCAGAGGCACACTGTTCACTGTGACTGAGAGTTCTGGACACAAGGCCGGGAGGATATTGTCCACTACTGTAGAATCTTGGATACAGGACTGCAGGTGCACAGTCCAATGTGAGTAAAATTCCTGAACACAGGACCAGGAGCACACTGTCCAATGTGATAGAACCCTGGACCCACAGGCTGGGTGAATCTACTGCCATATGGGACTGGATGCACACTGCCTACTATAGACAGAGTCCTGGACACAGGACCAGATAGAGTCTGTCCACATTGAGAATTCTGGACATATTTGGCTGGGTACACACTGTCTAATGTGACTGATAGTCCTGGACACAGTACTTGGATAATGTTGTCCACTGCAGCAGAGTCCTAAACACAGGGCTGGGTGGAGCCTTCCACTGTGAGTGAGAGTCCAGACACACAGGACTGGGTACATACCATCCACTGTGACTGAAAATCCTGAACACAAAGGACAGTGTGCACAATGTCCACTATAACTGAGAATCTGGGACACACAGGGCAGGGTGAACACTCTCCACTTTGTCTGAAAGTCCTGGACACACAGGGAAGGGTACACTCTATTCACTTTAACTGAGAGTCCTAGACACACAGGGCAGAGTGCACAATGAACACTGTGTCTGAGAGTCCTGAACTCCTGACCAGGTACACACAGTCCACTATGACTGAGAGTCCTGGACACAAAGGTCTGGGTGTGCACTGTTCACTGTGACTGAGAGTTCTGGACATACATGGCCGGGTGACCATGTCCAACATGACTGAGATTCCTGAACACAAAGTCAGGTGTATACAGTTTACTGTGACTGAGAGTCCTGGACAGGGCTGGGTGCATACTGTGATGGGCTGACAGATCTGACTCCATGAGAATGTTATAGGCCAGACTCTAGGGAAATGACTAAACAGACTCCATTTTTGCTCTGAGACTTCATGTTATGTAGGAAATAAGCTTCTCCCATGGGAACCACCCCGCCTCTGTGCCCATATCAGTTACTAAGTGTGACGTGGTTTAATAATATATGATGGCAACTCCTATGTAGTAAAGAATTGCTCTCTTTTGACTAAACAATGTACCATGTGAACAGTGATTGTGTGGATGTTAGCAACCATTCTTTAGTTGTACCTAGGTAAGGGTCATTTTGACCACTTCTCCCTCTGTCAATGATCTCATGATGCTAATGTGTAATTTCGAATCATAGCAACAGACAGTTATGATTAATGTGATTTTTGATATAAGAACCCCTACAATCCTGTGTTCAGGGCTGTTCTCCCAATAGCCTTTTTTGGGGCATTGTGTGAGACAGTCAGCTGGCCAGCTTAATAAAGATTCTCAAATTTGGACTTCTCAGTGGTGATCGGTCTGTTCTTAAGTTGCACCCCATAACACATACAGTGTACTGTGACTATGAATCCTGAGCACTGGACCAAAAACCACACAGTCCACTATGACGCAGAATCCTGTACACGTTGGGGTAGGTGCACATATCCACTGCGACTGAGTCCTGGACACAGGAACAGGTATACACTGTCCATTGGATACAGACTTGAGAGGGATACTGTTCACTATCACAGAATCCCACATCCAGGACTGGGTGGAGATCATCCACTTTGACAGTCCTGGACACAGGCCTGGGTCCTGGACCCCAGGCTGAATGATCACTGTTTGCTGTAACTTGATCCTGCTCCAGCAGCATGTCTCCAATTCAGTGGCTAAGGGCACCTTCCTGAAAGTAGACAGAGGTGAAGGGAGTGCCTCAGAGATCTCTGGAAGCAGTCTGTGCAGGTGACAGTGGCCATTCCCACCTCCACCATTGTCAGGGTCTTAGAGCCCCCTGCTCTTTCCCAACCAGCAACAAGGGAAGGGGACACTCCTCAACAAGGTCAGACTGGGATAGGTAGGGCTGACTGAATGCCCGCTCCCAGCCCTCCGGGCAGAGGACAATCAGACGAGTCGGGAGACCCATCACAGCAGGAACTCGTTTATTGAGGAAAATCATACAGGCTTTTTGTAGGGGTGGGGGCTAGGGCGGGAACCCAATCAGCTTAAGGTCAGCAAGGCATGGGGGGTTCACACAGGTGAGAGTCCCATAGGACTATATGGCAAGCATGAGGTGATCAGTTCACGGGAACTGTTGTTAATCAATCCCTAATGGTGGCCCGGTTTATCATCATTAACCTTGAAACTGCCTTGGAGCCTTGCTCACTCACCAGGGAGTAAGGAGTCAGCCTGGTTAGTTAATGTGTCATTAGTCCCAACTATCCTTCCTTTTTGTTTTATATTAAGGGTGTGTCTGTCTTAGGTTGCCCCGGGAGGGTCTTACCTGTCATGGAATATCACCCTAGCAGTTTGGGTGTCTGCCTTACTCAAAGGTGTGCCTGTCTTAGTTGTCCTCCTCTGAGGATCTTACCCATCATGACTACCACCTTAGAGCTTCAGGTGGGCCCTCAGGAGGAGCAGGGCTTAAGGGAGAGAAAGGTAATCAGACTTCTCCCGGCAGGAAGAAGGGGGCCATGGCTGATGTTCTAAAGTCCCAAGACGTGAGCGCACCCTACATGTTTTATAGGTTAAAGTCTCTTTGTTCTCCAGTTCTCTCCCCTCCTTATCTCTCCTTCCTGCCTATGTGACTAGGCCTGGTTTTGCATAAAGTGAGAAGGCCATGGGCAGGGGGAGGGCCAAGGTGATTCAGGCAGATAAGGGTCCCAGGGGCATTAATTAGCAGCTCCATGCTTGCAAGTCCTTGATAAAGGCAGGTGAATTTGGTATCAATGGGCTCTGGAGATCCTTGACATTCCATTCTTCCAGGAACAATCTCCAACTTCCAGAGCAGATGGCTTCATTTCCTCAATTTGACCCAATCCCCTATTCTAAACTAACTTCCTGTCCCCAATTCTGGGCTTCATTCCCCACCTTTTGCTTTAGGAACTCCTAACTGCTCTAAGGAAACAGGGGTGCTGATTGTTCTGGTTGCTTCGAAGCTGAAAGGGGGCAGCGAGGGACAAGGAGTTTGGAGTTCCTTTTTAAAACTTGGGTCAATCGAGGGGTCCAAGGTTGGGGAAGTCTGGTTGGGGAGAGCAGGTTGTGAAGTCATCTGGGGGTGGGTGCTTCTATGATAGAAGAACAAAAGACAGGAGTACTGAAATGAGATTATTACAAAGTAAATGTTGCAGGCATCTGGAACATGTCAATGAATATCATGAAAATGACAGAAGTCAATTTCTCACCAAGAGGTGGAAAAACTGAGAAATTGTTCCCCTAATAAGGTCTAACAAAGGCTGGAGAGGACAAGGCCTTTATTTGGGAAGTTTAACATTGTCCAGGTTATCAGAAATGTAAACACAACATTTAACTCTTAATGTCATTGATGTCCCCAGAAAATATAGTTAAGCTATTAATGTCATCTGATTTTTGTAAAATATACCCTTTATTGGTATAACCTGTGTTTAGTAGAGATCTCTATACTTCTACTACTTAGGGTTAGATAATCATACTAGCAGCAAATAGAATTAAGCTTACTTGTATAAACTGACTAAAAATTTCTGACTCTGGCAGTTTCTCTTGATAGTTATCAGGTGCATTCGCCTAAGAATCTCTCTTTGCAGCTTTTAAGTCTTTATTCTAGTGGGCTAACGCAAGTGTACATCTTAAGTTATATTTAACTATTATTTCTTTTAAATGCCCAAGAATGGCTATATTTTGGTTTTAAACTGTTTGGCTGGGTGTCTAAGATCAAGCTGGTCAAACTGACTTGTCTCAATCTCTAAGTTTGATCTAACCATCAAGCAAGTCAGTCTCACCAGTCATAAAGTAAAGTATTGGGCTTTAACTTCAATGTCTATAACTTTACCGTTATTTACCCCCTTTTATCTAATTGGGGTTTACATTATCTGTATTAGTACTGGAAGTTACCACTATCTGTTCTATAGGTGATGGCTTATTATCATATGTTACCTAGGTTGTTGTGTTCTGGAAGCAGTTACTTCTGCAAAACATTAATAGGTAACAGTTTTACAAAATGAAATTAGCAAGAGTAAAACTATATATTCAGCCCATATAATAGTTATCTTAAATTTTGGCTGAGCTATACATTATATCCTCTGTTGAGATCATAGTAATTTTACAACAAAAACCAATTTTTTGACTATAACTTTAAATAAGCTGAAGTCTGACTTACTTTGGAGCCATTCTAATATGCAGTAAGGTGGGAGGCAGAGCCTTATATCAGGTAAGGCGTGGCTCTTTACAAATCTTAAGTGTTCTAATTCTGATGTTGATCTTTGCTTCTTTCTTAAATGTCATTGTAAGAAGTTTACATATATTGATTCCTGAGTCTATATGAACACTAGTTAACACAATTTAACATTATATCTAAAATGTGAATTGAAGAAAGGCTGAGAGAGCTTTTAATTTTCCTTTTGTGTGACAAAGTGGCAAAATGCTTTTATGTTTCACAATATTAACTTTAAACAAATCAGGCTCTAACATTTAGAAATACATTTACATTTAAAATTCTTTATCTCAGTGTAAAAAAGTAACAAATTTTACATATACCCTATTGATAACAGGTCCTATAATAGAACATTAAATGATAGAAATAAATCCCCAATAAAATTTACTCTTTATAAGTTTAAAATTACCAATACAGACAAGTTTAATTTGAAGAATAGCAGCTTGATAAATTCTCCTGTTTTAAAAACTTATATACCTGGAAATATGAACACATTTAATAACAAAGAGGGACCATTTCACAATTACCTTGGCACTTATCTTACCAAATTCAGTTTTTAAAGAAAAATTTAGACTCTGTAAACATAGTACAATACTTTAACAGTTGTTTAACCATAATTGTATACCCCAATTTTTAAGACTAATTGTTCTAAAGAATAAAACTTAAGGAGATCCAAGATGGTGGATTAGAGGGAGGCTGCGTTCCTTGTTGCTTCATAACGCCAAAATCAAACAGAGAATATCTGTTTCCAGTGAGGCAGTTTTTGCTGCTTATCGATCCCCTGGTGTTTACCCCATTTGTCTGCTGTGATGACCTGCAATCTGCCAGCATAATCACGCTTTTTTGAGAGCAGATTGCTCACTGTCAGACATCTATCATCTGCCATTTGCCTGCCTCTCGCCTGTCCATCACCTACCTTACCCCTATCCATCACCCAACGCCCGAGGTTCACCTCCTGATCGTCCGACAGCTGCCAGCAGACTGACTGCAGATCGCCAGTGAGGACCAGCTGCCTGCGTCGCCTGGAAGTTCACTGTCACAGTACCTGCAGGTTTGATTACACGTAGCTGCCGCCATTTTGAGACAACCGCCAGGCCCCATAGGACCCCTGGCTGGACCTGACTGAGCCCATCTCCAGAACCCTCAGCCCGACCGACCACTCATTGCCTCTTGGGCCCTCACATCAACTGACTGCTCCCTGCTGCCAGGACCCTCAGATCAACTGACTGAGGCCCATCACCAGGAACCCAGACCACTGATTGCAATCAGCCTCCGGTCCCACAACTACACCAAACACACTGGACCCCCAGGACCCCTGCTGGACCAACTGCAATCCCACCTCCAGGACCTCCAGCTGACCACATCCACCCTGAGCTGCAACTCCCCATTGCCAACACATTTTGAAGCCAGAGTAGCCATCTTGGATATCCTGGAAGCTGTAGCTCCGATCTTTGGTGGGGCAAATCCCATCCTGAGATGCCTGCTTGAGGCTTGAAGCTCATTGTCAGGTACCTCTCATGCATCAGGCTACTGAACACAGGGAGTTTTATTAGCATAGACTGTTATACAGTAGATTTTCTTTTTTCTCCTTTTTTTAAAAAAAAAATTTAAGTTTTTATTTCTTTACTTTCTTGCTTTCTTTTCCTTTTGTTTACCTGTTCCCTCAGCAGTCTCGTTCTTCCTTTTTAGCATGCTAACATCGATTTCTTTTGATTGCACTCTCACCCTTTCTATTTTCTAGAACTTCTGATATTCTTTTCTTATTCCCATTACAGCCATATTCTACATCCCTCTGCATCCTCTTTGTCCGCCATTAGAAACTGTAGACCTTACTGCAAACCTGTCTGTTTTACTGAAGACAAACATTTGAGCTCATTTTGTTATTATGACAACTTTGTTTATTGTCCCCATAGGGGCTATTTGGTCTAGGATTGCATAGTGTCTGATTTGGGCACGGCTAATATTGATCTCCCCTTAAAGAAAGGGTTTTGGAAACCTATAGGCCACTAGAAGCCTATAGGGGGAAAATCTGCAATAACCCCAGATCTGCACTGCTAGAGGGGAAGATACATGAACAATATGAAAAAACAAGGGAAAGAAATGATCCAAACAAATCTAGATTCGATAGTAATAGATCCAATGACCGTATGTTAGAAGAAATGCCAGAAAAGAACTTCAGATTATACATGATTAAGATGATCCGCGAAGCAAAGGATGAGATAAGAGAGCAAATGCAGGCAATGAATGAGAATACCAATAAACTGAAAGAGCAACTGCAGGAAGCAAAAGATCATTTCAAAAAGAGATAGAGATCTCAAAAAAAAAAAAACCCAATGGAAATCCTAGAAATGAAGGAGACAATAAACCAAATAAAAAAACTCAATGGAAAGCATCACCACAACTAGAACACTTGGAAGAAAGAACCTCAGACAATGAAGACAAAATATTTAATCTTGAATATAAAGTTGCCCAAACAGAGAAAATGGTAAGAAATCATGAACAGAATCTCCAAGAACTATGGGACATCATGAAAAGACCAAATTTAAGAATTATTGGGATTGAGGAAGGCACAGAGATACAAACCAAAGGAATGAATAACCCACTCAATGAAATAATATCAGAAAATTTTCCAAACCTGAAGAATGAAATGGAAAATCAAATACAAGAGGCTTACAGAACACCAAATGCACAGAATCACAACAGATCCACACCAAGGCACATTAAAATAAAAATGCCTAATATTCAAAATAAAGATAGGATTTTGAAGGCCGCGAGAGAAAAGCATCAGATTACATACAGGGGGAGACCAATATGGATAGCAGCTGACTTCTCAACCCAGACTCTAAAAGCTAGAAGGGCCTGGACCAACATATTTCAAGCTCTGAAAGAACATGGTTGCCAACCAAGAATCCTATACCAGCAAAACTAACCTTCAGATTTGAAGATGAAATAAAATCCTTCCATGATAAACAAAAGTTAAAAGAATTTACAATAGAAAGCCTGCACTACAGAATGTCTCAACAAAATATTCCATGAGGAGGAAATGAAAAACAACAATGGAGGTCAGCAAAGGGAGGAACTACCTTCGAGAAAAAACACTCAAAGGAGAAACCAAGCCAACTTAAAAACCAAAAATAAGCCAAATGACTGGGAATACAAATCATTTCTCAATAATAACCCTGAACGTTAATGGCCTAAACTCCTCAATCAAAAGACATAGACTGGCAGAATGGATTAAAAAGAAAGACCCAACAATATGCTGTCTGCAAGAGACTCATCTCATAGAAAAAGACATCCACAGGAGAGGATGCATGCATGTTTTAGAAGAAAGGAAGGCAACTTACACCTTGCACAGCTGGATGCTACGTTGGACTCTTAAGCACAGGAAAAATGCTAGGAACTTGCATGAACAGTTGCTGGATTTGTTGACTGAAGTTATAGGCTGTGCTGGGCCCACCAAACTACACGTTCTTGGAATCATCACTTATTAAGGAAGCATGACTTCTGTTGAGCAAGACAAGCTGGGTCAAGCCTTTGAAGATGCTATTGAAGTACTAAGGCAGCATTCATCCGGAGATCTTCAGTACGCCCCAGAACAGTGCTGCAGACTTCTATTTTGAAGGAAATATTCATCAACCTCTGCAGAACATAACTGAAAATCAGTTCATAGAACCTGCTGTCTTCTAGCAGAAGGGAGGAAAAGTTGAGAACTAATTTTAGAAGATAACAATCTCAACAAAGACCAACAAGACAGCTGGAGAAGAGACAGAAGCGTCTTACTTAGTACTGTCATTTTAATTCATGATGTGTTTTTGGCAGGAAGAAGCTCAGGCGTTTGAATACCTTCACGAGTCCCTGTGCAGTCCCGAGATGGCATCTTGTATTCAGTGGGTAGATAAAAACAGAGGCATATTTCAGTTTGTATCAAAAAACAAAGAAAAACTTGCTGAACTTTGGGGGAAAAGAAAAGGCAATCGGAAGACCATGACTTATCAGAAAATGGCCAGAGCCCTGAAGAATTACGGAAGAACTGGGGAAATCATCAAAATCCGGAGGAAGCTCACCTACCAGTTCAGCGAGGCCATTCTCCAAAGACTCTCTCCATCTCATTTCTTGGGTAAAGAGATCTTCTACTCACAGTCTGTTCAACCTGATCCAGAATATCTCAGTTTAAATAACTGGAATGCCAATTTCAACTATGCATATGCCAATTACCATGAGCTAAGTTACCCTGATTACTAAATATACTCTCTCATTTCCCCACTGCCTGGCTTCAGGCAACCCTACAAAGCCTCAGGATTTTTCTCTTAAAGCAGTTGGTCTTCCATCTCCACAGGTTCCACATCCATGGATGGAAAATATTGGAAAAAACCAATTGTTTCTGTACTTTACATGTACAAACTTATTTTCTTGTTATTTTCCCCAAATGATACAGTAATAACTATTTAGGTAACATTTATTTTATATTGGTATTATAAGTAACCTAGAGATGATTTGAAGTATTTGAGTGGATGTTCCTCACTTTTAAGCAAATACTACCTTATTTTATATAAGGAACTTTAGTGTCCAAGGATTTTGGTATCTGATCCTAGAACCAATCTCCCCAGAAGTTGCCGAGGGACAGAAAAAAGAGAGAGGGGGAAAAAAAACCAATTAACTTAAATTATTCAATTAACTTTGCACTGAAAAAAAATTAACTGCCTTGTTGCTATCTTTTATCAAATAGCATGTAATCTATACTAACATAAGGAAATCTTGCCAACGATTTTGTTGTTTCAAATGATCAGTTCCAATTTGAAACTGACTTTACTCTTAGCGTCATCCATGTATCCAATTTCTTCTAGATTATGTCAGTTGTGTTGATTTGAATCATATATTAATTTAAACATTTTTCCCTAGCAATTTGAAATGCAAATCAAAACTACTCTAAAGAGTTCATCTCACTCTAGTCAGAATGGCAATTATCAAGAATATAAGCAACAATAAATATTGGTGAGGATGTGGGAGAAAAGGTACCCTCATTCATTGTTAGTGGGACTGCAAATTGGTGCAACCACTTTGAAAAGCAGAGTGGAGATTCCTAAGAAAACTTGGAATGGAACCACCATTTGACCCAGCTATCCCACTCCTCAGTTTATACCCAAAGGACTTAAAATCAGCACACTACAGTAACTCAGCCATGTCAATGTTTATAGCAGCTTAATTCACAATAGCTAAACTATGCTACTAACTGAGGTGCTCTTCAACAGATGAATGGATAAAGAAAATGCAGTATATATACACAATGGAATATTACTCAGCCTTAAAGAAAAATGAAATTATGGCATTTGCCAGTACATGGATGAAGCTAGAGAATATCATGCTATGTGAAATAAGCCCATCCCAGAGAATCAAAGGCCAAATTTTTTCTCTGATAAGTGATGCTAATTCACAATAAGGGGGATGGTTAGGGAAGAATAGAAGTACTTTGGATTAGACAAAGGGGAGTGAATGGAGGTGAGGGGGTATGGGAATAAGAAGGATAGTAGAATGAATTGGACATTATGACCCTATATGCTACATGAGTACATGATTGGTATAATTCTACATCATGTACAATCAGAAGAATGAGAAGTTATACTGCATTTATGTATGATGTATCAAAATGCATTCTGCTATCATGTATAACTATTTAGAACAAAAAAAATTTTCCTATCATACAGTCAGGTGAAAAATCACTCAAACAGCTAGGCACAGTGGCACATGCTTATAATCCCAGTGACTCAGGAGGCTGAGGCAGGAGGATCTCAAGTTCAAAGCCAGCCTCAGCAACTTAGCGAGATCCTGTCTCCAAAGAAAATATAAAAAAGGACTGGGATGTGGATCAGTGGTTAAGTTCCATAAATTCAATGCCCAGTTAAAAAATAATTCCATATGATACAATGTTCATGTTAAATGAATGGAACTTGGGAACATTATGTTCAGTGAATAAGCCAGACTTAGAAAGTCAAGAGTCATGTTTCTCCTCGTACGTGGAAAATAAAAGAAAAAAGGGAAAACAAAGGGTGAGGATCTCATGAAAGTAGAAGGGAGAACAGTAGAGTAGGGGAAGGGAAAGGGAAAGTACTGGAAAATGAAATTTACCAATTATGTTATGTGCATGTACCAATGTGTCACAATAAATGCAACTATTATGTATGAAGAAATTGAAGAAAACCTTAGAAGGTGGAAAGATCTCTCATGTTCTTGGATCAGCAGAATTAATATTGTCCAAATGGCCATTCTACCAAAGATGCTATACAGATTCAGTGCAAATCCAATTAAAATCCCAATGACATCCGTCATAGAAATAGAGAAAGTATCATGAACTTCAGCTGGAAGAATAAGAGACCTCAATAACCAAAATAATCCTGAGCAGAAAAAGTGAAGCAGGAGATATCACAATACCAGACCTTAAACTATACTGCAGAGCAATAGTAACAAAAACGGCATGATATTGGCACCAAAATAGACAGGCAGACCAATGGTACAGAATAGAAGACACAGAGACAAACCACATAAATAGTTACCTCATGCTTGGCAAAGGAGCCAAAAACATACAATGGAGAAAAGATAGCCTGTTCAACAAATGGTGCTGGGGAAAACTGGAAATCCATATGCAGTAAAATGAAATTAAACCTCTATCTCTCGCCCTGCACAAAACATCACTCAAAAATGGATCAAGGAGTTAGGAATTAGTTAGAGACTACAACCAACTAGAAGACAAAGTAGGCCCGAATCTTCATCACGTTGGCTTAGGATCAGATTTCCTTAACAAGACTCCAAAGCACAAGAAATCAAAGCAAGAATCAATAAACGGGATGGATTCAAATTAAAAAAGCTTTTCTCAGCAAAGGATACAATCAATAATGTGAAAAAAGAGCCCACAGAGTGGGAGAAAATCTTTTCCACATGCACTTCAGATAGAGCATTAATCTCCAAAGTTTATAAAGAACTTACAAAACTTTACAAAATACAAAGAACTCAATCAATAAATGGGCCAAGGAACTGGACAGACAATTTACAGAAAATATACAGGTTATTAATAAATATATGAAAAAGTGTTCAACATCTCTAGTAATTAGAGAAATGCAAATTAAAACACCTCTAAGATTTCATCTTACTCCAATTAGAATGGTTATTTTCAAGAACACAATAATAGATGTTGGCATGGATGTGGGGAAGAAGGCACACTCTTACACTTCTGGTAGAGTTACAAATTGGTGCACGCCACTTGGAAAGCAGGGTGGAGATTCCTCAGAAAACTTGAAATGAACCCACCTTGTGACCAGTTATTCCTCTCCTCGGTTTATACCCAAAGGACTTGAAATTAGCATACTACAGTAAATCAGTCACATCATGTTTATAGCAGCTCAATTCCACAATAGCTAAACTATGCTACTAACTGAGGCACTCTTCAATAGATGAATGGATAAGAAAATGTGGTATATATATACAATGGAATATTATTCAGCCTAAAGAAGAATAATATGGCATTTGCAGATAAATGGATGGAATTGGCCAATATCATGCCAAGTCAAATAAGCCAATCCCAAAAAACCAAAGACTAAATGTTTCCCTGATAAGTAGATGATGATATATAATGGAGATGGAGAAGTGGGGATTGAGAGAAGAATGGGGGGAAACTTTAGATTACGTAGAAGGAAATGAGAGGGAAGAGAAGGCGGGGGTATGAAAAATGGTGGAATGAGACAGACATCTTTACCCTGTGTACATGTATGATTGCATGAATGGTATGAAATCTACATCATGCACAACCATAGAAATGAAAAGATGTACCCCATTAGTGTAGAATGAATCAAAATGCAGTGTGTAAAAATAAAAAAATAATTTTAAAAAGTTAAAAAAAAAAGAAAAAGACATCCACAGACTAAAGGTGAAAGGATGGGAAAAAACCTACCATGCATATGGACTCAGTAAAAAAGCGGAGGTTTCCATCCTTATATCAGATAAAGTGGACTTCAAGCCAAAGTAAGTCAGAAGGGATAAAGAAGGGACATTCCATACTGCTTAAAGGACCATAATCAGGAAGACATAACGATAGTAAATATTTATGCCCAAACAATGGTGCATCCCTGTACATCAAACAAATTCTTCCTCAATTTCATGAATCACATAGACCACAACACAATAATTCTGGGCAACTTTAACTCACCGCTGTCACCACTAGATAGATCTTTCAAACAAATCCAACCAAAGAAACCATAGAACTCAATAACACAATCAATAACCTAGATTTAATAGACTATATAGAACATCCCATCCATCAACAAGCAGATACACTTTCTTCTCAGCAGCACATGGAACCTTCTTGAAAATAGACCATGTGTTATGCCACAAAGCAGCCCTTAGGAAATGCAAAAAAATAGAGATACTGCCTTGTGTTCTATCAGATCATAATGGACTGAGAGTAGAAATCAATGACAAAATAAAAAAAAGGAAATTACTCCAAGACTTGGAGACTAAATAATATGCTATTGAATGAAACATGGATAACAAAAACATCAGGCAGGAGATTAAAAAATTCTTAGAGGTCAATGAGAATGATGATAGAGTATATCAAAATCTCTGGGACACTATGAAAGCAGTACTAAGAGGAAAATTCATTGCATGGAGCGCATTCCAGAAAAGATGAAGAGTCACAATTAAATGACCTAACATTACAGATCAAAGCCCTAGAAAAGAAGGACAGAATAACAGCAAAAGTAGTAGAAGGCAGGAAATAATTAAAATCAGAGCTGAAATCAGTGAAATTGAAACAAAAGAAACTTTTCAAAAAATTGACATAATAAAAAGTTAGTTCTTTGAGAAAGTAAACAAAATAGATAAATCCTTAGCCACACTAACAAAGAGGAGAGAGAAGACTCAAATTACTAAAATACATGATGCAAAAGGAAATATCACGACAGACAACCCTGAGATATAGAACATAATGAGAAGCTACTTTGAAAATCTGTATTCCAACAAAATAGAAATACCGAAGACATTGAAAAATTTCTAGAGATATATGCTCCACCCTAACTGAACCAGGAGGACATACACGATTTAAACAGATCAATATCAAGCAATGAAATAGAAGAAGCCATTAAAAAGCTACCATCCAAGAAAGCCCAGGAACAGATGGATTCTCAGCCGAGTTCTAGAGGACCTTCAAAGAACTCATTCTAATACTTCTCAAAGTATTCCAGGGAAATAGAAAAGGAGGGTACCCTACCGAACTCATTCTATGAAGCTAATATCACCCTCATACCCAAACCAGAAAAAGACACATCAAGGAAAGAAATTTTAGACCAATATCCTTGATGAATATAGATGCAAAGATCCTAACAAAATATTGGCAAACTGTATCCAAAAACATATTAAGAAGATAGAGCACCCCGATCAAGTGGGTTCATCCCTGGAATGCAAGGATGGTTCAACATTCATAAATCAATAAACGTAATCCATCATGTCAATAGACTTAAGGATAAGAATCATATGGTTATTTCAATTGATGCAGAAAAAGCATTTGACAAAATGCAACACCCCTTCATGCTCAAACACTAGAAAAAATAGGGATAGTAGGAACATACCTGAACATTGTAAAAGCTATTTATGCTAAGCCCGTGGCCAACATCATTCTTAATGGAAAAACTGAAACCATTCCCTTTAAAAAATGGGAACAAGACAGGGAGTGCCTCTTTCACCACTTCTATTCAACATTATCCTCAAACTCTAGCCAGAGCAATTAGGCAGACTACAGAAATTAAAGGGATACAAATAGGAAAAAGAGGAACTTAAGCTGTCACTATTTGTGGATGACATGATTCTATATTTAGAGGATCCAAAACCTCCTCCAGAAACTTCTATACCTCATCAATGAATTCAGCAAAATAGCAGGCTATAAAATCAACACACATAAATCTACATCATTTTTATATGCAAGTGATGAAACAGCTGAAAGGGAAATGAGGAAAAGAACTCCATTTGCAATAGCCTCAAAAAATAAATAAATAAATAAATAAATAAAATACTTGGGCATCAATCTAACCAGAGGTAAAAGATCTGTACAATGAAAACTACAAAACACTGAAGAAAGAAATTAAGGAAAACCTTAGAAGATGAAAGATCTCCCATGTTCTTGATAAGCAGAATTAATATTGTCAAAATGGTCATACTACCAAAAGTGCTATACAGATTCAACACAATTCCAATTAAAATCCCAATGATGTACCTCACAGAAATAGAGCAAGCAATCATGAAATTCATCTGGAAGAATAAGAAACCCAGAATAGCTAAAGCAATCCTTAGCAGGAAGAATGAAACAGGGGGTATCACAATACCAGAACTTCAACTCTACTACAAAGCAATAGTAACAAAAATGGCATGGTATTGGCACCAAATAGACAGGTAGATCAATGGTACAGAATAGAGGACACGGACACAAACCCAAATAAATACAATTTTCTCATACTAGACAAAGGTGCCAAAAGTATGCAATGGAGAAAAGATAGCCTCTTCAACAATGGTGCTGGGGAAACTGGAAATCCATATGCAACAGAATGAACTAAACCCCTATCTCTCACCCTGCACAAAACTCAACTCACAATGGATCAGGACCTCAGAATCAGACCAGACCCTGCATCTTATAGAAGAAAAAGTAGGTCCACATCTTCACCTTGTTGCTTAGGATCAGACTTCCTTAACAGGACTCCCATAGCACAAGAAATAAAAGCAAGAATCAATAACTGGGATAGATTCAAACTAAATAGCTTTCTCTCAGCAAAGGAAACTATCAGCAATGCGAAGAGAGGAGCCTATAGAGTTGGGAGAATATCTTTACCACTCATACTTCAGATAGAGCACTAATTTCCAGAATATATAAAGAACTCAAAAAACTCTACACCAAGAACACAAATAACTCAAACAACAAATGGGCTAAGGAAGGAACAGACACTTCACAGAAGAAGATGTACAAGCAATCAACAGATATATGAAAAAATGTTCAACATCTTTAGTAATAAGAGAAATGTACTCAAAACTACACTAAGATTCCATCTCACCCCAATTAGAATGGTGATTATCAAGAATACAAGCAACAATAGGTGTTGGAGAGGATGTGGGGAAAAGGTACACTCATACATTGCTGGTGGGACTAGCAAATTAGTGCAGCCACTCTGGAAAGCAGTGTGGAGATTCCTTAGAAAGCTTGGAATGGACCCTCCATTTTGACCCAGCTATCCCACTCCTCGGCCTATACCCAAAGGACTTAAAATCAGCATACTACAGAGTACAGCCACATCAATATTCATAGCGGCTCAATTCACAATAGCCAGACTATGGAACCAACCTAGATGTTCTTCAATTGATGAATGGATAAAGAAACTGTGGCATATATATACAATGGAATATTACTCAGCTATAAAGAATAATAAAAATTATGGAATTTGCAGGTAATGGATGAAATTGGAGAATATCATGTTAAGTGAGATAAGCCAATCTCAAAATCCAAAGAGGAATGATCTCACTGATAAGCGGATGATGACACTTAATGGGGGGTGGGAGGGGGACAAGAATGGAGGAAGGAGGGACTGTCTAGAGGGAAAAGAGAGGTGGGAGGGTGGGGGAGGAAAAAATAACAGAATGAATCAAAATCATTACTCTATGTAAATTATGTATATGCAAATGGCATGCTGTTACTCCATGTACAAACTGAAACAACATGTATCCCATTTGTTTACAATAAAAATAAATTTAAAAAAAGAATAAAAGTTAATAGACACAAAGTTAAGAGTAAATTAGTGTTCTAAGAATCCTTGTCATTTTACCATACAGATTAAACTTTGGTTTATATTATAACATTAGTATTTCACCTTAGGAAAAACCTTAAATAGCTTTAACTGTTTCACATACATACAACCACCTAGTTACATGCAAACTTGTTGAAATTTGCCTTTTACTTACATAGACTTTCTTAGCACTTACTTAGACCCTAGTGTATTTCATCACACAAGCACTTTTCTTACCCAGAAAACATTTCCTTTTCCCTTTTACTAAATATATTTCCATACTCAGAATCTTTTATTTTCTCTTTCTATCTGTTGACCCCTTTTTGTTCACATTCTGAAAAAACTCATAAAATTTCTGAATTTAGATAATTAATCTATTTTAATGAGATTAAATATTTGTTATTTATAGTACTCTAATTGAAAGAAGTTGAAACTTTTGGGACCTTTTGTATATAGAATTGCACTTGTTAGGACATAACTCTTTGTAAACTTGTTTTTAGTTCAGTGAGGACACAAAGTAATTGTAAACCCTTTTTATTTACCAACCTATGAAATCACCAATAATGTTTAAGTATGTTACCCCATGGAATTTAAGGAGTTAAGAGTACTCGATGTTATTTAACAATTAGCATTTTAACTTTGTAAATCCATCAGATGTCTCTAAGAAACACATTTGAGTAATCCCATACATGTTAACTCTAATTCACTCATCTTATTGTAAAAAAAAAAAAAGATATCAGACAAGTGTAAAAAAAAAACAAGTGTAAACAGTATTTGCCATCTCTTTCCTGTCAAAGAAAAGTCCTAGAAAAATTGATGTTAGGCATTATATAAACTTCAACATTTATTAGTTTGAGACTTGTGAGTTAATTTATTAGTTTGAGACTTGTGAGTTATTTTAAAGACATTTTACTTCTATTAGTTTACCCAATTTAAAATGAACCTTTTGAAATCACATGAATTAAAAATATTTGGATCCATTTTAAAAATTTTAGTTTTAGGAGCGCTCAATTTTGATACAGATAAAACATGACATCAGACAGCACGATATACAAAAAACACGAAATCAAAGGCCTTGTAACTTTATAGGTGAATCTCCATTGCAATGTAACAGATGTTCAAAACTCCAGTTTGAATAAAAAAATAGAACTGATACAAAAAAGTCGAGCTCAAAAAAAAATGTAGAATTCAAAAAAAACAAGAGTCCTGGAAAAAATGATACATCCGTTAATTACTTTAGCAAAGCACCATAAAATTTAGTTTTGCTGGAGTTCAGGTAAGACTCTTTTCACCTTTTTTTTTTTTCTGGGTTTGAGACCGGTCTCCTACTGAGTCTTCTGGCTTCCTGTGTGTATCATCAAAGGGGCTCTCCCCACTGAGTTAGGGCTTTGGTGGACAACTGAGAACCAGGGAGAATCCAGAGGCTAAAGGGGTCTTCAGGCTGGTATCGAGCCAACCAGGTAGAGTTAAGGGCTACGTGTAATTTTTGGAGTATATGTTGATGGTCTTGAGTTAGGGTAATAATGTTTGTAGGATCTTTGTCCCATAGCAGGTCAAAGAGAGGGAGGATATTCTCTGTAGAGATAGGAAGCCATGGTCTCAACCAATTAAGTTCCCCTAATAATTTTGTAAATCAACCAAGGAATAGGAGGATTGGAGGAGTAATTGAGGTTTAAGGGGACAAACAGAATCCAATTTAAGCTCAGTTCCAGTAACTTGAAGGGAGGAACAGTTGGACCTTATCATTAGATATATGTAGTCCTCCTCTCTCCAGAAGGCCTTGGAGTTCTTTGTATGCTGAGCTTAGTTGTAGGGCATTAGTGGCTCCTATAATAATGTCATCCATGTAAATATATAAAGTAATTTTGGGGCTTTTTCGTAGGGGTTAAGGACTTCAGAAACAAAACGTTGACAAATGCAGGGTTATTTGCCATGCCTTGGGGTAGAACCACCCATTCATAATGTTCATCTGGTCCTTGTAATTGGTAAGGGCACTGAGAAAGCAAACTTCTCACAATCGTCTGGGTGGAGTGGTATTGAGAAGAAACAATCTTTGATATCAATAACAAGAAGCAAGAGATCTCTTGGGGTAGAGGGGATCCAGGGAAGATCCCTTAAAGGGGTTCCCACCTGGAACCATATGACTATTAATTTTCCTGAGATCCTGAAGCATCCTCCATTTTTCTGAATGTTTTTTGGATGACAAAAACGGAACTATTCCAAGGGCTTAGAGATGGTCTGATATGACTTAGGTTAGTTTTCTGTACAATATTCTTAAATGTTGAAGCTGATTTTGGGGTAATGGCCACTGTTCCACACATATTGGGGGACCTGGGAGCCATTGGATGGCTGGTGTTATTGGAACAGTGGCCTTTAGGATTGGGGGTGAGGCTTTACCCGGGGAGCTGGGACCTTCCTGCCTAGATGCCTCAAAAAGAGGGTCTCCTCTGTAATTGCTAAAAGGGCCAGATAGATTAAATGTTGTTCATATTCCTCTTGCTCAAGAGGTCATCATACACTGCCTTGTGATCAGTTGTTATATAGACCTCTGCTTCCCCTAAGATATCCTGTCCTAGTAAATTTGCAGTAAGACGAGGCCAAGAGGGGGCGCATGTATCCCTGGGCACCGTCCACATCCCGCCATTTGAGCCAACCTTTGGTCTCTTCTGATTTAGTATTACCTCCTACCCCAAGCAACTGGGGGCCAGGAATCAACCTCCATTGAGGTGGAACTCCTCCTTTCTTAACACTGTCCTATCTGCTCCAGTGTCGATGAGACAGCAGAATTTCTTTCCTGCTATAAAAATGTCCATTTTGGACTGACCCTGGGGACAATGGAAACAGTCCATGTCCTTAGGGAGGCTATTGGGGGAGAAACCTCCTTTGTGTGATGGGGCTGGAGGGTGCCCCCTGATTAGTTTAAAGTTTCCCCTCAATGTCGAATTTAGATTTGCAATCCTTCTGCCAATGGAATCCCTTTCTGCATCTTGGGCAAGGAGTTTTGGGGGTGGTGACTTGAGCTGAACTGGCCAGCCTTTGAGCTGAACCCCTAGAGCATCTGGGCAGAGCCTCAGAACACACCCGACCAGTGGGCAATCCCTCCTGAAGTGGCCTGGTTGCCCGCAGCCATAACATACTCCTTTGCCCTTAGCCACAACTGATGACAAGGCTGCCATGAGAGCCTCAGCAAGTGAGGCAGTTTGGGCCGGTAGGGCTGCGACCAAGGATTGAGACTGATGCACTTGAGTGCCAATATCTTTGGTAGACACAATCCACCTTTCCCATGGAGCGATCTTTCATCCCTGCACAGGCCAATTTGTGATCAGTAGTCATCTTTCTTTCCCAAACTAACATTTTAACAAATTGATCTCTTAGGGGCCCCGGAGGAAATTTTCTCTGAAGGCTTCTTTCTACCCTTTCAATGAGGTTGCTAGGTCCTCAGTTGCCTTCTGGGTAATACCTGCGATGAGGGTTCTGCGGGGCCCTCCTCTAGCTTTTTCCATGCCACCAACCCTAGGGCTCTTACTTGTTCTTGATATGGGGCCAGGATGGCAGCCTGTAAGAGGCCAGCAGAGAATTGGTCACTGGACCCCGAGAGCATCCCATAAGTAACTGGGACAGGAAGGTTAGCGGCCTGGTTCTGTTCAACCTGAACATGACATTCTTCATTAAAAAAGGCACACCTCTTTAGATATAAAGGACCAGGGAGGACAGCTTTAGTTAGGTTCTTCCAATCCTGAGTGGTGCACTGCTGGTGGGCAAGGCCCTGGAGGATGGTTTCAGCCCAAGGGGAATTGGGCCCATCCTCTGAAACAGCTTTCTTTAGTTCCTTTAAATCTTGTGCCTCCCATAGGTACCATATAGCAGGCCGGTTACCCACTGGGTTAGCATTTACCGGGAAGGCCATACAGGGAGGGGGGAGGGTAGAGTCAGTGTGTTCTCCCCCAGTATCATAAAATGGCCACTGGGAAGATTTCCCACCATCTGGACAAGATGGTGGTACTGAGCCTTCCTGGGGCAGAAGTGGGCCCTTGCTATGTGTAGAGGCTGGCTGCCCTCATGGTTCCTCAACCTCGGGAGGAGCGGATGGAGATGGATTGGGCTCCTCATTAAAGGATTCCCAACATTGTTTACTATGTGGCAAGTTTCTGGAAGGAGATGCAATGGGAGAAGCCAGTGGTTCTTTAGGTGGTGGCTCTTTGGGGGGAAACTTGGAGCCCCCTTTGGGAGGTCCTGGAGAGAAGCAGGCCTTAAGGGTGGATAATGTAGGGTAGACTCCCAATGGGGGACCCTCCCCTAAATTGATTTCCCTCTTCCTAACAAGTTGTTCTACACGATCCCATGTGGACCAGTCAAAAAGATTAGCAGCAGGAAGCCAAGAGGCCACCCGAGTAAAGGTGTCCCAGGCTTTTTCCACCTGTGTATCAGACAACTCAAGGCCCCTACTCTTCAGCATGAGTCTAAGAGCTGAGAGCGCAGGGTCACCATGTGTGGTGTGTGTTGCCCCATCTTTTCAGGGATACCCTTACCTCGGAACTTGCTTGGCCCGATCTGCCCGTACTTTCGGTTTCGAAACTGCCTCTTCACTTTGGCTGCGGATCAGCCTTGAGGTGCCCCATGTTGGGCACCAGATGTTGGGGTCTTAAACCCCCTTGCTCTTCTCAACCAGCGACAAGGGAAGGGGACACTCCTCAACAAGGTCAGACTGGGATAGGTAGGGCTGACTGAACGCCCGCCCAGCCCTCCGGGCAGAGGACAATCAGACGAGTCAGGGACACCCATCACAGCAGGAACTCATTTATTGAGGAAATCATACAGCTTTTCTGTAGAGTGGGGGCTAGGCAGGAACCAATCAGCTTAAAGGTCAGCAAGGCATGGGGGGGGGGTTCATGCAGGTGAGAGTCCCATAGGACTATATGGCAAGCACGAGCTGATCACGTTCACAGAACTGTTGTTAACCAATCCCTAATGGTGGCCCAGTTTATCTTCATTAACCTTTGAAACTGCCTTTGAGCCTTGCTCACTCACCAGGGAGTAAGGAGTCAGCCTGAGTTAGTTAACGTGTCATTAGTCCCAACACACCATGGTCTCTTATTCTTCTGAACTTAAATTTCAGACATCAGATCACACCTGCCTGGGCCTGCAGTTGCCATGCTGTGGCCAGACTCAGGACTCATCAGTGGTTCTGTGGGTCCCCAGCCTGGAGAGCACAAGTGTCCTGGAGAAGCCATGGAAGGGACACACCCTCTGCAAGGACAGGCAGTACCTGCTTTCTGCAGGTGTGATGTGCACATCCTTGTGCTCCAGCAACTGGCTGATAGATCTGGGGAAAGCTGCAGGTGACCAGATTGAGTTGAGACAGGCAAAGGAGGGCTGGAAGCCAGGCTCTCATTTTTCTCTTGAATTCACAACAGTTTGCAGGAAGGCACTTTGATAGAAAGAAAAACAGGGGAAAAGCCATTTTACTTAGAGGTTTTGAGGTTTGTGCCATAATCCACACCCAAGTACAGCAGGTGGGGTTTGTTATAATGAAAAGGAGAGATCAAATAGGACAGACAGGAGCCACAAAAGGTCAACACTGGAAGGCGGACCCACATAGGGTCCCCTCAGCACCTCTGCTTTGTTGACCTCTACAGCTTCCCTTCTGGAGTGCCTCCAGCTGTCACTTGTGTGCTTCTCACCTGAACCAGGAAGTAGAAATAGCAGTAGGAGACTGTGGCCTCCCTTCTCTCTCCTCCCTAGAAATCCCTCAGCCCTTTACGCAAAGCTTAGTCATGTGACCACACCAGAGCCATGATCTTAGGAGTGTGACTACTCCCAGCATGTTACTGATCTCTTATGGAAAAGAAGGAGGGAGTGAGCCTTTGAATGACAAGTTGCTGTGCTGGCCACCAACCCATGAGAACTGGGACCATCTGTTGATGAATTCCTGGTTCACAGGCCAGTCTCTCCTGCTCAAGAATCATGCTGTCCTATCTTAGGGATCCACCTTCCTGTCCAAATTGCTTGCATAGCAGTGGCCACAAAAGGACCCTAAGCCATTCTAAAAATTGGATTTTTAAATTTGTTCTAATTAGCCAAACATGAAAAAAAAAATGTATTTTGACACATCAATTGGTTTTTAACTTATTTTAAAATTTATCTTAGGTATGTTATGGATTACATGAGGTATACCCCCAAAAGCTCATGTGTGAGCTCATGTGAGGCAATGCAAGAAGTTTCTGAGGTGAAATGATTAGATTATGTGAGCTTTGACCTAATCAGTGGACTAATCCACTGATGGATTAACTGGGTGGTAACTATAGGCAGGCTGGGTGTGGTTGGGTGAGGTAGGTCAGGGGGTGTTTGTCTATGGAGTTTATATTTTGTCCCTGGTAAGCAGAACTCTGTCTGCTTCCTGTTGCCACATCCTGAGATGCTTTCCTCCACCATGCCTTTCCATCATGATATTCTGCTTCATCTCCAGCTCAGAGCTATGGAATTCACTAATCATAGACTGAACTTCTGAAACCATGAGCCAAAATAAACTGTTCCTCCTCTAATTTTTCTTGTCAGGTCTTTTGATTACAGTGAGGCAAAAGCTGACTGCAACAGGTACTAGTACATACTTTCATGTGGGCAAAGGATCATTCGCAGTCATCCAGTCCCATCTCCATGTCATCCAGTTCCTATCCTGATTGATGGAAGCCCTTCCTTGCTTGGAAGCTCACCACTCAGTCCCCATCCAGCCTCAACTCCATTTGCAACCCACCCACCGAGGTCTCAGTTCCCATTCTGTATGAGTCCAGGTCATCAGATGGGGTATCAGAGGGGAGATATGCCAGGAACTTAGGGTATTTGCAGTCACCATGGAAATCCCACGGTGGACTTTGAGGGCCTGGGCATGTTTGGAGATGGAGCTGAACCCTGTGACTAGGGAGAATTCCCCATCTCTGAGAGAAGTTTCTGGGAGACTTCACCAGTCCCAATACCTGGAAACAACAGGTCCCAAGGAGAGAGGGTCCTGGGGACCAGGTCTGAGGCTGCCCTACAAATAATCTGGGTATGCCCATGTGCAAGTTTCCACCCCTATACATGAATCCTCCAAATGCAAAATGTCTCACGGATGGAGAAGGAGGAAGGGACTAGAGGAAAATGAAGAGTCATAGGCAGATCCCCTGGGCAGAGACTTGGGAGGGGTAGCTTGAGGGGACCCCTAAGGATGGAGTCATTGGTGTTGAAGTTCCAGAGAACTCAATGTAACCCATTTGGAAACAGGGGATAGGAGATGGGATGTTCAGGGTTGGCAGTGGGTGGGGGGACAATCTTGCTCCTCCTGCGCCAGTTCTCTCTGGTCCCAACTTTAATCCAGAAGACAAACCAGGTCCCACCATAGGCTACAATGTATCTTGGATAGAAGAGGATCAGTGGGAGGAGTGAGTTCACAAACAAAACCAGGTGAACACTGAGTTGGCAAAGGCATCACAACAATGTAGTAATTAGGTGACATTTTTGAATACTTGAATAAAAGCATAGACTTACAAAAGTAGTTTTTTACATTATCGGGGGAAAGTATAAGAAAAAACCCTGAAGATGCCTGAAAAGAGAATCTTGGCCTTTTGAAGGTACTCAGAACACAAATGAAGAAAATCAAAGTTTGATTTTAAAAAATGGGTAACAGGTTTTAGCATTTAAATAATTAAATACAAAGAAATTACCTAAAAATCAAATTACTTATCATTAGAAGATATGGAGATATTAAACAATTTATGTAATAGCTTGAAGTCTCAGGAACACAATTGAGTGTTGAGGCTGACTAACCCTCCATGTGAAGGATAGTTTTGTCATAAGAAGAGGTAGTAAAGGGCTACATATAAGGCCATAGATTAGGTAGGAAGGGTAAAAACAGGGGTCCATGATGAGATGGTAGACAATGACACAGTAGGAGACAGGAGTGGCTGGTGACGAGCCTATACAGGGGGAGATGAAGAAGGTGGTGGTGGGTGAGACAGAAGGAAACAAAAGGGGGCTACACTGGGTCAATGAGATGAGGTGGTAGAAGACATTACAGAAGGATATGAGAGAGGTGGGGGAGAGCTATATAGAATGTAAAGAGATGGTAGATGACCTACACTGGAGGCCATGAGAGCAGGTGGTGTAGTGGAGTGACACAGGGTCTGGACATAGTGGAGGGCTAACCAGGAAGAGACAAGGCAGGAAAGGAATTCTCAGGGGGCCTCAGAGAAGGTGGTGCAGGCATAATCACTATGCCAAGAGGAGGTAGCAGGAGAATACGAGGATAATAGGAGTTGTGTAGAGAGATACAGAGGGAGAGAAGGTGGGGAGGGCTTACATCGGGGCCATGAGAGGAGGTGGTAGGAGGCAGACCAGGAAGAAGTAGAGGAGGGTTGTAGAGGGCTACATAGGAGATGACAAGGATATCATGGAGAGCTATGCAGGAAGATATGAGAGGATGTGGTAGAGGGCTTAACACTGGTGCTTTGAAAGGGGAAAGTATAGGATTGCACCAAACATGTGAACAGGTAGTGGTTTGTACTACCAGGGGAGGAGGTAGTGAAGGGATACACAGGAGATGAGAGGAAGTGGTAGAGGGCTGCCACAGATGAGAGGAAATGGTGGAGGGCTAAAAGAGGGAGTTGAGAGGAGGTGATGGGAGGTCTTGTAAGAGATGAGTTGGTAAAAGTTACAGTGTGGGTGAAAAGAGGTTGTGAAAGTATACACAGAGGCAGTGAGAAGAGTGGTAAAAGGTTGCACAAAAAGAGATAAGAAAAACTGGTTGGGAGGACATAAGGAGGAAGTAGAGGCTATACAGAAGACCATGAGAGAAAGTGGTACACAGCTACACAGGTTTTCTGAGGAAATAGTAGAGGACTACACAGTAGCCTATAAAAGATTATGGTCAAGGGTTACAAGGGGCTGAGAAAGTAGGTGGTGGAGGATATATGGGGGATAAGAACAGTTGGTGAAGACACAGGATTTGAGAGGGGTGGAGGGCTACAGAGAATGGGATGAGAAGAGATGGTGGAGTGCAAAAAAGAGACCATGAGAGGTCAAGGGCTACTCACAGGCTCTTGAGAAGAGGTTACAGGAGAGTATACAGGAGGGTAGAGAAGGAGTTGGTGGAGGGCTACATGGGGAGATGAGGGGAGAAGGTGCAGGGCTACACAGAAAGCTGTGAGAGGAGGTGGCATAAGGTTACACAAGTAGAGATGGAAAGGTGCTGGTGGAGCATTACACAGGAGGAGATGAGAGGAGAAGGTTGAAAGTTACACAGGGTCAGGTAAAGGAGGCAGTGAATGCCATATGGGATGTGATACAGGGCTACAGAGGAATCTGTTGGATAAGTGGCATAGGGTCACAAAGCAGGTCATAGAGGTGGCAGTCAAGTACAAACACAGCATGAGGATGATATCTCAGGGATGCTGATTTCTAAGGAAGTCTTGGTTTTGACCCTGATCCTGACCTCTCTTGCCTATCCATAACTCTAAAATGCTAACCGTATTTCCTATCTCCTAGCTCTTCCTCACCCTAGAAAGCCTAAACCTAAGCCCACAAACCATGTGCTTCTGTTTAACATCTACTCTGTAACCATGCCCACTCATCCTATACTCAATACCTGACCACAAACCCAGACCATAAATTTGCTCAAGCCCAACACCAACCCTAATTCCCACCCTAACCCTAATGCTCACCATATAATTTATTTTCCCGATCTTGACCTTGTGGAGGCCCTGGACTTCAGCCGGGCTGACCTTGAGAAAGGGATGGCTTTAGTGTGGATGACATTTGAAGCAGGCCTTCTTCCTCCATCCAGGGCTAGTAGGCCACATCTCTCTATTCTTGGAGTATATTCTCTGGATCAGGTTGGTGTAGAGAAAAATGGAGTCTTGTTTAAGAGTGTTTTCAAAAAGTAAAATCAGGGCAAGGAGTAAACAACTTGCATGAGAAACTTAGTGGTCTGGCAGTGCCCCCATTCAAGGACAGATAAACTCTCTGTCCGAGAACATTAAAAAACAAACAAACAAACAAAAAAACTTAAAGACATCTGGTTTCTGCTCTCCAGGCCTGGCTCCTGGCCAGATCCAGGTCTGGAGACCAAACCTACTGATGGCACTGAACCCAGTGGCTCCAGACAACAACTTTATATGTTTACTCCAGTGTATTTAAGAGAGATGAGAAGAACTCAAAGGTGACAAGACTGCTTTCTTTGGTTATGTATGCTGTGAAATGCCCATGATGTCTCTCCGGTGCTGATTTGGTATGCTACCTGGGATGGTTTTTCTTTTGTAATATACTTTATATGTCTCAATAAATATTATCTTTTCCTATACAACTTGTGGTGGTACATTCAGTGGATCGACCCATATAAATTATAAGTCTGTGCACAGAAACAGGAAATACGTTCCCAGACAGTTGGAGAGATTCAAGGCCTGCTTAACTGATGTGAACTTGACTACTTCTTCTACAGTCATTGTAAATATTTGCACCTTAGTGTCACATCCGTCTTCTGTACTGGGTCATTCTTATACTGTTAATAATGTTAAAACAGGCTCTGAACATTGAGAGGGGCTGCCCTGGGGCACATGCTGGTAAGTGGGCACAATCCTAAATCCCATTCCCAGGGATTCACCACCTTCACCATCTCCAAGCAAAGGAAGGAGGAATCTCAGTCTTTCACTGGGACAGTGTTCTCTGGGTTAGATATGCTTCTGGGTTTGGGATACTGTCCCAGGAGAGGACTGAAGTGTGATGAAGCAGGGTGAGGGGGCGTTCACCCAGCTGCACCTAATCCTCATCCTTAGCCTGAACCCCATGCCCATCTCAACCTCTATGAGCTCTGACCACAAGAATTCTGAACCTGGAGGCTGCACACTCCCCAGACAATGGAGTATGGTTTCTACCCAAGAGCCTTACTAACTTTAAATTCACTTTCCAGTCTCCTGGAAGCAGAAGTGGTTACTGTCAGACCCTTCAGGTATGTCCTGGCACATCCTAGGTTCCAAACATAGCTTCTTCTCTACTCAGAGGGACCACTGCCCAATCTGCCTAGTCATCCATGCAGGCCAGACCAGGAGTTGCCCCTGTCCAGTCCAGAAAAGGGGGTGGCTGGAAGTTGTTGGTATCATTCATACCAATCTCCCAGGAAAAGAGGAGATGGAGGCTGGATCTACTGGTCCACTAGAGCTACTAGGACCCCAACTGGATAAATGTACAAACATGTGCTCTTTCAGCAAGGATCCTTGTACCTGCAGACCTGGCCCAAAACTGCACAGAGCACAAAGTGCAACCAGAACGTGGCACAAGACTCTGAATATGGTGAGTGTTTTGCCAGGTCCAGAGACTCAGGATGCTTGGAGATTTACCTATGTAGCTGGAAGTCTGTGTTCACTCTCTTTCTTTATTTCTCTCATTTGTCCTGCTTCTATTCATGGCAGTAAGAAAGAAGAGAAACTCAGCTTTTTCTTCTTCATTTCTTCCACAATTTTCCATCCTCTCAGCCTTCTTTTTCTCTTTAGGATCCCAACTGGTTCAACCTGAGTAGGCCAGAACATGTGCTCATGGTGACCCAATGACTCAGCATCTGGAATCACTGGTACCCACAGGCCTCCACACCTGCCTGTTTCTAATTTTGGAAGGTTGAATTACCTTCTAATTTGTTCATCCTGATCCTCATGGAATCTCTCCTCACAGGCCTGACTTGTGGCCTCTTGAGCCACAATTTGATGTGTCTTCTGCCAACAACAGTGGTTAACTTTTCGAGCTGAAGACACATTTATACATTATTTGCATTCCATCAAATGTCTGTTTTCTCTGATGTTTCTTCAGTTATCATTCACTCACTTCTCCTGTCTTCTCTTCTTCACTCTCTTTTCTTATCTCTCTCGTGATGAAGAAAAGCAGTGTGAGAGAAACTTGACTTTTCTGTCTGTTTCTTCCAGGGCTTTCCATCTCCCACAAGTCCTCTTTGTCTCCAGGTGCCCCAGCTGTGCTTCCAGAGGCTGGGCCCAAACACCTGCACTGATATCAGACCCCAGGTTCACCATCTGAAACTGCAGGTACCTCAGGCTACCTCGCCTACTGTTTCTGAGTTGGAAGTTCTGAATTATCTTCTCTCTTATTCCTCCTGATCCCATGTGAAAATTCTCTTTGAAGATTTGACTTCTGACCACTGAACACATTTTGAGGTTTCTTTGACACCAATTGTAGTTAACCTCTCAGCTAGAAAAACAAATTTGTAGGTTACTAGCATCACAAAAACATTTTAATTTAGCTTGATCTTGTTTCTTGCTTGTCATCCAGTCATGTATATATCACAGTCCTGGGAATCCAACCCCAGGCATCACACTTGCAGAGAAATGCTCCACACTGAGCACCATTCAAAACCCTGGGAAGTGAGCAGTTCAAGAATGAAAGAATCCCTTCCCCCCACCCCCTACACACCACTAAGACCAAGAGAGACAGCCTGAGGCATGCAGAACTTATCTAGATAGATTTAAGAAGAAGCCAAGACTTCCTGGGGTACCCATGCATATTTTCTTTTCATGGGTAACTCAAAGGACACTCTGGTCAGTAACCAGGGAAGCTGAGAATGGAGAATGGGAGGACAGCAGGTTGCAAGTGATCCTGGGAAACCTCACAAGACTATATCATAAATGACTCACTACAGTTGGAACCACTAGTGACCAAGGGGCAGTGTGGTGACCTTTGATATCCTTGTGGACACAGGGCTGTGAGTGATGCAGAGCATAGGAGCCTTGTCCCTGATGGCTATGCACAGGACACACTCTGCTTATGGTGTATAAATTCACAGAGAAATATAGTGGGTAACAACAGAAAATGGAATTAGAACAGTGGGAATCAGGAATTGTGCACAGGAAGCTCTGGGAGATGTTTACTGTAGTCCACCTGAAGTTGGGATGAAATTGAAAAAAAAGCATGAGTTTGGAAAGTGTGAAAACTGCCAGTGAACTCTGTTCTCCTCTAACAGAAGTAACTGATACTAGTGAGGCACTTGCAGAAAACCAGGGCTGTGTACGAATCTTGTTATGAAGATGATTGGCTGGTAAAGATGACATCAAGTGACCCTTCAGAACTAAGTGACTTAATGAGTGAAGAAGCATTTAAGAAATATGCAAATTTTATTGAGGAGTATAAATAGCACCCTAAGTAAAGTAGTGTGGAATAGCTGCAGCATAGTTGTCTTAAGTCAGCAGGGGAGAGAAGACATAAAGAGAAGACTGCTACTAGAGGATGATAACACTTAACTTACCAATGACATAATATGCACTTTTATAATTCCTTATCATTGTTAGAGTAGTCTTTAGGCTCTGGTTCATGACATTATTTGTGGTAAAAACTTATAAAATTATGTAATTCAAGGACACTCTTGTTATAAGTATTATATTGTATTGTAACTTGTTTTGATCCATCCTGGATTTGGGTTGATATACTTAATGATCTTCCCATTGGAAAAAACTAGGAATGGAGGAAAGTGTCTGTTGAACAGAGTTAGAAGAACAATACTGTTTTAATTTTATAATATACTGCATTTGCTGGTGTTATTTTTATATGCTGAAGCAATAGCTTTGCAGCAAAATAAGAAACAATTTAAGAAAAAAGCAAAAAGAGGATGGGGCTGTGAGGTAGCATGCCCCTTGTTTCCATCCTCATGTCCACAAAAAATTATATGCTCTGTGTCCTTCTCTCTTCCACTGTTTCCTTTTTTAGCTTTCTTAAAAGGCAGCATGAAAGAGAAACTTGACTCTATCCCCTCTTTTTCTCCTCAGTTTCTCGCTGGTTTGGCTGATCATAGGCCTGTACTCCTGCACTCACATGACTCCCAGCCTCAGCTGCTGGCAAAGCTGGAACCAAAGGCTACCACTAATTCTGCTGGTATTCCAGGCCACCACTCCTGCTACTGGCACTACATGCTGCCACATCTGTTGCTGGTATCATAGGCTGTCACACAGAACTTCCTTCCAGTACCAACTCTAGCTCTATTTTCCACTAGCAAAAAAATTTGTAGATTACTACAAAATTTTTTTTTGGGGGGGACATATATTGTTTTCTGGTCATCATTCATCCATTCACTAATTTATACTGCATTCCTGAGAATCCATTGCCAGCTCTAACACTGAACTCTGAACTTCATCCACAGTCAAGGTAGAGGAGACTCCATGTTCCTCAACAGCATGAAGCTTTCAGGAAGAAAAGTAGTATGAAAAAGAGACACTCAAACTTTCCTTCATGATTTCTTCCATGACTTTCCATTCTTATAAGCCTTTCCTTATCTCCTCAGACTCCTGGCTGTGTTCTTCAAGCTAGGCATCTACACTTGCATTAATGCAATCCCTATATCTGATTCTGATAATGGAAGATTCAAATTCTTTTAATTTATTCATTCTGATCATGCACAAAGTTTCTCTACACAGATTTGACTTGGGTCCTCTTGAGCACACTTAGATACTTCTGACATCAACCACAGTTAATCTCTCTTCTAGAAAAAAATGTACAGGTTATGAGCATCACATAAACATTTTTGTGCCTTATTTTTGTTTTAGTTTTTTGTTCCCATTCATTCACTCATTTATATTGCATCCTGGGAATCTAATCACTGTGGATGAAGTTCAGAGCATCACACAAAAGACAGGTTCTACCCCTGTGTCCTCTCCCAGTCCCTAGGAGGATAGCACTCCAAGGTACACAGGATCCAGTATTACCCAAAAATGCTAAGCTCATGTTAGACAACCAGAGGCACACTGAATTTGTTTATTTCATCTAAAGATGAAATCCAGTTTCCTTTGATACCCATATTTGTATTTAAAGAAATGGCCCAGTGACTAGGGAGGCTGAGGCTGGAGAATATGAGTATGGCAGATTCAAAGTGATCCTGGGCAGTAATGCCAGAACCTGACTCAAAATAAAACATAAAAGAGGCTGGGACTGAAAAGTATCATGGAACTATGCTCAGTCCTCATATATGAAAAAAAATTTATTCCTCTTCTACCCTCTCTTTCCTTATTTTCTCTTTTGTGCTGCCTTTCTTTTCTGGAAAAGAACTACACTTCTGTGTTCCCCATCTGCTTCTGGAATTGCTATTAACAGAGGTTACTACAACTACTCATTTTCAACTTTGGAAAGTCAGAATTATCTTCTAATTAGTACATCATTTATCTTCAAAGATTTAACTGTGTCCACTTGAGCACACTGTGATATTTCTTCTGACACTAACTTTTACTATATTATCCATAAGAAGGAAAATTTGTAGGCTCCTAGCATCCCATGAACATTTTGATTTTATTTGACATTGTTTCTTTGATTGCCATTCACCTACTCATGCATTTATAATACATCCCTTGAAATCCTATGCCAACCAACACACATGGCAGGTAATGCTCTATCACTGATCTCCATCCCCAGCTCTGAATATTAGCACTTCAAGTAAAGAAGACTCTGTTCCCAAATAACATTGAGTCCAGGAAAGAGCCTGAGGTACACAGAATATATCTTGCTTAAGAGGGGAGCCCAGATTCCTTTGCTATCCATACTCAATTTAAAAGAAATTATATGCAGTGATAGGGAGGTTAAGCATGGAGAATGGAAATATGTCATGCTCACTGTGATCCTTGGCAAACTTGTGAGCATCCCATGAAAATTTTCTAGAAAAAAAAGGCATGAAGAAAGAAGCTCAACTTTCCATTCTTTGTTTCCTCCATAAATTTCCAACCCTCAGTCACTTTTTCTCCATAAGATCCTAAATTTGTCCCCCAGGCTAGCATTCTACGCATGCACCCACAGGTTTCTCATTCTGTCACTGGAACAACAGGCTAGTACACCTATTCATTTCTACTTAATGAAAGGTTTTAATTCTCTTCTATTTTCTTCATCCTGGCCACACATATTTCTCTTCAAAATTTGATTTGTGTTATCTTGAATACCTTTTAGCATTTATTCTAAAATCAACCATTATTAAATGCTTTGCTAAACATTTTGTAGGTTGATGGTATCTCAAATATTTTTCTACTTTCTTCCTTCTTTTATCTACTCTCTCTTATCTTTTAAAAATTTTTTAGTTGTAGATAGACACAATACCTTTTTTTCATTCATTTATTTTTATTTGGTGCTGAATATTGAACCCAGTGCCTCACACATGCTAGGCAAGCACTCTACCACTGAGTCACAACCCCAGACCTCTCTCTTATTTCTCATTACTGCTGCCATACTTCACACAATAAAACTCAAACCTTAACTCTTAACTGCTTTTAACACAGGCTACTAAAACTACTTATTTTCAATTTTGGAAGGTCAGAATTATCTTCTAATTATTTAGCCTAATCATGCAAAAATTATCTTCAAAGATTTAACTTGTGTCTACTTGTAATATTTCTTCTAAATCTCTAACCCTAAAGCTAACTCATGCCATAAACTCTAACCATACTCCTAACCCTCTCCCAGAATCTACCACTAACCCTAATCCTAACCCTAAACTCTGACCCTAACCCTCCAACCCTTTCCCTAACCCCACCCAACACCTTCCCCAACTGCAACCCCTAACCCCAATTCTAATATCAACTCTAACTCTAATACTAACTACCTGCAGATGGCAGCAGCTCCCACAGTCTAAGGACACAGGCCCACAGATTCCTCTTCAGATGCCAGTTGAAAGCACTAGGTTTCCAGATGACATATATCTCCTGATCAATTTGGACACAAATGAGAGATTCCATGGTCCCCTTCTCTGTTTGAATCATTTGCTGAAGTGGCTCACAATAACCAGGAAGCAGTGTATTTAGTACTGCCAATTCACCATAAAGTAAATCTTTCAGACATATCTTAAATAATATACTTGAACAGGCAAATGATAACACACATAGGAAAAGGCAAGTGGTAAAGGGCATGTAGCTTTCATGCCCTCTCCAGACAGCACTGTCCCAGAACCTTCAGAAACATAGAGTGCCCTTAAACCATGTTCTTTTGCTTTATATGGATGTTTCATTAAGTAGCCATGATTCATTAAATTGTCCAATTTTGATCAGTTCAACCTTTAGCTCCTCAATCCTGCCCAAATGTGTGGGAGGTCTCAAGTTCCAACCCTCTAATCACAGGGTTGTTTCCACTGCACCCAGACATTCCAGGCCACCCAGGAGCCCTAGACTACCATTCACCTCACTGGCATCAAACAGACACACTGCTTCATAGATTCAAGGATCTGGCACTAAGTGCCAGGAAATGGACAGAGACCAAATATTTATTCCTCATTATGGCATAACAACTAACTAACTAACTAAGTAAATTATATATATATATCTGAAACAATATAAAATATGCAGCCTGTGTGTGAAATAGTTTGCTGTTTCCTCAAGGAGTTAATAGAATTATCATACTACCCAACAACTCAGTTCCCAGGTATTTACCCTCAAAGAACTGAAAGAGGTATTCAAAAAATGTGTGCATGTGGTCTTTCCATCTGTCAAAGTCATGAAAATGAGGGATAGGCTTAGAGAGTTCCAGAGAAAGAACCCTGGTTCTGGAGAGGAAAAGGAGTGTTTCAATTAGGGCAGTGGTGAGAGTAAGGACTGATTTCCATGGAGAAATTGGTATCCTGTTCTGCAGGGGATGTGGTCTCCTGGGAGTGGCCCTGCATTGAGCAATACACTATGGTGTTTCATGTAGTGGTGAAAATCTGGTAGAGCAATAACCACTGGGGAACATGAGTGAAAGGTTGCAGAGCACTTTGCACCACCGTGGCAGGGCTCTGGCAAGTTTAGTACTGTCAGGAAGTCAATTGCTTTAAAACAACCTTGCCTATACCTGGCTAGAAAACAGAAACAACCAATGTTATTTAGAGAGACTGACCCTCAGAAACTCAGTTCAGCAGGCAAAGCTGTGAAACCATTGCACTTGTAAGAAAATCTGTCAGGAGAAGCCATTGTGTGGGCATTACCTTAGTATTAACGGTTACTTTTCAGATGATATATTAGCAGTAGGCTGTTGGGGGCATTTGCCGGCACCCCCCAACATTACTCTCTCCAAGATGGCGCCTGTCTTGGTGCCACAATGAGTCTGCAGCACAATGCTAATAAACAGGAAGCGCATCTGATTGGCGGTTGATTCCTTTCCTGGTCCATGCTGAGCTCATGACCAGTGCCCATCTCCTTAGCCTGGAGCCCATGCAGCTTTCACATGAACACTCACATGTACTTACTCTGATTGGCTTCTGCTTTGCTTCTGCTTATCAGTTTGTTTTACTAAAAAGATATATATGAAAGCTAACAAAGAATAAAGAGAGAGACCCTTACTACGTGTGTGTGTGTGTGTGTATGTGTGTGTGTGTTTATCGCCGCTGGACGACGATAAGTGGTGCTGAAACCGGGAACTCAGAGAAACAAAGCAGGAGATAAATCAGGTAAAATTATAAAAGAAAAATTCTGGTCAGTTAAGTTTGCAGGATTTGTGACAAGATTTAAGTTCAAGGATTGCGACAAGATTTAAGTTCGCAGGAGTTGCAACGAGATAAAGTTCACAGAAATTTGTGACTGAGACTTGTGTTTATTGTAAAGTTAATGTGTGTGCTTTCGCTTTTGCTATTGTTACTAAGGTGATTTGTTTTTGTGGCTGATAGATTTACGTAGCTGTATTTTAAAATGGGTACTGAAATGTCATGGGCACAAATGGAGGGGCTTTTGAGGGATCTCCTTGAAGCTAATGGGATGCCCCTAAAAACAAAAACAGCAAGACTCTTTTTAAAAACAGTAGAAGAAATAGCAGCATGGTTTTTAGATGAAGGGCTGTTAAACGTTCCTCAGTGGGATCATTTGGGAGAAGATTTAAAGGTGGCTGATAAGATAAGTCCTTACCACTGGGAACATAGCCATCTGGACTTTAATACAGGGTGCTTAACAACTCTATGGCCACACTGTAGAGACCCTTAGAGAAGGGGAGGAGGCCTGGAGGAATTAAAAGAGAAATGATCCAAGGCATCAGAAAGAGGAACTATAGAGAAAGAGGAAGAATCAGAGAAAGGGAGGATTCATGAGGATGAGGACCTTAAAGAATTAAAAAACCTTACTCAAGGAATCAATGGGGAAAGATTTAGTAGAAAAAAGAAAAACTCTTACTAAACCCACACTCATGCTCCCCCGCCTTACAATCCTCAATATTGTGGGCATATGCCAGTGTGTCATTGTGCAAAAACTATATCAAATGAATGGGATACTCTGTGACAAGGGCAGTTTTCCCAGTTTTTGAAGACCAAAATACCCATAGATATCATCAACCACTGGATTTTAAAACTATAAAACAACTTAAGGAGGCCATTATGTCATATGGCCCCCAAGCAGCTTTTACTCTCTCATTGGTAGAATCTGTAGGAGGAATGAATCTTACCCCAGATGATTGGGGCAATATAGAGCTACACTGTCAGGACAATACTTAGTATGGAAAACAGCATGGCAAGAATATCCACTGACACTGCCTATCGTAATGCTGCAGCAGGTAATCCAGCATGGAATTTAGAAATGCTTATGGGAACAGGACAGTTTACAGGACAGCAGGCACAGCATAATTATGATCCTGTAGTATATATGCAAATTTCTGCAGCAGCTACTAAAGCATGGAGAAGTATTCAAGGAAGTGGGGATTTACAGGGGCAGCTTTCAAAAGTCCTACAAGAACAAATGAGCCATATGCTGATTTTGTAGCGTGACTGCTGCAAACAGCAGGTCGCATATTTGGGGATGTGGACCAAGCCATGCCTTTAATAAAACAATTGGCCTATGAACAAGCTAATAAGTGGTGTAAGGAGGCTATTCACCCTGGAAAAGTAAGGATTTGAGTACTTATATTAAAGTATGTAGAGATATTAATGAAAATGTTATACAGGGCCAAGTTATGGCAGCAGCCATAACTCAGGGATTACAATTACATTTAAAGGGGGAGGACCTATGGGGCCTTGCTTTTATTGTAAATGAGAGGACATTTTAAAAAAGATTGTCCCCAATTAAGATATCCAGTCGCCCCCTATGAGGCAAAAACCCAACTATGCCCTAGATGTAAAAAAGGTAACCACTGGGCATCTGAGTGTAGATCCATAATAGATGTAGATGGACATCCCCTTCCCCAACAAGGCCAGACAAAAAACGGGAATTGGGGCCCGTCTCCCCGGGCCCAACACAAATGTACGGGGTGATTCAACAATTGGCCAGGACTCATTATCCTCTAACAAGCCAAGAAGGGCCACAAAAGGAAGTGCAGGATTGGACCTCTGTGCCACTGCCAGAGCAATATTAACACCTGAGATGGGTACAACCTTTCCTACAGATTTAAAGGGCCCTCTACCCCTGAGACAGTGGGAATTCTATTGGGAAGAAGCTCTAGTGCACTTAAAGGACTTATAGTTGTCCCTGGAGTTATTGATCCAGATTTTACAGAAAATTAAAGTTCTTGCATCCTCCCCACAAGGAATAATTTCTATAACACCTGGGGATGCATTGCCAACTTCTGATTGTCCCCAGCTGCCATAATAATTATCCATCTGCCACAACAATCCGTGGAGACGCAGGCCTAGGATCCACTGGGGTCGATTTAGCTTGCCTTACTATGGATCTAAAACAAAGACCTATGATGAATCTGTCAATTAAAAATAAAAAATTCTCTACTCCTTGATACAGGAGCTGATACCAGTATTATTACTTTTAAAGATTGGCCAAAAGACTGGCATCTAGATGAAACAGAACAAACATTAAGGGGACTAGGCATTGCTACAGTCCAAAAAGAAGTAGTGCCCTATTATCCTGGAAAAATTCAGAAGGCCAACAGGGAACATTTCAACCTTATGTTTTAAAACACCTGCCTGTCAATTTATGGGGCAGGGATGTTCTTACACAAATGGAATTAAAACTTACGACAGAAGGTCATTATGGATCTGAAGCTCAGGCTATTATGCTAAAACAGACATATATGGGGTAAGGGGCTTGGTCGCCATAATCAGGGAATTATTCAACCCATTAATGTCCAAAGTAATTAAGGTCACAATCAATGGGAGAAGGGGAACACAGGTCCATTTGTTTCCAAATGAGGCACCTCATTGCCTAGCTCAGCAATTCGTCACCCTTACAATCAGCCAGCACCCTGGACAATTGGGCTGTTTACTCTCAACACAGTCAGTGTGGACACAGGGCTGGCACCACCAAAATGATCAGATTTGGGGTGATCAGACATCACCTTGGAGGGTGAAGAGTCTGGTCAGATATCAGAGTGATTAGACTTCACCTGGGAAGTGTCAGGAGTTCGTTCAGATATTGGGATGATTGATTGTACATCATCTGGTATGGTGAGGATTCTGCTCAGATATCATAGTTGGACATCACTTGAGATGGTGAGGAGTCTGGACAGATATAGGGTGATTGGACTCCACCTGGGTTGGAAGAGGAATGAGATAAATTATCAGGGTGATCAGCTGGGGAGTGTGGAAGGTGAGGAATCTGATCTGACATCAGATGATGGGTTATCAAGTGTGGGCTCTTGCTACATTTGGGCTCACAAGGACCTGTTCAGATAAGTCCAGAGCTTCCTGGGTCTGAGTGAAGCTGGCAAGCAGAGTGCACTCCTCAAGATGTGTCACAGAAATGACACCTGCATGGTCAGTGGTGACTCTTCCAGAAGGTGGGATTTCAGCCAAGGCCCTGAATAAAATAATCAGTGAAAAGCAGTGGATGCTAGGGTGTGAAATGTGCACCAGGTGGACAGAGGTTGGAAAGAAAGAGCAATAGTTAAAGATAGGGACAAAAAAGGACAGGGAGAGGGCTGAGGATGAATGGGAAGAGCCTATGCTGGTACATGGAGAGCTAAGTGGCCTTAAGAGTGTCCAAGGAGAGGGTCAAAATAGACAAAAGGGGAGGAAAAAGTTGATGTTAGGCAGGGAGGTTGATGGAATCAGGGGCAAAGAAATGGTGGAGGGTGGGGAAACCACCAAGAGGCCCTGGCTACTGGGAGAGCCACAGCAGGTAGGGAAGGCTGGGGCAAAGGGCAGGCTATGAAGTAGGGTGGGGCTGTGGGACCTGGTGAGCCTGTGGGTAGTAGTACTGAGGAGGGCCTGGAACAGGGTAGAACAGGGGAAGGAGTGAAGTAGTGGGTGACTAGGAAAGCCTGGGACAGAGGACGGGCAACAGGAAGAGACCAGAATGGGTGGGGATCTGGGGGGCATGGGGAGTGACCACAGAGGACCTGGAGGTTGAGGGCCAGAGGAGGGGGCTTGGTGCAGGGTGGTGCAGGCCAGCGTCCTCAAGAGCTGGCACACAGACAAGGTGAACTGACTGCCAAGGTCTCTTTTGGGCACCACCTTGCCCAGTGCTGGTGAAATTACTGAGGACCTCAGAGATGGCCAGAGACCCCAGGATCCCAGAGGCTTGGTGAGCCTAGGAGAGCAACACCTGGAAGCTCCATCTGGCTGGGGAGAGGTGCAAGTGGAGACTATGGGACATTACTGGAGAGACCCCCCAAACCCAAGATGCAACAGTCACTGGTCACCTGCATGCACACCAAGGGGTTGACTCTGGTCTCCTTTTCTGGAAGTAAGTGTGAAGGAGAGCTGGTAGGGATATTTACAGGATCTCACTGACTTGCTTCTTTACTCAGGTAGCTGTGAGGATTATCAGAGGAACGACATGTTCTGGGACTTTTAAAATAGTTTCCTGAGTTGCCTGCTAGCCCTTTAAACACTTCAGCAAACTTCAAAGCACTTTACTGTAAAGAGACCCTCTAGCTGCCTGTGTGAAAAGGTCAAGGGTATTTGCAGATCATTTATGCATGAGGAGACCCAGTGTGCTGCACTTCATGATGTTGAGCACAGGCCTTAAGAGTACCTCTTTAGGGTCAGTCCAGTTCAGATGCAGCCACAAAGAAGCATTGTTCCACTGCTATGGTCAGCTATGTAGAGCAGGAATAGGACAGATTTGAGAGCCTGTGTGGTCCCACAGGGAGCCTCCCTGCAGAAGTACCCACAGAAGGTCTGATGGAGCTCAGGGGCACAGAACCTAGAGTCCTGGCAGGGCCAGAGTGCTGTGTGTACCCAGGAAAATGTCCCCTGACTGTCTTCACTCAGAAGACTGAGGACAGTTTCCTTCTAAATACACTAAGCTGAATCAGCACATGGCCTGCTCCTGTCTACACTCAGTAGACTCAGGACACGGTGCCCTCCTGTCTACACTCAGATACTGCATGGTAGGCCTTTATCCTCCTATCTATATTCAACTACGCATGCAGTTTCCTCCTTTCTACACTCAGCAGACTCAAAACATGGTTCCCTCCTGTCCACACTTGGCTACCAGTTTCTACCATCTGCACTCACCACAATCAGAACAGTTTCCTACTGTCTATATTGAGCTGACCCAGGACATGGCTTCCTCTTGTCTATCTTGTCTATACTCATCTGACTCAGGGCACTCATAGTGGACAGGTTAGGGTTAGGTAAGGGTTGGGGTTAGGGTCAGGAGAGAGTATCCACTTCCGGTACACACTCAACTGACTTAGAATACATTTTCCTCCTCTCTACACTCAGGATTTGGTTTTCTACTATATACACTCACTGGACTAAGTTTTCTTATGTCTACACTCAGCTGACTCAGGACACAACTTCCTCCTACTCTACATCCTGCTGACTGAGGACATGGTTTTCTCCTATCTACACTCAGTTGACTTAGGACTCACTTTGCTCCCTCATGTCTACACTGGAAACAGCAGGGCTCTAGTGCAGGGTAGGAGGTGTACATTCAGGCTGGATGCAGCCATTTTGTCAAAGAGGGAAAGTGGAGGCCTCATTCTTGCTGAGTAAGCTCTGAACACTAACTTTATCCTAAACCAAGTCTTCATCCAAACTCAACCCTAACCCAATACAAATCTCTTCTTTCCTGGATTCCCTGATGCAATGCCTGTGTCTGCCTGATGCCCTCCCACCTCCCTGATTCCAGGCAGTTGAGGTTCATGAAGAAGAATGTGAACAATGTCATCATTTCCAGCCCTGGATTCTAGGTAGCCACATCTGTCCCCATATTAGGCCACACAGCATTTCTCCCAGAGGAGATGGGCTTTGCTGTCCACCCCCATGGGGACATCCTGTAGGTACAATGAGGGAGAAATTGTGCCAGGAGAATACATCTGGAACTGCAGGGCCAGAACACCGTGCACTGTGACAGGGTCCTGGACACACAGGGTTGGGTGCACACTATCAACTGTGACAGAGTCTTGGACACACAGGATTAGGTGCACACTGTCCACTGTGACTGAGTCATAGACACACAGGACCAGATGCACACTGTCCACTGAGAGTTCTGGACACAACACTGAGGATGTTGTCTACTGCAGTAGTCTTGGATACAGGGCTGGGTGCACATTCTCCAATGTGAGATTCTTGAACACAGGACCAGAGGCACACTGTTCACTGTGACTGAGAGTTCTGGACACAAGGCCGGGAGGATATTGTCCACTACTGTAGAATCTTGGATACAGGACTGCAGGTGCACAGTCCAATGTGAGTAAAATTCCTGAACACAGGACCAGGAGCACACTGTCCAATGTGATAGAACCCTGGACCCACAGGCTGGGTGAATCTACTGCCATATGGGACTGGATGCACACTGCCTACTATAGACAGAGTCCTGGACACAGGACCAGATAGAGTCTGTCCACATTGAGAATTCTGGACATATTTGGCTGGGTACACACTGTCTAATGTGACTGATAGTCCTGGACACAGTACTTGGATAATGTTGTCCACTGCAGCAGAGTCCTAAACACAGGGCTGGGTGGAGCCTTCCACTGTGAGTGAGAGTCCAGACACACAGGACTGGGTACATACCATCCACTGTGACTGAAAATCCTGAACACAAAGGACAGTGTGCACAATGTCCACTGTAACTGAGAATCTGGGACACACAGGGCAGGGTGAACACTCTCCACTTTGTCTGAAAGTCCTGGACACACAGGGAAGGGTACACTCTATTCACTTTAACTGAGAGTCCTAGACACACAGGGCAGAGTGCACAATGAACACTGTGTCTGAGAGTCCTGAACTCCTGACCAGGTACACACAGTCCACTATGACTGAGAGTCCTGGACACAAAGGTCTGGGTGTGCACTGTTCACTGTGACTGAGAGTTCTGGACATACATGGCCGGGTGACCATGTCCAACATGACTGAGATTCCTGAACACAAAGTCAGGTGTATACAGTTTACTGTGACTGAGAGTCCTGGACAGGGCTGGGTGCATACTGTGATGGGCTGACAGATCTGACTCCATGAGAATGTTATAGGCCAGACTCTAAGGGAAATGACTAAACAGACTCCATTTTGCTCTGAGACTTCATGTTATGTAGGAAATAAGCTTCTCCCATGGGAACACCCCGCCTCTGTGCCCATCATCAGTTACTAAGTGTGACGTGTTTAATAATATATGATGGCAACTCCTATGTAGTAAAGAATTGCTCTCTTTTGACTAAACAATGTACCATGTGAACAGTGATTGTGTGGATGTTAGCAACCATTCTTTAGTTTGTACCTAGGTAAGGGTCATTTTGACCCACTTCTCCCTCTGTCAATGATCTCATGATGCTAATGTGTAATTTCGAATCATAGCAACAGACAGTTATGATTAATGTGATTTTTGATATAAGAACCCCTACAATCCTGTGTTCAGGGCTGTTCTCCCAATAGCCATTTTTTGGGGCATTGTGTGAGACAGTCAGCTGGCCAGCTTAATAAAGATTCTCAAATTTGGACTTCTCAGTGGTGATCGGTCTGTTCTTAAGTTGCACCCCATAACACATACAGTGTACTGTGACTATGAATCCTGAGCACTGGACCAAAACCACACAGTCCACTATGACGCAGAATCCTGTACACGTTGGGGTAGGTGCACATATCCACTGCGACTGAGTCCTGGACACAGGAACAGGTATACACTGTCCATTGGATACAGACTTGAGAGGATACTGTTCACTATCACAGAATCCCACATCCAGGACTGGGTGGAGATCATCCACTTTGACAGTCCTGGACACAGGCCTGGGTCCTGGACCCCAGGCTGAATGATCACTGTTTGCTGTAACTTGATCCATGCTCACAGCAGCAATGTCTCCAATTCAGTGGGCTAAGGGCACCTTCCTGAAAGTAGACAGAGTGAAGGGAGTGCCTCAGAGATCTCTGGAAGCAGTCTGTGCAGTGACAGTGGCCATTCCCACCTCCACCATTGTCAGGGTCTTAAGCCCCCTTGCTCTTCCCAACCAGCAACAAGGGAAGGGGACACTCCTCAACAAGGTCAGACTGGGATAGGTAGGGCTGACTGAATGCCCGCTCCCAGCCCTCCGGGCAGAGGACAATCAGACGAGTCAGGGAGACCCATCACAGCAGGAACTCGTTTATTGAGGAAATCATACAGCTTTTATGTAGGGTGGGGGCTAGGCGGGAACCAATCAGCTTAAAGGTCAGCAAGGCATGGGGGGTTCACACAGGTGAGAGTCCCATAGGACTATATGGCAAGCATGAGGTGATCACGTTCACGGAACTGTTGTTAATCAATCCCTAATGGTGGCCCGGTTTATCATCATTAACCCTTGAAACTGCCTTTGAGCCTTGCTCACTCACCAGGGAGTAAGGAGTCAGCCTGAGTTAGTTAATGTGTCATTAGTCCCAACATATCCTCCTTTTTTGTTTTATATTAAGGGTGTGTCTGTCTTAGGTTGCCCCGGGAGGGTCTTACCTGTCATGGAATATCACCCTAGCAGTTTGGGTGTCTGCCTTACTCAAAGGTGTGCCTGTCTTAGGTTGTCCTCCTCTGAGGATCTTACCCATCATTGACTACCACCTTAGAGCTTCAGGTGGGCCCCTCAGGAGGAGCAGGGCTTAAGGGAGAGAAAGGTAATACAGACTTCTCCCGGCAGGAAGAAGGGGGCCATGGCTGATGTTCTAAAGTCCCAAGAAGTGAGCGCACCCTACATGTTTTATAGGTTAAAGTCTCTTTTGTTCTCCAGTTCTCTCCCTCCTTATCTCTCCTTCCTGCCTATGTGACTAGGCCTGGTTTTGCATAAAGTGAGAAGCCATGGGCAGGGGGAGGGCCAAGGTGATTCAGGCAGATAAGGGCCCAGGGGGCATTAATTAGCAGCTCCATGCTTGCAGTCCTTGATAAAGGCAGGTGAATTTGGTAATCAATGGGCTCTGGAGATCCTTGACATTCCATTCTTCCAGGAACAATCTCCAACTTCCAGAGGCAGATGGCTTCATTTCCTCAATTTGACCCAATCCCCTATTTCTAAACTAACTTCCTGTCCCCAATTCTGGCTTCATTCCCCACCTTTTGCTTTAGGAACTCCTAACTGCTCTAAGGAAACGGGGGTGCTGATTGTTCTGGTTGCTTCGAAGCTGAAAGGGGGCAGCGAGGGACAAGGAGTTTGGAGTTCCTTTTTAAAACTTGGGTCAATCGAGGGGTCCAAGGTTGGGGAAGTCTGGTTGGGGGAGAGCAGGTTGTGAAGTCATCTGGGGGTGGGTGCTTCTATGATAGAAGAACAAAAAGACAGGAGTACTGAAATGAGATTATTACAAAGTAAATGTTGCAGCATCTGGAACATGTCAATGAATATCATGAAAATGACAGAAGTCAATTTCTCACCAAGAGGTGGAAAAACTGAGAAATTGTTCCCCTAATAAGGTCTAACAAAGGCTGGAGAGGACAAGGCCTTTATTTGGGAAGTTTAACATTGTCCAGGTTATCAGAAATGTAAACACAACATTTAACTCTTAATGTCATTGATGTCCCCAGAAAATATAGTTAAGCTACTTAATGTCATCTGATTTTTGTAAAATATCCCTTTATTGGTATAACCTGTGTTTAGTAGAGATCTCTATACTTCTACTACTTAGGGTTAGATAATCATACTAGCAGCAAATAGAATTAAGCTTACTTGTATAAACTGACTAAAAATTTCTGACTCTGGCAGTTTCTCTTGATAGTTATCAGGTGCATTCGCCTAAGAATCTCTCTTTTGCAGCTTTTAGTCTTTATTCTAGTGGGCTAACGCAAGTGTACATCTTAAGTTATATTTAACTATTATTTCTTTTAAATGCCCAAGAATGGCTATATTTTGGTTTTAACTGTTTTGCTGGGTGTCTAAGATCAAGCTGGTCAAACTGACTTGTCTCAATCTCTAAGTTTGATCTTAACCATCAAGCAAGTCAGTCTCACCAGTCATAAAGTAAGTATTGGGCTTTAACTTCAATGTCTATAACTTTACCGTTATTTACCCCCTTTTATCTAATTGGGGTTTACATTATCTGTATTAGTACTGGAAGTTACCACTATCTGTTCTATAGGTGATGGCTTATTATCATAGGTTACCTAGGTTGTGTGTTCTGGAAGCAGTTACTTCTGCAAAACATTAATAGGTAACAGTTTTACAAAATGAAATTAGCAAGAGTAAAACTATATATTCAGCCCATATAATAGTTATCTTAAATTTTGGCTGAGCTATACATTATATCCTCTGTTTGAGATCATAGTAATTTTACAACAAAAACCAATTTTTTGACTATAACTTTAAATAAGCTGAAGTCTGACTTACTTTGGAGCCATTCTAATATGCAGTAAGGTGGGAGGCAGAGCCTTATATCAGGTAAGGCGTGGCTCTTTACAAATCTTAAGTGTTCTAATTCTGATGTTGATCTTTGCTTCTTTCTTAAATGTCATTGTAAGAAGTTTACATATATTGATTCCTGAGTCTATATGAACACTAGTTAACACAATTTAACATTATATCTAAAATGTGAATTGAAGAAAGGCTGAGAGAGCTTTTAATTTTCCTTTTGTGTGACAAAGTGGCAAAATGCTTTTATGTTTCACAATATTAACCTTTAAACAAATCAGGCTCTAACATTTAGAAATACATTACAATTTAAAATTCTTTATCTCAGTGTAAAAAAGTAACAATTTTACATATACCCTATTGATAACAGGTCCTATAATAGAACATTAAATATAGAAATAAATCCCCAATAAAATTTACTCTTTATAAGTTTAAAATTACCAATACAGACAAGTTTAATTTGAAGAATAGCAGCTTGATAAATTTCCTGTTTTAAAAACTTATATACCTGGAAAATATGAACACATTTAATATACAAAGAGGGACCATTTCACAATTACCTTGGCACTTATCTTACCAAATTTAGTTTTTAAAGAAAAATTTAGACTCTGTAACATAGTACAATACTTTAACAGTTGTTTAACCATAATTGTATACCCCAATTTTTAAGACTAATTGTTCTAAAGAATAAAACTTAAGGAGATCCAAGATGGTGGATTAGAGGGAGGCTGCGTTCCTTGTTGCTTCATAACGCCAAAATCAAACAGAGAATATCTGTTTCTCAGTGAGGCAGTTTTTGCTGCTTATCGATCCCCTGGTGTTTACCCCATTTGTCTGCTGTGATGACCTGCAATCTGCCAGCATATCAACGCTTTTTTTGAGAGCAGATTGCTCACTGTCAGACATCTATCATCTGCCATTTGCCTGCCTCTCGCCTGTCCATCACCTACCTTACCCCTATCCATCACCCAACGCCCGAGGTTCACCTCCTGATCGTCCGACAGCTGCCAGCAGACTGACTGCAGATCGCCAGTGGAGGACCAGCTGCCTGCTGTCGCCTGGAAGTTCACTGTCACAGTACCTGCAGGTTTGATTACACGTAGCTGCCGCCATTTTGAGACAACAGCCAGGCCCCATAGGACCCCTGGCTGGACTGACTGAGCCCCATCTCCAGGAACCCTCAGCCCGACCGACCACTCCTTGCCTCTGGGGCCCTCACATCAACTGACTGCTCCCTGCTGCCAGGACCCTCAGATCAACTGACTGAGCCCTATCACCAGGAACCCAGACCAACTGATTGCATCCAGCCTCCAGGATCCCACAACTACACCAAACACACTGGACCCCCAGGACCCCTGCTGGACCAACTGCATCCCACCTCCAGGACCTCCAGCTGACCACATCCACCCCTGAGCTGCAACTCCCCATTTGCCAACACATTTTGAAGCCAGAGTAGCCATCTTGGATAATCCTGGAAGCTGTAGCTCCGATCTTTGGTGGGGCAAAATCCCATCCTGAGATGCCTGCTTGAGGCTTGAAGCTCATTGTCAGGTACCTCTCATGCATCAGGCTACTGAACACAGGGAGGTTTTATTAGCATATGACTGTTATACAGTAGATTTTCTTTTTTCTCCTTTTTTTAAAAAAAAATTTAAGTTTTTATTTCTTTACTTTCTTGCTTTCTTTTCCTTTTGTTTACCTGTTCCCTCAGAGTCTCTTTCTTCCTTTTTAGCATGCTAACATCTGATTTCTTTTGATTGCACTCTCACCCTTTCTATTTTCTAGAACTTCTGATATTCTTTTCTTATCCCATTAACAGCCATATTCTACATCCCTCTGCATCCTCTTTGTCCTCCATTAGAAACTGTAGACCTTACTGCAAACCTGTCTGTTTTACTGAAGACAACATTTGAGCTCATTTTGTTTATTATGACAACTTTGTTATTGTCCCCATAGGGGCTATTTGGTCTAGGATTGCATAGTGTCTGATTTGGGCACTGCTAATATTGATCTCCCCTTAAAGAAAGGGTTTTGGAAACCTATAGGGCCACTATAAGCCTATAGGGGGAAATCTGCAATACCCCAGATCTGCACTGCTAGAGGGGAAGATACATGAACAATATGAAAAAACAAGGGAAGAAAATGATCCAAACAAATCTAGATTCTATAGTAATAGAATCCAATGACCGTATGTTAGAAGAAATGCCAGAAAAGAACTTCAGATTATACATGATTAAGATGATCCGCGAAGCAAAGGATGAGATAAGAGAGCAAATGCAGGCAATGAATGATAATACCAATAAACTGAAAGAGCAACTGCAGGAAGCAAAAGATCATTTCAAAAAAGAGATAGAGATTCTCAAAAAAAAAACCCAATGGAAATCCTAGAAATGAAGGAGACAATAAACCAAATAAAAAACTCAATGGAAAGCATCACCAACAGACTAGACCACTTGGAAGAAAGAACCTCAGACAATGAAGACAAAATATTTAATCTTGAATATAAAGTTGCCCAAACAGAGAAAATGGTAAGAAATCATGAACAGAATCTCAAGAACTATGGGACATCATGAAAAGACCCAAATTTAAGAATTATGGGATTGAGGAAGGCACAGAGATACAAACCAAAAGGAATGAATAACCCACTCAATGAAATAATATCAGAAAATTTTCCAAACCTGAAGAATGAATGGAAAATCAATACAAGAGGCTTACAGAACACCAAATGCACAGAATCACAACAGATCCACACCAAGGCACATTAAAATAAAAATGCCTAATATTCAAAATAAAGATAGGATTTTGAAGGCCGCGAGAGAAAAGCATCAGATTACATACAGGGGGAGACCAATATGGATAGCAGCTGACTTCTCAACCCAGACTCTAAAAGCTAGAAGGGCCTGGACCAAACATATTTTCAAGCTCTGAAAGAACATGGTTGCCAACCAAGAATCCTATACCCAGCAAAACTAACCTTCAGATTTGAAGATGAAATAAAATCCTTCCATGATAAACAAAAGTTAAAAGAATTTACAAATAGAAAGCCTGCACTACAGAATGTTCCAACAAAATATTCCATGAGGAGGAAATGAAAAACAACAATGGAGGTCAGCAAGGGAGGAACTACCTTCGAGAAAAAACACTCAAAGGAGAAACCAAGCCAACTTAAAAACCCAAAAATAAGCCAAATTGACTGGGAATACAAATCATTTCTCAATAATAACCCTGAACGTTAATGGCCTAAACTCCTCAATCAAAAGAGCATAGACTGGCAGAATGGATTAAAAAGAAGACCCAACAATATGCTGTCTGCAAGAGACTCATCTCATAGAAAAAGACATCCACAGGAGAGGATGCATGCATGTTTTAGAAGAAAGGAAGGCAACTTACACCTTGCACAGCTGGATGCTACGTTGGACTCTTAAGCACAGGAAAAATGCTAGGAACTTGCATGAACAGTTGCTGGATTTGTTGACTGAAGTTATAGGCTGTGCTGGGGCCCACCAAACTACACGTTCTTGGAATCATCACTTATTAAGGAAGCATGACTTCTGTTGAGCAAGACAAGCTGGGTCAGCCTTTGAAGATGCTATTGAAGTACTAAGGCCAGCATTCATCCGGAGATCTTCAGTACGCCCCAGAACAGTGCTGCAGACTTCTATTTTGAAGGAAATATTCATCAACCTCTGCAGAACATAACTGAAAATCAGTTCATAGAACCTGCTGTCTTCTAGCAGAAGGGAGGGAAAAAGTTGAGAACTAATTTTAGAAGATAACAATCTCAACAAAGACCAACAAGACAGCTGGAGAAGAGACAGAAGCGTCTTACTTAGTACTGTCATTTTAATTCATGATGTGTTTTGGCAGGAAGAAGCTCAGGCGTTTGAATACCTTCACGAGTCCCTGTGCAGTCCCGAGATGGCATCTTGTATTCAGTGGGTAGATAAAAACAGAGGCATATTTCAGTTTGTATCAAAAAACAAAGAAAAACTTGCTGAACTTTGGGGGAAAAGAAAAGGCAATCGGAAGACCATGACTTATCAGAAAATGGCCAGAGCCCTGAAGAATTACGGAAGAACTGGGGAAATCATCAAATCCGGAGGAAGCTCACCTACCAGTTCAGCGAGGCCATTCTCCAAAGACTCTCTCCATCTCATTTCTTGGGTAAAGAGATCTTCTACTCACAGTCTGTTCAACCTGATCCAGAATATCTCAGTTTAAATAACTGGAATGCCAATTTCAACTATGCATATGCCAATTACCATGAGCTAAGTTACCCTGATTACTAAATATACTCTCTCATTTCCCCACTGCCTGGCTTCAGGCAACCCTACAAAGCCTCAGGATTTTTCTCTTAAAGCAGTTGGTCTTCCATCTCCACAGGTTCCACATCCATGGATGGAAAATATTGGAAAAAACCAATTGTTTCTGTACTTTACATGTACAAACTTATTTTCTTGTTATTTCCCAAATGATACAGTAATAACTATTTAGGTAACATTTATTTTATATGGTATTATAAGTAACCTAGAGATGATTTGAAGTATTTGAGTGGATGTTCCTCACTTTTAAGCAAATACTACCTTATTTTATATAAGGAACTTTAGTGTCCAAGGATTTTGGTATCTGATCCTAGAACCAATCTCCCCAGAAGTTGCCGAGGGACAGAAAAAAGAGAGAGGGGGAAAAAAAACCAATTAACTTAAATTATTCAATTAACTTTGCACTGAAAAAAATTAACTGCCTTGTTGCTATCTTTTATCAAATAGCATGTAATCTATACTAACATAAGGAAATCTTGCCAACGATTTTGTTGTTTCAAATGATCAGTTCCCATTTGAAACTGACTTTACTCTTAGCGTCATCCATGTATCCAATTTCTTCTAGATTATGTCAGTTGTGTTGATTTGAATCATATATTAATTTAACATTTTTCCCTAGCAATTTGAATGCAAATCAAAACTACTCTAAAGAGTTCATCTCACTCTAGTCAGAATGGCAATTATCAAGAATATAAGCAACAATAAATATTGGTGAGGATGTGGGAGAAAAGGTACCCTCATTCATTGTTAGTGGGACTGCAAATTGGTGCAACCACTTTGAAAAGCAGAGTGGAGATTCCTAAGAAAACTTGGAATGGAACCACCATTTGACCCAGCTATCCCACTCCTCAGTTTATACCCAAAGGACTTAAAATCAGCACACTACAGTAACTCAGCCATGTCAATGTTTATAGCAGCTTAATTCACAATAGCTAAACTATGCTACTAACTGAGGTGCTCTTCAACAGATGAATGGATAAAGAAAATGCAGTATATATACACAATGGAATATTACTCAGCCTTAAAGAAAAATGAAATTATGGCATTTGCCAGTACATGGATGAAGCTAGAGAATATCATGCTATGTGAAATAAGCCCATCCCAGAGGAATCAAAGGCCAAATGTTTTCTCTGATAAGTGATGCTAATTCACAATAAGGGGGATGGTTAGGGAAGAATAGAAGTACTTTGGATTAGACAAAGGGGAGTGAATGGAGGTGAGGGGGTATGGGAATAAGAAGGATAGTAGAATGAATTGGACATTATGACCCTATATGCTACATGAGTACATGATTGGTATAATTCTACATCATGTACAATCAGAAGAATGAGAAGTTATACTGCATTTATGTATGATGTATCAAAATGCATTCTGCTATCATGTATAACTATTTAGAACAAAAAAAATTTTCCTATCATACAGTCAGGTGAAAATCACTCAAACAGCTAGGCACAGTGGCACATGCTTATAATCCCAGTGACTCAGGAGGCTGAGGCAGGAGGATCTCAAGTTCAAAGCCAGCCTCAGCAACTTAGCGAGATCCTGTCTCCAAAGAAAATATAAAAAAGGACTGGGATGTGGATCAGTGGTTAAGTTCCATAAATTCAATGCCCAGTTAAAAAATAATTCCATATGATACAATGTTCATGTTAAAATGAATGGAACTTGGGAACATTATGTTCAGTGAAATAAGCCAGACTTAGAAAGTCAAGAGTCATGTTTTCTCTCGTACGTGGAAAATAAAAAGAAAAAAGGGAAAACAAAGGGTGAGGATCTCATGAAAGTAGAAGGGAGAACAGTAGAGTAGGGGAAGGGAAAGGGAAAGTACTGGAAAATGAAATTTACCAATTATGTTATGTGCATGTACCAATGTGTCACAATAAATGCAACTATTATGTATGAAGAAATTGAAGAAAACCTTAGAAGGTGGAAAGATCTCTCATGTTCTTGGATCAGCAGAATTAATATTGTCCAAATGGCCATTCTACCAAAGATGCTATACAGATTCAGTGCAAATCCAATTAAAATCCCAATGACATCCGTCATAGAAATAGAGAAAGTAATCATGAACTTCAGCTGGAAGAATAAGAGACCTCAAATAACCAAAATAATCCTGAGCAGAAAAAGTGAAGCAGGAGATATCACAATACCAGACCTTAAACTATACTGCAGAGCAATAGTAACAAAAACGGCATGATATTGGCACCAAAATAGACAGGCAGACCAATGGTACAGAATAGAAGACACAGAGACAAACCACATAAATAGTTACCTCATGCTTGGCAAAGGAGCCAAAAACATACAATGGAGAAAAGATAGCCTGTTCAACAAATGGTGCTGGGAAAACTGGAAATCCATATGCAGTAAAATGAAATTAAACCTCTATCTCTCGCCCTGCACAAAACTCAACTCAAAATGGATCAAGGAGTTAGGAATTAGTTAGAGACTACACCAACTAGAAGACAAAGTAGGCCCGAATCTTCATCACGTTGGCTTAGGATCAGATTTCCTTAACAAGACTCCCAAAGCACAAGAAATCAAAGCAAGAATCAATAAACGGGATGGATTCAAATTAAAAAGCTTTTTCTCAGCAAAGGATACAATCAATAATGTGAAAAAAGAGCCCACAGAGTGGGAGAAAATCTTTTCCACATGCACTTCAGATAGAGCATTAATCTCCAAAGTTTATAAAGAACTTACAAAACTTTACAAAATACAAAGAACTCAATCAATAAATGGGCCAAGGAACTGGACAGACAATTTACAGAAAATATACAGGTTATTAATAAATATATGAAAAAGTGTTCAACATCTCTAGTAATTAGAGAAATGCAAATTAAAACACCTCTAAGATTTCATCTTACTCCAATTAGAATGGTTATTTTCAAGAACACAATAATAGATGTTGGCATGGATGTGGGGAAGAAGGCACACTCTTACACTTCTGGTAGAGTTACAAATTGGTGCAGCCACTTTGGAAAGCAGGGTGGAGATTCCTCAGAAAACTTGAAATGAACCCACCTTGTGACCAGTTATTCCTCTCCTCGGTTTATACCCAAAGGACTTGAAATTAGCATACTACAGTAACTCAGTCACATCAATGTTTATAGCAGCTCAATTCACAATAGCTAAACTATGCTACTAACTGAGGCACTCTTCAATAGATGAATGGATAAAGAAAATGTGGTATATATATACAATGGAATATTATTCAGCCATAAAGAAGAATAATATGGCATTTGCAGATAAATGGATGGAATTGGCCAATATCATGCCAAGTCAAATAAGCCAATCCCAAAAAACCAAAGACTAAATGTTTCCCTGATAAGTAGATGATGATATATAATGGAGATGGAGAAGTGGGGATTGAGAGAAGAATGGGGGAACTTTAGATTACGTAGAAGGAAATGAGAGGGAAGAGAAGGCGGGGGTATGAAAAATGGTGGAATGAGACAGACATCTTTACCCTGTGTACATGTATGATTGCATGAATGGTATGAATCTACATCATGCACAACCATAGAAATGAAAAGATGTACCCCATTAGTGTAGAATGAATCAAAATGCAGTGTGTAAAAATAAAAAAATAATTTTAAAAAGTTAAAAAAAAAAGAAAAAGACATCCACAGACTAAAGGTGAAAGGATGGGAAAAAACCTACCATGCATATGGACTCAGTAAAAAAGCGGAGGTTTCCATCCTTATATCAGATAAAGTGGACTTCAAGCCAAAGTAAGTCAGAAGGGATAAAGAAGGACATTCCATACTGCTTAAAGGAACCATAAATCAGGAAGACATAACGATAGTAAATATTTATGCCCCAAACAATGGTGCATCCCTGTACATCAAACAAATTCTTCTCAATTTCATGAATCACATAGACCACAACACAATAATTCTGGGCAACTTTAACTCACCGCTGTCACCACTAGATAGATCTTTCAAACAAAATCCAACCAAAGAAACCATAGAACTCAATAACACAATCAATAACCTAGATTTAATAGACATATATAGAACATCCCATCCATCAACAAGCAGATACACTTTCTTCTCAGCAGCACATGGAACCTTCTTGAAAATAGACCATGTGTTATGCCACAAAGCAGCCCTTAGGAAATGCAAAAAAATAGAGATACTGCCTTGTGTTCTATCAGATCATAATGGACTGAGAGTAGAAATCAATGACAAAATAAAAAAAGGAAATTACTCCAAGACTTGGAGACTAAATAATATGCTATTGAATGAAACATGGATAACAAAAAACATCAGGCAGGAGATTAAAAAATTCTTAGAGGTCAATGAGAATGATGATAGAGTATATCAAAATCTCTGGGACACTATGAAAGCAGTACTAAGAGGAAAATTCATTGCATGGAGCGCATTCCAGAAAAGAATGAAGAGTCAACAATTAAATGACCTAACATTACAGATCAAAGCCCTAGAAAAAGAAGGACAGAATAACAGCAAAAGTAGTAGAAGGCAGGAAATAATTAAAATCAGAGCTGAAATCAGTGAAATTGAAACAAAAGAAACTTTTCAAAAAATTGACATAATAAAAAGTTAGTTCTTTGAGAAAGTAAACAAAATAGATAAATCCTTAGCCACACTAACAAAGAGGAGAGAGAAGACTCAAATTACTAAAATACATGATGCAAAAGGAAATATCACGACAGACAACCACTGAGATATAGAACATAATGAGAAGCTACTTTGAAAATCTGTATTCCAACAAAATAGAAAGTACCGAAGACATTGAAAAATTTCTAGAGATATATGCTCCACCCTAACTGAACCAGGAGGACATACACGATTTAAACAGATCAATATCAAGCAATGAAATAGAAGAAGCCATTAAAAATCTACCATCCAAGAAAAGCCCAGGAACAGATGGATTCTCAGCCGAGTTCTAGAGGACCTTCAAAGAACTCATTCTAATACTTCTCAAAGTATTCCAGGAAATAGAAAAGGAGGGTACCCTACCGAACTCATTCTATGAAGCTAATATCACCCTCATACCCAAACCAGAAAAAGACACATCAAGGAAAGAAAATTTTAGACCAATATCCTTGATGAATATAGATGCAAAGATCCTTAACAAAATATTGGCAAACTGTATCCAAAAACATATTAAGAAGATAGAGCACCACGATCAAGTGGGGTTCATCCCTGGAATGCAAGGATGGTTCAACATTCATAAATCAATAAACGTAATCCATCATGTCAATAGACTTAAGGATAAGAATCATATGGTTATTTCAATTGATGCAGAAAAAGCATTTGACAAAATGCAACACCCCTTCATGCTCAAAACACTAGAAAAAATAGGGATAGTAGGAACATACCTGAACATTGTAAAAGCTATTTATGCTAAGCCCGTGGCCAACATCATTCTTAATGGAAAAAACTGAAACCATTCCCTTTAAAAATGGGAACAAGACAGGGATGTCCTCTTTCACCACTTCTATTCAACATTATCCTCAAAACTCTAGCCAGAGCAATTAGGCAGACTACAGAAATTAAAGGGATACAAATAGGAAAAGAGGAACTTAAGCTGTCACTATTTGTGGATGACATGATTCTATATTTAGAGGATCCAAAAACCTCCTCCAGAAAACTTCTATACCTCATCAATGAATTCAGCAAAATAGCAGGCTATAAAATCAACACACATAAATCTACATCATTTTTATATGCAAGTGATGAAACAGCTGAAAGGGAAATGAGGAAAAGAACTCCATTTGCAATAGCCTCAAAAAATAAATAAATAAATAAATAAATAAAATACTTGGGCATCAATCTAACCAGAGGTAAAAGATCTGTACAATGAAAACTACAAAACACTGAAGAAAGAAATTAAGGAAAACCTTAGAAGATGAAAGATCTCCCATGTTCTTGGATAAGCAGAATTAATATTGTCAAAATGGTCATACTACCAAAAGTGCTATACAGATTCAACACAATTCCAATTAAAATCCCAATGATGTACCTCACAGAAATAGAGCAAGCAATCATGAAATTCATCTGGAAGAATAAGAAACCCAGAATAGCTAAAGCAATCCTTAGCAGGAAGAATGAAACAGGGGGTATCACAATACCAGAACTTCAACTCTACTACAAAGCAATAGTAACAAAAATGGCATGGTATTGGCACCAAAATAGACAGGTAGATCAATGGTACAGAATAGAGGACACGGACACAAACCCAAATAAATACAATTTTCTCATACTAGACAAAGGTGCCAAAAGTATGCAATGGAGAAAAGATAGCCTCTTCAACAAATGGTGCTGGGGAAACTGGAAATCCATATGCAACAGAATGAAACTAAACCCCTATCTCTCACCCTGCACAAAACTCAACTCACAATGGATCAAGGACCTCAGAATCAGACCAGACCCTGCATCTTATAGAAGAAAAAGTAGGTCCACATCTTCACCTTGTTGGCTTAGGATCAGACTTCCTTAACAGGACTCCCATAGCACAAGAAATAAAAGCAAGAATCAATAACTGGGATAGATTCAAACTAAATAGCTTTCTCTCAGCAAAGGAAACTATCAGCAATGCGAAGAGAGAGCCTATAGAGTGGGAGAATATCTTTACCACTCATACTTCAGATAGAGCACTAATTTCCAGAATATATAAAGAACTCAAAAAACTCTACACCAAGAACACAAATAACTCAAACAACAAATGGGCTAAGGAAATGAACAGACACTTCACAGAAGAAGATGTACAAGCAATCAACAGATATATGAAAAAATGTTCAACATCTTTAGTAATAAGAGAAATGTAACTCAAAACTACACTAAGATTCCATCTCACCCCAATTAGAATGGTGATTATCAAGAATACAAGCAACAATAGGTGTTGGAGAGGATGTGGGGAAAAAGGTACACTCATACATTGCTGGTGGGACTGCAAATTAGTGCAGCCACTCTGGAAAGCAGTGTGGAGATTCCTTAGAAAGCTTGGAATGGACCCTCCATTTGACCCAGCTATCCCACTCCTCGGCCTATACCCAAAGGACTTAAAATCAGCATACTACAGAGATACAGCCACATCAATATTCATAGCGGCTCAATTCACAATAGCCAGACTATGGAACCAACCTAGATGTTCTTCAATTGATGAATGGATAAAGAAACTGTGGCATATATATACAATGGAATATTACTCAGCTATAAAGAATAATAAAATTATGGAATTTGCAGGTAAATGGATGAAATTGGAGAATATCATGTTAAGTGAGATAAGCCAATCTCAAAAATCCAAAAGAGGAATGATCTCACTGATAAGCGGATGATGACACTTAATGGGGGGTGGGAGGGGGACAAGAATGGAGGAAGGAGGGACTGTATAGAGGGAAAAGAGAGGTGGGAGGGTGGGGGAGGAAAAAATAACAGAATGAATCAAACATCATTACTCTATGTAAATATATGTATATGCAAATGGCATGCTGTTACTCCATGTACAAACTGAAACAACATGTATCCCATTTGTTTACAATAAAAATAAATTTAAAAAAAGAATAAAAGTTAATAGACACAAAGTTAAGAGTAAATTAGTGTTTCTAAGAAATCCTTGTCATTTTACCATACAGATTAAACTTTGGTTTATATTATAACATTAGTATTTCACCTTAGGAAAAACCTTAAATAGCTTTAACTGTTTCACATACATACAACCAACCTAGTTACATGCAAACTTGTTGAAATTTGCCTTTTACTTACATAGACTTTCTTAGCACTTACTTAGACCCTAGTGTATTTCATCACACAAGCACTTTCTTACCCAGAAACATTTCCTTTTCCCTTTTACTAAATATATTTCCATACTCAGAATCTTTTATTTTCTCTTTCCTATCTGTTGACCCCTTTTTGTTCACATTCTGAAAAAACTCATAAAATTTCTGAATTTAGATAAATTACTCTATTTTAATGAGATTAAATATTTTGTTATTTATAGTACTCTAATTGAAAGAAGTTGAAACTTTTGGGACCTTTTGTATATAGAATTGCACTTGTTAGGACATAACTCTTTGTAAACTTGTTTTTAGTTCAGTGAGGACACAAAGTAATTGTAAACCCTTTTTATTTACCAACCTATGAAATCACCAATAATGTTTAAGTATGTTACCCCATGGAATTTAAGGAGTTAAGAGTACTCGATGTTATTTAACAATTAGCATTTTAACTTTGTAAATCCATCAGATGTCTCTAAGAAACACATTTGAGTAATCCCATACATGTTAACTCTAATTCACTCATCTTATTGTAAAAAAAAAAAAAAGATATCAGACAAGTGTAAAAAAAAAACAAGTGTAAACAGTATTTGCCATCTCTTTCCTGTCAAAGAAAAGTCCTAGAAAAATTGATGTTAGGCATTATATAAACTTCAACATTTTATTAGTTTGAGACTTGTGAGTTAATTTTATTAGTTTGAGACTTGTGAGTTAATTTTAAAGACATTTTACTTCTATTAGTTTACCCAATTTAAAATGAACCTTTTGAAATCACATGAATTAAAAATATTTGGATCCATTTTAAAAATTTTAGTTTTAGGAGCGCTCAATTTTGATACAGATAAAACATGACATCAGACAGCACGATATACAAAAAACACGAAATCAAAGGCCTTGTAACTTTATAGGTGAATCTCCATTGCAATGTAACAGATGTTCAAAAACTCCAGTTGAATAAAAAAATAGAACTGATCAAAAAAGTCGAGCTCAAAAAAAAATGTAGAATTCAAAAAAAACAAGAGTCCTGGAAAAATGATACATCCGTTAATTACTTTAGCAAAGCACCATAAAATTTAGTTTTGCTGGAGTTCAGGTAAGACTCTTTTCACCTTTTTTTTTTTTTCTTGGGTTTGAGACCGGTCTCCTACTGAGTCTTCTGGCTTCCTGTGTGTATCCATCAAAGGGGCTCTCCCCACTGAGTTAGGGCTTTGGTGGACAACTGAGAACCAGGGAGAATCCAGAGGCTAAAGGGGTCTTCAGGCTGGTATCGAGCCAACCAGGTAGAGTTAAGGGCTACTTGTAATTTTTGGAGTATATGTTGATGGTCTTGAGTTAGGGTAATAATGTTTGTAGGATCTTTGTCCCATAGCAGGTCAAAGAGAGGGAGGATATTCTCTGTAGAGATAGGAAGCCATGGTCTCAACCAATTAAGTTCCCCTAATAATTTTTGTAAATCAACCAAGGAATAGGAGGATTGGAGGAGTAATTGAGGTTTAAGGGGACAAACAGAATCCAATTTAAGCTCAGTTCCCAGTAACTTGAAGGGAGGAACAGTTTGGACCTTATCATTAGATATATGTAGTCCTCCTCTCTCCAGAAGGCCTTGGAGTTCTTTGTATGCTGAGCTTAGTTGTAGGGCATTAGTGGCTCCTATAATAATGTCATCCATGTAAATATATAAAGTAATTTTGGGGCTTTTTCGTAGGGGTTAAGGACTTCAGAAACAAAACGTTGACAAAATGCAGGGTTATTTGCCATGCCTTGGGGTAGAACCACCCATTCATAATGTTCATCTGGTCCTTGGTAATTGGTAGAGGGCACTGAGAAAGCAAACTTCTCACAATCGTCTGGGTGGAGTGGTATTGAGAAGAAACAATCTTTGATATCAATAACAAGAAGCAAGAGATCTCTTGGGGTAGAGGGGATCCAGGGAAGATCCCTTAAAGGGGTTCCCACTGGAACCATATGACTATTAATTTTCCTGAGATCCTGAAGCATCCTCCATTTTTCTGATGTTTTTTGGATGACAAAAACTGGACTATTCCAAGGGCTTAGAGATGGTCTGATATGACTTAAGGTTAGTTTTCTTGTACAATATTTCTTAAATGTTGAAGCTGATTTTGGGGTAATGGCCACTGTTCCACACATATTGGGGGACCTGGGAGCCATTGGATGGCTGGTGTTATTGGAACAGTGGCCTTTAGGATTGGGGGTGAGGCTTTACCCGGGGAGCTGGGACCTTCTGCCTAGATGCCTCAAAAAGAGGGTCTCCTCTGTAATTGCTAAAAGGGCCAGATAGATTAAATTGTTGTTCATATTCCTCTTGCTCAAGGAGGTCATCATACACTGCCTTGTGATCAGTTGTTATATAGACCTCTGCTTCCCCTAAGATATCCTGTCCTAGTAAATTTGCAGTAAGACGAGGCCAAGAGGGGGCGCATGTATCCCTGGGCACCGTCCACATCCCGCCATTTGAGCCAACCTTTGGTCTCTTCTGATTTAGTATTACCTCCTACCCCAAGCAACTGGGGGCCAGGAATCAACCTCCATTGAGGTGGAACTTCCTCCTTTCTTAACACTGTCCTATCTGCTCCAGTGTCGATGAGACAGCAGAATTTCTTTCCTGCTATAAAAATGTCCATTTTTGGACTGACCCTGGGGACAATGGAAACAGTCCAATGTGCCTTAGGGAGGCTATTGGGGGAGAAACCTCCTTTGTGTGATGGGGCTGGAGGGTGCCCCCTGATTAGTTTAAAGTTTCCCCTCAATGTCGAATTTAGATTTGCAATCCTTCTGCCAATGGAATCCCTTTCTGCATCTTGGGCAAGGAGTTTTGGGGGTGGTGACTTTGAGCTGAACTGGCCAGCCTTTGAGCTGAACCCCTAGAGCATCTGGGCAGAGCCTCAGAACACACCCGACCAGTGGGGCAATCCCTCCTGAAGTGGCCTGGTTGCCCGCAGCCATAACATACTCCTTTGCCCTTAGCCACAACTGATGACAAGGCTGCCATGAGAGCCTCAGCAAGTGAGGCAGTTTGGGCCGGTAGGGCTGCGACCAAGGATTGAGACTGATGCACTTGAGTGCCAATATCTTTGGTAGACACAATCCACCTTCCCATGGAGCGATCTTTCATCCCTGCACAGGCCAATTTGTGATCAGTAGTCATTCTTTCCCAAACTAACATTTTAACAAATTGATCTCTTAGGGGCCCCGGAGGAAATTTTCTCTGAAGGCTTCTTTCTACCCTTTCAATGAAGGTTGCTAGGTCCTCAGTTGCCTTCTGGGTAATACCTGCGATGAGGGGTTCTGCGGGGCCCTCCTCTAGCTTTTTCCATGCCACCAACCCTAGGGCTCTTACTTGTTCTTGATATGGGGCCAGGATGGCAGCCTGTAAGAGGCCAGCAGAGAATTGGTCACTGGACCCCGAGAGCATCCCATAAGTAACTGGGACAGGAAGGTTAGCGGCCTGGTTCTGTTCAACCTGAACATGACATTCTTCATTAAAAAAGGCACACCTCTTTAGATATAAAGGACCAGGGAGGACAGCTTTAGTTAGGTTCTTCCAATCCTGAGTGGTGCACTGCTGGTGGGCAAGGCCCTGGAGGATGGTTTCAGCCCAAGGGGAATTGGGCCCATCCTCTGAAACAGCTTTCTTTAGTTCCTTTAAATCTTGTGCCTCCCATAGGTACCATATAGCAGGCCGGTTACCCACTGGGTTAGCATTTACCGGGAAGGCCATACAGGGAGGGGGGAGGGTAGAGTCAGTGTGTTCTCCCCCAGTATCATAAAATGGCCACTGGGAAGATTTCCCACCATCTGGACAAGATGGTGGTACTGAGCCTTCCTGGGGCAGAAGTGGGCCCTTGCTATGTGTAGAGGCTGGCTGCCCTCATGGTTCCTCAACCTCGGGAGGAGCGGATGGAGATGGATTGGGCTCCTCATTAAAGGATTCCCAACATTGTTTACTATGTGGCAAGTTTCTGGAAGGAGATGCAATGGGAGAAGCCAGTGGTTCTTTAGGTGGTGGCTCTTTGGGGGGAAACTTGGAGCCCCCTTTGGGAGGTCCTGGAGAGAAGCAGGCCTTAAGGGTGGATAATGTAGGGTAGACTCCCAATGGGGGACCCTCCCCTAAATTGATTTCCCTCTTCCTAACAAGTTGTTCTACACGATCCCATGTGGACCAGTCAAAAAGATTAGCAGCAGGAAGCCAAGAGGCCACCCGAGTAAAGGTGTCCCAGGCTTTTTCCACCTGTGTATCAGACAACTCAAGGCCCCTACTCTTCAGCATGAGTCTAAGAGCTGAGAGCGCAGGGTCACCATGTGTGGTGTGTGTTTGCCCCATCTTTTCAGGGATACCCTTACCTCGGAACTTGCTTGGCCCGATCTGCCCGTACTTTCGGTTTCGAAACTGCCTCTTCACTTTGGCTGCGGATCAGCCTTGAGGTGCCCCATGTTGGGCACCAGATGTTGGGGTCTTAAACCCCCTTGCTCTTCTCAACCAGCGACAAGGGAAGGGGACACTCCTCAACAAGGTCAGACTGGGATAGGTAGGGCTGACTGAACGCCCGCTCCCAGCCCTCCGGGCAGAGGACAATCAGACGAGTCAGGGACACCCATCACAGCAGGAACTCATTTATTGAGGAAATCATACAGCTTTTCTGTAGAGTGGGGGCTAGGCAGGAACCAATCAGCTTAAAGGTCAGCAAGGCATGGGGGGGGGGGTTCATGCAGGTGAGAGTCCCATAGGACTATATGGCAAGCACGAGCTGATCACGTTCACAGAACTGTTGTTAACCAATCCCTAATGGTGGCCCAGTTTATCTTCATTAACCTTTGAAACTGCCTTTGAGCCTTGCTCACTCACCAGGGAGTAAGGAGTCAGCCTGAGTTAGTTAACGTGTCATTAGTCCCAACACACCATGGTCTCTTATTCTTCTGAACTTAAATTTCAGACATCAGATCACACCTGCCTGGGCCTGCAGTTGCCATGCTGTGGCCAGACTCAGGACTCATCAGTGGTTCTGTGGGTCCCCAGCCTGGAGAGCACAAGTGTCCTGGAGAAGCCAGTGGAAGGACACACCCTCTGCAAGGACAGGCAGTACCTGCTTTCTGCAGGTGTGATGTGCACATCCTTGTGCTCCAGCAACTGGCTGATAGATCTGGGGAAAGCTGCAGGTGACCAGATTGAGTTGAGACAGGCAAAGGAGGGCTGGAAGCCAGGCTCTCATTTTTCTCTTGAATTCACAACAGTTTGCAGGAAGGCACTTTGATAGAAAGAAAAACAGGGGAAAAGCCATTTTACTTAGAGGTTTTGAGGTTTGTGCCATAATCCACACCCAAGTACAGCAGGTGGGGTTTGTTATAATGGAAAAGGAGAGATCAAATAGGACAGACAGGAGCCACAAAAGGTCAACACTGGAAGGCGGACCCACATAGGGTCCCCTCAGCACCTCTGCTTTGTTGACCTCTACAGCTTCCCTTCTGGAGTGCCTCCAGCTGTCACTTGTGTGCTTCTCACCTGAACCAGGAAGTAGAAATAGCAGTAGGAGACTGTGGCCTCCCTTCTCTCTCCTCCCTAGAAATCCCTCAGCCCTTTACGCAAAGCTTAGTCATGTGACCACACCAGAGCCATGATCTTAGGAGTGTGACTACTCCCAGCATGTTACTGATCTCTTATGGAAAAGAAGGAGGGAGTGAGCCTTTGAATGACAAGTTGCTGTGCTGGCCACCAACCCATGAGAACTGGGACCATCTGTTGATGAATTCCTGGTTCACAGGCCAGTCTCTCCTGCTCAGAGAATCATGCTGTCCTATCTTAGGGATCCACCTTCCTGTCCAAATTGCTTGCATAGCAGTGGCCACAAAAGGACCCTAAGCCATTCTAAAAATTGGATTTTTAAATTTGTTCTAATTAGCCAAACATGAAAAAAAAATGTATTTTGACACATCAATTGGTTTTTAACTTATTTTAAAATTTATCTTAGGTATGTTATGGATTACATGAGGTATACCCCCAAAAGCTCATGTGTGAGCTCATGTGAGGCAATGCAAGAAGTTTCTGAGGTGAAATGATTAGATTATGTGAGCTTTGACCTAATCAGTGGACTAATCCACTGATGGATTAACTGGGTGGTAACTATAGGCAGGCTGGGTGTGGTTGGGTGAGGTAGGTCAGGGGGTGTTTGTCTATGGAGTTTATATTTTGTCCCTGGTAAGCAGAACTCTGTCTGCTTCCTGTTGCCACATCCTGAGATGCTTTCCTCCACCATGCCTTTCCATCATGATATTCTGCTTCATCTCCAGCTCAGAGCTATGGAATTCACTAATCATAGACTGAACTTCTGAAACCATGAGCCAAAATAAACTGTTCCTCCTCTAATTTTTCTTGTCAGGTCTTTTGATTACAGTGAGGCAAAAGCTGACTGCAACAGGTACTAGTACATACTTTCATGTGGGCAAAGGATCATTCGCAGTCATCCAGTCCCATCTCCATGTCATCCAGTTCCTATCCTGATTGATGGAAGCCCTTCCTTGCTTGGAAGCTCACCACTCAGTCCCCATCCAGCCTCAACTCCATTTGCAACCCACCCACCGAGGTCTCAGTTCCCATTCTGTATGAGTCCAGGTCATCAGATGGGGTATCAGAGGGGAGATATGCCCAGGAACTTAGGGTATTTGCAGTCACCATGGAAATCCCACGGTGGACTTTGAGGGCCTGGGCATGTTTGGAGATGGAGCTGAACCCTGTGACTAGGGAGAATTCCCCATCTCTGAGAGAAGTTTCTGGGAGACTTCACCAGTCCCAATACCTGGAAACAACAGGTCCCAAGGAGAGAGGGTCCTGGGGACCAGGTCTGAGGCTGCCCTACAAATAATCTGGGTATGCCCATGTGCAAGTTTCCACCCCTATACATGAATCCTCCAAATGCAAAATGTCTCACGGATGGAGAAGGAGGAAGGGACTAGAGGAAAATGAAGAGTCATAGGCAGATCCCCTGGGCAGAGACTTGGGAGGGGTAGCTTGAGGGGACCCCTAAGGATGGAGTCATTGGTGTTGAAGTTCCAGAGAACTCAATGTAACCCATTTGGAAACAGGGGATAGGAGATGGGATGTTCAGGGTTGGCAGTGGGTGGGGGGACAATCTTGCTCCTCCTGCTCCAGTTCTCTTCTGGTCCCAACTTTAATCCAGAAGACAAACCAGGTCCCACCATAGGATACAATGTATCTTGGATAGAAGAGGATCAGTGGGAGGAGTGAGTTCACAAACAAAACCAGGTGAACACTGAGTTGGCAAAGGCATCACAACAATGTAGTAATTAGGTGACATTTTTGAATACTTGAATAAAAGCATAGACTTACAAAAGTAGTTTTTTACATTATCTGGGGGAAAGTATAAGAAAAAACCCTGAAGATGCCTGAAAAGGAATCTTGGCCTTTTGAAGGTACTCAGAACACAAATGAAGAAAATCAAAGTTTGATTTTAAAAAATGGGTAACAGGTTTTAGAATTTAAATAATTAAATACAAAGAAATTACCTAAAAATCAAATTACTTATCATTAGAAGATATGGAGAATATTAAACAATTTATGTAATAGCTTGAAGTCTCAGGAACACAATTGAGTGTTGAGGCTGACTAACCCTCCATGTGAAGGATAGTTTTGTCATAAGAAGAGGTAGTAAAGGGCTACATATAAGGCCATAGATTAGGTAGGAAGGGTAAAACAGGGGTCCATGATGAGATGGTAGACAATGACACAGTAGGAGACAGGAGGTGGTAAGAGCTATACAGGGGGAGATGAGAGAAGGTGGTGGTGGGTGAGACAGAAGGAAACAAAAGGGGGCTACACATGGGTCAATGAGATGAGGTGGTAGAAGACATTACAGAAGGATATGAGAAGAGGTGGGGGAGAGCTATATAGAATGTAAAGAGATGGTAGATGACTACACTGGAGGCCATGAGAGCAGGTGGTGTAGTGGAGTGACACAGGGTCTGGACATAGTGGAGGGCTAACCAGGAAGAGACAAGGCAGGAAAGGAATTCTCAGGGGCCTCAAGAGAAGGTGGTGCAGGCATAATCACTATGCCAAGAGGAGGTAGCAGGAGAATACAGAGGATAATAGGAGTTTGTAGAGAGATACAGAGGGAGAGAAGGTGGGGAGGGCTACATCGGGGCCATGAGAGGAGGTGGTAGGAGGCAGACCAGGAAGAAGTAGAGGAGGTGGTAGAGGGCTACATAGGAGATGACAAGGATATCATGGAGAGCTATGCAGGAAGATATGAGAGGATGTGGTAGAGGGCTAAACTGGTGCTTTGAAAGGGGAAAGTATAGGATTGCACCAAACATGTGAACAGGTAGTGGTGTACTACCAGGGGAGGAGGTAGTGAAGGGATACACAGGAGATGAGAGGAGGTGGTAGAGGGCTGCACAGATGAGAGGAAATGGTGGAGGGCTAAAAGAGGGAGTTGAGAGGAGGTGATGGAGGTCTTTGTAAGAGATGAGTTGGTAAAAGTTACAGTGTGGGTGAAAAGAAGGTTGTGAAAGTATACACAAGAGGCAGTGAGAAGAGGTGGTAAAAGGTTGCACAAAAAGAGATAAGAAAAACTGGTTGGGAGGACATAAGGAGGAAGTAGAGGCTATACAGAAGACCATGAGAGAAAGTGGTACACAGCTACACAAGGTTTTCTGAGGAAATAGTAGAGGACTACACAGTAGCCTATAAAAGATTATGGTCAAGGGTTACACAGGGGGCTGAGAAAGTAGGTGGTGGAAGGATATATGGGGGATAAGAACAGTTGGTGAAGACACAGGATTTGAGAGGGTGGAGGGCTACAGAGAATGGGATGAGAAGAGATGGTGGAGTGCAAAAAAGAGACCATGAGAGGTCAAGGGCTACTCACAGGCTCTTGAGAAGAGGTTACAGGAGAGTATACAGGAGGGTAGAGAAGGAGTTGGTGGAGGGCTACATGGGGAGATGAGGGGAGAAGGTGCAGGGCTACACAGAAAGCTGTGAGAGGAGGTGGCATAAGGTTACACAAGTAGAGATGGAAAGGTGCTGGTGGAGCATTACACAGGAGGAGATGAGAGGAGAAGGTTGAAAGTTACACAGGGTCAGTAAAAGGAGGCAGTGAATGCCATATGGGATGTGATACAGGGCTACAGAGGAATCTGTTGGATAAGTGGCATAGGGTCACAAAGCAGGTCATAGAGGTGGCAGTCAAGTACAACACAGCATGGAGGATGATATCTCAGGGATGCTGATTTCTAAGGAAGTCTTGGTTTGACCCTGATCCTGACCTCTCTTGCCTATCCATAACTCTAAAATGCTAACCGTATTTCCTATCTCCTAGCTCTTCCTCACCCTAGAAAGCCTAAACCTAAGCCCACAAACCATGTGCTTCTGTTTAACATCTACTCTGTAAACCATGCCCACTCATCCTATACTCAATACCTGACCACAAACCCAGACCATAAATTTGCTCAAGCCCAACACCAACCCTAATTCCCACCCTAACCCTAATGCTCACCATATTAATTTATTTTCCCGATCTTGACCTTGTGGAGGCCCTGGACTTCAGCCTGGCTGACCTTGAGAAAGGGATGGCTTTAGTGTGGATGACATTTGAAGCAGGCCTTCTTCCTCCATCCAGGGCTAGTAGGCCACATCTTCTCTATTCTTGGAGTATATTCTTCTGGATCAGGTTGGTGTAGAGAAAAATGGAGTCTTGTTTAAGAGTGTTTTCAAAAAGTAAAATCAGGGCAAGGAGTAAACAACTTGCATGAGAAACTTAGTGGTCTGGCAGTGCCCCCATTCAAGGACAGATAAACTCTCTGTCCGAGAACATTAAAAAACAAACAAACAAACAAAAAACCTTAAAGACATCTGGTTTCTGCTCTCCAGGCCTGGCTCCTGGCCAGATCCAGGTCTGGAGACCAAATGTACTGATGGCACTGAACCCAGTGGCTCCAGACAATAACTTTATATGTTTACTCCAGTGTATTTAAGAGAGATGAGAAGAACTCAAAGGTGACAAGACTGCTTTCTTTGGTTATGTATGCTGCAAAATGTCCATGATGTCTCTCCAGTGCTGAGTTGGTATGCTACCTGGGATGGTTTTACTTTTGTAATATACTTTATATGTCTCAATAAATATTATCTTTTCCTATACAACTTGTGGTGGTACATTCAGTGGATCGACCCATATAAATTATAAGTCTGTGCACAGAAACAGGAAATACGTTCCCAGACAGTTGGAGAGATTCAAGGCCTGCTTAACTGAATGTGAACTTGACTACTTCTTCTACAGTCATTGTAAATATTGCACCTTAGTGTCACATCCGTCTTGTACTGGGTCATTCTTATACTGTTAATAATGTTAAAACAGGCTCTGAACATTGAGATGTCTGCCCTGGGGCACATGCTGGTAAGTGGGCACAATCCTAAATCCCATTCCAGGGATTCACCACCTTCACCATCTCCAAGCAAAGGAAGGAGGAATCTCAGTCTTTCACTGGGACAGTGTTCTCTGGGTTAGATATTGCTTCTGGGTTTGGGATACTGTCCCAGGAGAGACTGAAGTGTGATGAAGCAGGGTGAGGGGGCGTTCACCCAGCTGCACCTAATCCTCATCCTTAGCCTGAACCCCATGCCCATCTCAACCTCTATGAGCTCTGACCACAAGAATTCTGACCTGGAGGCTGCACACTCCCCAGACAATGGAGTATGGTTTCTTACCCAAGAGCCTTTACTAACTTTAAATTCACTTTCCAGTCTCCTGGAAGCAGAAGTGGTTACTGTCAGACCCTTCAGGTATGTCCTGGCACATCCTAGGTTCCAAACATAGCTTCTTCTCTACTCAGAGGGACCACTGCCCAATCTGCCTAGTCATCCATGCAGGCCAGACCAGGAGTTGCCCTGTCCAGTCCAGAAAAGGGGGTGGCTGGAAGTTGTTGGTATCATTCATACCAATCTCCCAGGAAAAGAGGAGATGGAGGCTGGATCTACTGGTCCACTAGAGCTACTAGGACCCCAACTGGATAAATGTACAAACATGGTGCTCTTTCAGCAAGGATCCTTGTACCTGCAGACCTGGCCCAAAACTGCACAGAGCACAAAGTGCAACCAGAACTTGGCACAAGACTCTGAATATGGTGAGTGTTTTGCCAGGTCCAGAGACTCAGGATGCTTGGAGATTTACCTATGTAGCTGGAAGTCTGTGTTCACTCTCTTTCTTTATTTCTCTCATTTGTCCTGCTTCTATTCATGGCAGTAAGAAAGAGAGAAACTCAGCTTTTTCTTCTTCATTTCTTCCACAATTTTCCATTCCTCTCAGCCTTCTTTTTCTCTTTAGGATCCCAACTGTGTTCAACCTGAGTAGGCCAGAACATGTGCTCATGTGACCCAATGACCTCAGCATCTGGAATCACTGGTACCACAGGCCTCCACACCTGCCTGTTTCTAATTTTGGAAGGTTTGAATTACCTTCTAATTTGTTCATCCTGATCCCTCATGGAATCTCTCCTCACAGGCCTGACTTGTGGCCTCTTGAGCACAATTTGATGTGTCTTCTGCCAACAACAGTGGTTAACTTTTCGAGCTGAAGACACATTTTATACATTATTTGCATTCCATAAATGTCTGTTTTCTCTGATGTTTCTTCAGTTATCATTCACTCACTTCTCCTGTCTTCTCTTCTTCACTCTCTTTTCTTATCTCTCTCGTGATGAAGAAAAGCAGTGTGAGAGAAACTTGACTTTTCTGTCTGTTTCTTCCAGGGCTTTCCATCTCTCACAAGTCCTCTTTGTCTCCAGGTGCCCCAGCTGTGCTTCCAGAGGCTGGGCCCAAACACCTGCACTGATATCAGACCCCAGGTTCACCATCTGAAACTGCAGGTACCTCAGGCTACCTCGCCTACTGTTTCTGAGTTGGAAGTTCTGAATTATCTTCTCTCTTATTCCTCCTGATCCCATGTGAAAATTCTCTTTGAAGATTTGACTTCTGACCACTGAACACATTTTGAGGTTTCTTTGACACCAATTGTAGTTAACCTCTCAGCTAGAAAAACAAATTTGTAGGTTACTAGCATCACAAAAACATTTTAATTTAGCTTGATCTTGTTTCTTGCTTGTCATCCAGTCATGTATATATCACAGTCCTGGGAATCCAACCCCAGGCATCACACTTGCAGAGAAATGCTCCACACTGAGCACCATTCAAAACCCTGGGAAGTGAGCAGTTCAAGAATGAAAGAATCCCTTCCCCCCACCCCCTACACACCACTAAGACCAAGAGAGACAGCCTGAGGCATGCAGAACTTATCTAGATAGATTTAAGAAGAAGCCAAGACTTCCTGGGGTACCCATGCATATTTTCTTTTCATGGGTAACTCAAAGGACACTCTGGTCAGTAACCAGGGAAGCTGAGAATGGAGAATGGGAGGACAGCAGGTTGCAAGTGATCCTGGGAAACCTCACAAGACTATATCATAAATGACTCACTACAGTTGGAACCACTAGTGACCAAGGGGCAGTGTGGTGACCTTTGATATCCTTGTGGACACAGGGCTGTGAGTGATGCAGAGCATAGGAGCCTTGTCCCTGATGGCTATGCACAGGACACACTCTGCTTATGGTGTATAAATTCACAGAGAAATATTAGTGGGTAACAACAGAAAATGGAATTAGAACAGTGGGAATCAGGAATTGTGCACAGGAAGCTCTGGGAGATGTTTACTGTAGTCCACCTGAAGTTGGGATGAAATTGAAAAAAAAGCATGAGTTTGGAAAGTGTGAAAACTGCCAGTGAACTCTGTTCTCCTCTAACAGAAGTAACTGATACTAGTGAGGCACTTGCAGAAAAACCAGGGCTGTGTACGAATCTTGTTATGAAGATGATTGGCTGGTAAAGATGACATCAAGTGACCCTTCAGAACTAAGTGACTTAATGAGTGAAGAAGCATTTAAGAAATATGCAAATTTTATTGAGGAGTATAAATAGCACCCTAAGTAAAGTAGTGTGGAATAGCTGCAGCATAGTTGTCTTAAGTCAGCAGGGGAGAGAAGACATAAAGAGAAGACTGCTACTAGAGGATGATAACACTTAACTTACCAATGACATAATATGCACTTTTTATAATTCCTTATCATTGTTAGAGTAGTCTTTAGGCTCTGGTTCATGACATTATTTGTGGTAAAAACTTATAAAATTATGTAATTCAAGGACACTCTTGTTATAAGTATTATATTGTATTGTAACTTGTTTTGATCCATCCTGGATTTGGGTTGATATACTTAATGATCTTCCCATTGGAAAAAACTAGGAATGGAGGAAAGTGTCTGTTGAACAGAGTTAGAAGAACAATACTGTTTTAATTTTATAATATACTGCATTTGCTGGTGTTATTTTTATATGCTGAAGCAATAGCTTTGCAGCAAAATAAGAAACAATTTAAGAAAAAAGCAAAAAGAGGATGGGGCTGTGAGGTAGCATGCCCCTTGTTTCCATCCTCATGTCCACAAAAAATTATCTTATGCTCTGTGTCCTTCTCTCTTCCACTGTTTCCTTTTTTAGCTTTCTTAAAAGGCAGCATGAAAGAGAAACTTGACTCTATCCCCTCTTTTTCTCCTCAGTTTCTCGCTGGTTTGGCTGATCATAGGCCTGTACTCCTGCACTCACATGACTCCCAGCCTCAGCTGCTGGCAAAGCTGGAACCAAAGGCTACCACTAATTCTGCTGGTATTCCAGGCCACCACTCCTGCTACTGGCACTACATGCTGCCACATCTGTTGCTGGTATCATAGGCTGTCACACAGAACTTCCTTCCAGTACCAACTCTAGCTCTATTTTCCACTAGCAAAAAAATTTGTAGATTACTACAAAATTTTTTTTTTGGGGGGGACATATATTGTTTTCTGGTCATCATTCATCCATTCACTAATTTATACTGCATTCCTGAGAATCCATTGCCAGCTCTAACACTGAACTCTGAACTTCATCCACAGTCAAGGTAGAGGAGACTCCATGTTCCTCAACAGCATGAAGCTTTCAGGAAGAAAAGTAGTATGAAAAAGAGACACTCAAACTTTCCTTCATGATTTCTTCCATGACTTTCCATTCTTATAAGCCTTTCCTTATCTCCTCAGACTCCTGGCTGTGTTCTTCAAGCTAGGCATCTACACTTGCATTAATGCAATCCCTATATCTGATTCTGATAATGGAAGATTCAAATTATCTTTTAATTTATTCATTCTGATCATGCACAAAGTTTCTCTACACAGATTTGACTTGGGTCCTCTTGAGCACACTTAGATACTTCTGACATCAACCACAGTTAATCTCTCTTCTAGAAAAAAAATGTACAGGTTATGAGCATCACATAAACATTTTTGTGCCTTATTTTTGTTTTAGTTTTTTGTTCCCATTCATTCACTCATTTATATTGCATCCTGGGAATCTAATCACTGTGGATGAAGTTCAGAGCATCACACAAAAGACAGGTTCTACCCCTGTGTCCTCTCCCAGTCCCTAGGAGGATAGCACTCCAAGGTACACAGGATCCAGTATTACCCAAAAATGCTAAGCTCATGTTAGACAACCAGAGGCACACTGAATTTGTTTATTTCATCTAAAGATGAAATCCAGTTTCCTTTGATACCCATATTTGTATTTAAAGAAATGGCCCAGTGACTAGGGAGGCTGAGGCTGGAGAATATGAGTATGGCAGATTCAAAGTGATCCTGGGCAGTAATGCCAGAACCTGACTCAAAATAAAACATAAAAGAGGCTGGGACTGAAAAGTATCATGGAACTATGCTCAGTCCTCATATATGAAAAAAAAATTTATTCCTCTTCTACCCTCTCTTTCCTTATTTTCTCTTTTGTGCTGCCTTTCTTTTCTGGAAAAGAACTACACTTCTGTGTTCCCCATCTGCTTCTGGAATTGCTATTAACAGAGGTTACTACAACTACTCATTTTCAACTTTGGAAAGTCAGAATTATCTTCTAATTAGTACATCATTTATCTTCAAAGATTTAACTGTGTCCACTTGAGCACACTGTGATATTTCTTCTGACACTAACTTTTACTATATTATCCATAAGAAGGAAAATTTGTAGGCTCCTAGCATCCCATGAACATTTTGATTTTATTTGACATTGTTTCTTTGATTGCCATTCACCTACTCATGCATTTATAATACATCCCTTGAAATCCTATGCCAACCAACACACATGGCAGGTAATGCTCTATCACTGATCTCCATCCCCAGCTCTGAATATTAGCACTTCAAAGTAAAGAAGACTCTGTTCCCAAATAACATTGAGTCCAGGAAAGAGCCTGAGGTACACAGAATATATCTTGCTTAAGAGGGGAGCCCAGATTCCTTTGCTATCCATACTCAATTTAAAAGAAATTATATGCAGTGATAGGGAGGTTAAGCATGGAGAATGGAAATATGTCATGCTCACTGTGATCCTTGGCAAACTTGTGAGCATCCCATGAAAATTTTCTAGAAAAAAAAGGCATGAAGAAAGAAGCTCAACTTTCCATTCTTTGTTTCCTCCATAAATTTCCAACCCTCAGTCACTTTTTCTCCATAAGATCCTAAATTTGTCCCCCAGGCTAGCATTCTACGCATGCACCCACAGGTTTCTCATTCTGTCACTGGAACAACAGGCTAGTACACCTATTCATTTCTACTTAATGAAAGGTTTTAATTCTCTTCTATTTTCTTCATCCTGGCCACACATATTTCTCTTCAAAATTTGATTTGTGTTATCTTGAATACCTTTTAGCATTTATTCTAAAATCAACCATTATTAAATGCTTTGCTAAACATTTTGTAGGTTGATGGTATCTCAAATATTTTTCTACTTTCTTCCTTCTTTTATCTACTCTCTCTTATCTTTTAAAAATTTTTTAGTTGTAGATAGACACAATACCTTTTTTTCATTCATTTATTTTTATTTGGTGCTGAATATTGAACCCAGTGCCTCACACATGCTAGGCAAGCACTCTACCACTGAGTCACAACCCCAGACCTCTCTCTTATTTCTCATTACTGCTGCCATACTTCACACAATAAAACTCAAACCTTAACTCTTAACTGCTTTTAACACAGGCTACTAAAACTACTTATTTTCAATTTTGGAAGGTCAGAATTATCTTCTAATTATTTAGCCTAATCATGCAAAAAATTATCTTCAAAGATTTAACTTGTGTCTACTTGTAATATTTCTTCTAAATCTCTAACCCTAAAGCTAACTCATGCCATAAACTCTAACCATACTCCTAACCCTCTCCCAGAATCTACCACTAACCCTAATCCTAACCCTAAACTCTGACCCTAACCCTCCAACCCTTTCCCTAACCCCACCCAACACCTTCCCCAACTGCAACCCCTAACCCCAATTCTAATATCAACTCTAACTCTAATACTAACTACCTGCAGATGGCAGCAGCTCCCACAGTCTAAGGACACAGGCCCACAGATTCCTCTTCAGATGCCAGTTGAAAGCACTAGGTTTCCAGATGACATATATCTCCTGATCAATTTGGACACAAATGAGAGATTCCATGGTCCCCTTCTCTGTTTGAATCATTTGCTGAAGTGGCTCACAATAACCAGGAAGCAGTGTATTTAGTACTGCCAATTCACCATAAAGTAAATCTTTCAGACATATCTTAAATAATATACTTGAACAGGCAAATGATAACACACATAGGAAAAGGCAAGTGGTAAAGGGCATGTAGCTTTCATGCCCTCTCCAGACAGCACTGTCCCAGAACCTTCAGAAACATAGAGTGCCCTTAAACCATGTTCTTTTGCTTTATATGGATGTTTCATTAAGTAGCCATGATTCATTAAATTGTCCAATTTTGATCAGTTCAACCTTTAGCTCCTCAATCCTGCCCAAATGTGTGGGAGGTCTCAAGTTCCAACCCTCTAATCACAGGGTTGTTTCCACTGCACCCAGACATTCCAGGCCACCCAGGAGCCCTAGACTACCATTCACCTCACTGGCATCAAACAGACACACTGCTTCATAGATTCAAGGATCTGGCACTAAGTGCCAGGAAATGGACAGAGACCAAATATTTATTCCTCATTATGGCATAACAACTAACTAACTAACTAAGTAAATTATATATATATATATCTGAAACAATATAAAATATGCAGCCTGTGTGTGAAATAGTTTGCTGTTTCCTCAAGGAGTTAATAGAATTATCATACTACCCAACAACTCAGTTCCCAGGTATTTACCCTCAAAGAACTGAAAGAGGTATTCAAAAAATGTGTGCATGTGGTCTTTCCATCTGTCAAAGTCATGAAAATGAGGGATAGGCTTAGAGAGTTCCAGAGAAAGAACCCTGGTTCTGGAGAGGAAAAGGAGTGTTTCAATTAGGGCAGTGGTGAGAGTAAGGACTGATTTCCATGGAGAAATTGGTATCCTGTTCTGCAGGGGATGTGGTCTCCTGGGAGTGGCCCTGCATTGAGCAATACACTATGGTGTTTCATGTAGTGGTGAAAATCTGGTAGAGCAATAACCACTGGGGAACATGAGTGAAAGGTTGCAGAGCACTTTGCACCACCGTGGCAGGGCTCTGGCAAGTTTAGTACTGTCAGGAAGTCAATTGCTTTAAAACAACCTTGCCTATACCTGGCTAGAAAACAGAAACAACCAATGTTATTTAGAGAGACTGACCCTCAGAAACTCAGTTCAGCAGGCAAAGCTGTGAAACCATTGCACTTGTAAGAAAATCTGTCAGGAGAAGCCATTGTGTGGGCATTACCTTAGTATTAACGGTTACTTTTCAGATGATATATTAGCAGTAGGCTGTTGGGGGCATTTGCCGGCACCCCCCCAACATTACTCTCTCCAAGATGGCGCCTGTCTTGGTGCCACAATGAGTCTGCAGCACAATGCTAATAAACAGGAAGCGCATCTGATTGGCGGTTGATTCCTTTCCTGGTCCATGCTGAGCTCATGACCAGTGCCCATCTCCTTAGCCTGGAGCCCATGCAGCTTTCACATGAACACTCACATGTACTTACTCTGATTGGCTTCTGCTTTGCTTCTGCTTATCAGTTTGTTTTACTAAAAAGATATATATGAAAGCTAACAAAGAATAAAGAGAGAGACCCTTACTACGTGTGTGTGTGTGTGTGTGTATGTGTGTGTGTGTTTATCGCCGCTGGACGACGATAAGTGGTGCTGAAACCCGGGAACTCAGAGAAACAAAGCAGGAGATAAATCAGGTAAAATTATAAAAGAAAAATTCTGGTCAAGTTAAGTTTGCAGGATTTGTGACAAGATTTAAGTTCATAGGAGTTGCGACAAGATTTAAGTTCGCAGGAGTTGCAACGAGATAAAGTTCACAGAAATTTGTGACTGAGACTTGCGTTTATTGTAAAGTTAATGTGTGTGCTTTCGCTTTTGCTATTGTTACTAAGGTGATTTGTTTTTGTGGGCTGATAGATTTACGTAGCTGTATTTTAAAATGGGTACTGAAATGTCATGGGCACAAATGGAGGGGCTTTTGAGGGATCTCCTTAAAGCTAATGGGATGCCCCTAAAAACAAAAACAGCAAGACTCTTTTTAAAAACAGTAGAAGAAATAGCACCATGGTTTTTAGATGAAGGGCTGTTAAACATTCCTCAGTGGGATCATTTGGGAGAAGATTTAAAGGTGGCTGATAAGATAAGTCCGTTACCACTGGGAACATTAGCCATCTGGACTTTAACTACAGGGTGCTTAACAACTCTATGGCCACACTGTAGAGAGACCCTTAGAGAAGGGGAGGAGGCCCTGGAGGAATTAAAAGAGAAATGATCCAAGGCATCAGAAAGAGGAACTATAGAGAAAGAGGAAGAATCAGAGAAAGGGGAGGATTCAGATGAGGATGAGGACCTTAAAGAATTAAAAAACCTTACTCTCAAGGAATCAATGGGGAAAGATTTAGTAGAAAAAAGAAAAACTCTTACTAAACCCACACCTCATGCTCCCCCGCCTTACAATCCTCAATATTGTGGGCGTATGCCAGTGTGTCATTGTGCAAAAACTATATCAAATGAATGGGATACTCTGTGACAAGGGGCAGTTTTCCCAGTTTTTGAAGACCAAAATACCCATAGATATCATCAACCACTGGATTTTAAAACTATAAAACAACTTAAGGAGGCCATTATGTCATATGGCCCCCAAGCAGCTTTTACTCTCTCATTGGTAGAATCTGTAGGAGGAATGAATCTTACCCCAGATGATTGGGGCAATATAGAAGAGCTACACTGTCAGGACAATACTTAGTATGGAAAACAGCATGGCAAGAATACTCCACTGACACTGCCTATCGTAATGCTGCAGCAGGTAATCCAGCATGGAATTTAGAAATGCTTATGGGAACAGGACAGTTTACAGGACAGCAGGCACAGCTTAATTATGATCCTGCAGTGTATATGCAAATTGCTGCAGCAGCTACTAAAGCATGGAGAAGTATTCAAGGAACTGGGGATTTACAGGGGCAGCTTTCAAAAGTCCTACAAAGAACAAATGAGCCATATGCTGATTTTGTAGCGTGACTGCTGCAAACAGCAGGTCGCATATTTGGGGATGTGGACCAAGCCATGCCTTTAATAAAACAATTGGCCTATGAACAAGCTAATAAGTGGTGTAAGGAGGCTATTCACTCCTGGAAAAGTAAGGATTTGAGTACTTATATTAAAGTATGTAGAGATATTAATGAAAATGTTATACAGGGCCAAGTTATGGCAGCAGCCATAACTCAGGGATTACAATTTACATTTAAAGGGGGAGGACCTATGGGGCCTTGCTTTTATTGTAAATGGAGAGGACATTTTAAAAAAGATTGTCCCCAATTAAGATATCCCAGTCGGCCCCCTATGAGGCAAAAACTCCAACTATGCCCTAGATGTAAAAAAGGTAACCACTGGGCATCTGAGTGTAGATCCATAATAGATGTAGGTGGACATCCCCTTCCCCAACAAGGCCAGACAAAAAACGGGAATTGGGGCCCGTCTCCCCGGAGCCCAACACAAATGTACGGGGTGATTCAACAATTGGCCAGGACTCATTATCCTCTAACAAACCAAGAAGGGCCACAAAAGGAAGTGCAGGATTGGACCTCTGTGCCACTGCCAGAGCAATATTAACACCTGAGATGGGAGTACAACCTTTTCCTACAGATTTAAAGGGCCCTCTACCCCCTGAGACAGTGGGAATTCTATTGGGAAGAAGCTCTAGTGCACTTAAAGGACTTATAGTTGTCCCTGGAGTTATTGATCCAGATTTTACAGAAGAAATTAAAGTTCTTGCATCCTCCCCACAAGGAATAATTTCTATAACACCTGGGGATTGCATTGTCCAACTTCTGATTGTCCCCAGCTGCCATAATAATTATCCATCTGCCACAACAATCCGTGGAGACGCAGGCCTAGGATCCACTGGGGTTGATTTAGCTTGCCTTACTATGGATCTAAAACAAAGACCTATGATGAATCTGTCAATTAAAAATAAAAAATTCTCTAGACTCCTTTATACAGGAGCTGATGCCAGTATTATTACTTTTAAAGATTGGCCAAAAGACTGGCATCTAGATGAAACAGAACAAACATTAAGGGGACTAGGCATTGCTACAGTCCAAAAAGAAGTAGTGCCCTATTATCCTGGAAAAATTCAGAAGGCCAACAGGGAACATTTCAACCTTATGTTTTAAAACACCTGCCTGTCAATTTATGGAGCAGGGATGTTCTTACACAAATGGAATTAAAACTTACGACAGAAGGTCATTATGGATCTGAAGCTCAGGCTATTATGCTAAAACAGAGACATATATGGGGTAAGGGGCTTGGTCGCCATAATCAGGGAATTATTCAACCCATTAATGTCCAAAGTAATTAAGGTCACAAGGGCCTGGGTTTTTCTTAGGGGCCACTGAACAACAAAAGATTAAAATAACTTGGAAATCTGATTCACCAGTTTGGGCCCCTCAGTGGCCCCTTACCCAGGAAAAGCTTAAAGCGGCCCAAGAATTGGTGCAGGAACAATTAGCAGTGGGACACATTAAACCCTCCACCTCTCCATGGAATACTCCTATTTTTGTTATCAAAAAGAAATCAGGGAAATGGCAACTTCTACATGATCTTAGAGCTATTAATGCTACAGTGCAGCCCATGGGTCCAGTTCAATTGGGCCTTCCAGTTCTCACAGCCTTACCTAAAGGCTGGCCTACTTTAATTGTAGATATCAAAGATTGTTTTTTCTCTATTCCATTACATCCTACTGATAGTGAGAGGTTTGCATTTACTCTTCCATCCTTAAACCATTGTGGACCTGATCAATGGTTTGAATGGGTAGTATTGCCACAGGGTATGGCTAATAGTCCTACTATGTGTCAGATCTATGTTGAACAAGCTTTAAAACCAATTCAACAATTGTCTTCTAAATTAATTATTTATCATTACATGGATGATATATTGGTATGTCATCCTGAAGAAAATGAGTTAAAGAATGTCTGTTCTCAGATGGTGAAACAACTTAAATCCTGGGGGCTTATTATTGCTCCAGAAAAAGTACAATTTGGCAATACTCAGGAATTTTTGGGAACTTTGTTAAATAGAACTATAGTTAAACCCCTAAAAACTATCATTAGAATAGATCATCTAAAAACTTTAAATGACTTTCAAAAACTGTTAGGAGATATAAATTGGATCCGACCTTACCTACGTCTATCTTCTGGGGAGTTACTTCCTCTACTTAATATCCTTCAAGGAGATCCTCATCCGACATCTCCCAGGGTACTTACTCCCAAGGCACGCCAAGTTCTTAAGCTAGTACAACAAAAACTTGACCTAGCACAGGTAGACAGGATTGATCCAAAAAAGCTGTTACAATTTATTGTTATTCCAGATAGAAAATTACCTACTGAAGTATTCTGGCAAGAAGGGCCTTTATTTTGGGTCCATTTAGCTTGCTCCCCTGCTAAAACATTGTTACCTTATCCTGAAGCCATAACTCAACTAATATTAAAGGCACTAAAATCTTCTATTAATGTATTTGGATTTCATCCAACTACCATTATAACTCCTTATAACAAAAACCAGCTTTCATGGCTTTATAATTCCTCAGATTCATGGACTATTATTAAATGTTCCACCCAAGCTATATTTGATAACCATTTTCCTAAGCATCCCTATCTTCAATTTTATATCAATAATCATGTAATTTTTCCAAAGTTACTAGACATCTGCCTATTCCGATGGCTCCTCTGGTATTCACTGATGGCTCAAAGACAGGGACGAGAGCTATTAGTTACCAGGGTAAAGTTCAAACTTTTATTTTCCCAGTTGCCTCTGCTTAACATACTGAAATTCTATTGTTATCAAGGCTTTTAAATTGTTCTCTGACACCCCAATTAACATATATTCAGACAGTCTTTATGTGGTTCAAGCTCTTTCTAATCTGGAATGTGCAGGACTTATTGCTCTCACCTCTGCCGTCTCCGGTCCTTTACAGACTTTACAACAATTGATATGGGATCGCAGAGACCCCTTCTTTATTGGACATCTTAGAGCCCATACTAATCTGCCTGGACCCTTAACTGAGGGAAATAGTTTAGCAGATACGGCTACTAGAGATATACATATTTTTTCTGCAGTGGAAGCTGCTCAAAAGTTCCATCAACAGTTTCATGTTAATTCCACCACTCTAAAACTCAAGTTCAACATTACTAAAGATGCTGCCCCTGCTATTGTTAAATCTTGTGGCCAATGTGCAGACCTCCATCATCCACCCTCCATAGGCGTTAATCCAAAAGGACTTTTACCTAATCATTTGTGGCAAATGGATGTTACTCATATCCCAGAATTTGGTAATCTTAAATTCGTTCCTGTGTCTGTGGACACTCACTCAGGAATTATATTTGCATCTCTCCATAAAGGAGAAAAAACTAGAGATGTGATCACCCATTGTCTTCAGGCCTTCTCTAATTGGGGCATACCTAAACAAATCAAAACTGATAATGGCCCAGTGTATACCTCAACTTCTTTTAAACTATTCCTTACAAAATTTGACATCACCCTTACTACAGGAATACCTTATAATCCTCTAGGTCAAGGCATTGTTAACGTGCCCATCTCACCCTCAAAAATACACTTTATAAACAAAAAGGGGGAATTGGGGACAACTTTCGGTCCCCAAAGGACAAACTTTCTGTTTCCCTCTTTATTATAAATTTTTCAACCTTGGATAATGAGGGTCGCTCTGCTGCAGAGTAGCATGCTAACCCCGTAAAAAGCAACGAGGCCACTGTAAGATGGAAAGATGTTCTTGATGGACAATGGCATGGCCCGGATCCAGTTCTTTACTGGAGTCGAGGCTCTGTTTGTGTTTTCCCACAGGATAAGCCAACACCTATCTGGGTGCCTGAAAGACTGGTGTGAGTGATAACAACTATACCACAAATGGAAGAAGTAAGGACAGAAGATGAAAAGACATCAGAGACATGTGATCATTTTGACCTGCCTTATCGGTGTGGTGACTAGTCAACAGTTTTGGGGGCTATTAAAGACATTCCCCTACCCACTCCCTCTAACTAACATTTCCTCAGTGTACCCAGCCATATTTTCTACCAATGATTCAGCAGGATTGTCCTATGTTCCTTATGATAAAACACAAGCAGCTGTGAATTGGACGTTTGTCTTTGAGTTATCAGGAACACTGTGTTTTCAGATTTCTGGTTACTTACATAATCCTTGCATTTACCTAACTAATTATACTGATGGACACTTAATTAGCAAAGATACTAGAACCCCATCACAAATGCCCTCCTTTTCACAAGGAAAAGGTATAAGTGATGGATGGGGAGAAGGAACCATGTTACAAGGTATTGGACCAAGATTGGACTATAATAAAACCTGTTATCAAATAAATTTTCCTTTTAGATGTGAAGATAGGCCACCTCAAGTGCCACCTATTTGGCAGTTCTGTGTAGATTGGTATTATCCAAAGTGCCTCGCCCAAAGATCATTTTCTTACCGAGGACCAGGAACAGAACAAAATAAAACTTGGCAAGGAACTAATTTTACAGCAACAAATTATGATACCCTAACTGGTCCTTCTAATCCTTTTACTTTGTGGACAGTGTGTGGATCATTAGCCTGATTCAATATTGCCCCCATGGCATTTCTTTTAGGGGGACAAGTGAGATACTCCAATTATTCATATAATTATACTTATTATAGTAATGGCAATACAACATGGGAGGATAATGTAAAAGTGAACTGGAATAATCAAGATGGAAAAATCGTACCTATCCACCTACCCTGTGTGCATGTCCCCACCTTTTATGTTTCTTCTCACATCCAATGTAACCAACTCTTCAACACTAAATTGTTCAGATTATTCTTGTGTTTTAGCTCAAAGTTGGAACACGTCTACCCATAGCCTGGCGGTGATTTTACGAGTACCAAGATTCCTGCCTGTTCCAGTGGATGTCAATTCCCTCTCTGATACTCTCTTAAATAGACAAAAAGAGATTTTGGTATAACAGCTGCAATTATTACAACAATAATTGCATCAGCTGCTGCTGCTGCAACTGCTGCTGCTGCCCTTGCCACTACAGTTCCTACAGCTCAAGCTTTAAATACACTCTCTTCTGCTACTTCAGAAGCATTACTTACTCAAGATCAGATAAGTACCCACTTACATACAGGAATTCTGTTATTAAACCAAAGGATAGATCTACTCCAAGAACAATTAGATATTGTAGAACAAATCATTTCTATGGGGTGCTCTTATCATTCTATTGCCCTCTGCATTACTACAGCTCCTTATAACAATTTAGCTCTTGCTGCTAATATTTCTAAACAGCTATCTTCTCTATTATTGGGTACTTGGACCCATAAATTTGACAATTTAACCACACAATTACAACACCAAATCACTACAATTAATCGCACTAAAGTAGACATCCCAACCCTGGCATTTACTGTTCATACACTATCCAACCAGGTTCTAGGATGGGTCCGACAAAATTGGCTACAGACTGCTATCTTAGGAGTGATATTTTTAATAGCAAGTATTTGGATTTACAACAAGATTAGACAAACCCGCCAATTACAAAGACATCAAGCTACTGTGATTAAAGAGGCATTTGCAGCTCTAACTACAGAAAATACCCCCCACATATGGCTTATATGCTGGATCGGTAGTCAAAGATGGGTAAGATTCGTGGGAACTCATACCAACCTAAGACAGGGTCCTGATGCCTGGAGGTCAGGATTTCAATAACAGGTAAGGATGCTGTTCGCCATGAACAACCCAAGACAGACACAATCCCAAGCCACGTAATTAAATAAATAAGGGGGAGATGTTGGGGGCATTTGCCGGCACCCCCCCAATATTACTCTCTTCAAGATGGTGCCTGGCACGGTGCCACAATGAGTCTGCAGCACAATGCTAATAAACAGGAAGCGCATCTGATTGGCGGTTGATTCCTTTCCTGGTCCGTGCTGAGCTCATGACCAGTGCATGCACCCATCTCCTTAGCCTGGAGCCCATGCATCTTTCACATGAACACTCACGTGCACTTACTCTGATTGGCTTCTGCTTTGCTTCTGCTTATCAGTTTGTTTTACTAAAAAGATATATATGAAAGCGAACAAAGAATAAAGAGAGAGACCCTTACTACGTGTGTGTGTGTGTGTGTGTGTGTGTGTGTGTGTGTGTGTGTTTATCGCCGCTGGACAACTATAGTAGGCCATTAAGCGAATATTATATTTATTGGCATCAGCTGCTGCCAGTATTCTGCCCCCCCACACCATTTTACAACCCAGATGTCAATCTGTGAACATTCTAGACAGTCATTGGCCCACTCATCAGCCTGCAAACATTCTTGGCAGTCACTGGTCCAGACTGTCAGCCTGCAAACATTCTCCTCAGTCATTGGTCCATTATTATTAGCCTGCAAAATTCAAGTACTTAAGAATAGCTCCACCAACATTCTCTCTCTCTTGCTTTTGCTCTTGCATGTGCTCTCTCTCTCTCTCTCTCTCTCTCTCTCTCTCTCTCTCTCCTTCTCTTATTTTCTCTCTCACCCTGTGGGCAGACACTCTGCCTGTTTGCTTAATAAAATCTCTTGCATGAGTTCCCGTGTTCAGAGTGGTTTCTGGGTGCTTTTATTGGTGCTGTGACTCAGATGGGCTCTTCTACCTTCACTTACATGGATGGAATCACATCTGTCACCCCAGACCCCCGGATGCTGGTCTCACCTTCCATTCACCCAGATGCTCTCCTCCATATCCACCACCGGCTTCAGATTGGTGAGTTTTCCCCTAGGTTGACTTAAACACTCCTCTGCTGACCTGAGACATGACTGTTGATTGTCCAGCACCCTCGAGGCAGTTGAGGAGTGGGGGTTCCCCCAGCCACAGCTTTTACAGTTATGGCTGGCCCCCTTGGTTGACCTTATCTGATGGGTGGGTCCCTGATCTTTATGGTGGAGATTCTCTCTCAGGGTTGAGTCTCCTCCTTGCACTCACTCTCAAAAATCCTGATATCAGGTCCTCTACTCAGGAGTGTGCCTGGCACACACTGATCATTGGGTGATGACCCCATCACTGTACTGCCTTCTTGTCTCCAACCAACTACTCTGTGACCTCAGGACACCTTGGACACTGACTCAGCTGTATCAGTCTCCACCATGGGATCTGAGTCCTTCATTCCAGCAGATTAACACCTGGGGCATCTACTAGACAATCTTAAACCCCTTTACCTGACCCCTGGCCTAATACCACCAAAACTTATCCTTTAGATATCATTTCAAAATGGCCACATAATGGCATACAACTTCTATGAGTGAGCAGGCAGACGGAAAGGGATTCCCGATCTTCAAGCTTTCTCTTTCTTGCACACTAAACCTGATCTTTGCTCTTCTTGCAAACACAAACATCTCCTTTTGGCTTCTTCTCCCTCTCTTACTGGTCCCCTGTGGCCGAGGCCCCTCTGGCCCCTGCTCCTCCATCTCCTTTGCCCTGTTCTGTTTCTGCTTCTGTTCCCCTGCCTAGCCCACCCAGTCCTTCTGCCACAAGGTCTCATACACATATTCTAGCCCCACTACAGAAGGTGGCTGGTATGGAGGGAGTAACCCTAACCAGCCCAACAGCCAGTGGCATGTCGCATTATGAAGTATGATATAGCAGCCCCATTCCTCAAAAGTAGTGGGAGATGATGTTTCATAATTTTATGCCTCCAAACCTGACCTGATTACCAACAAGGAAAAAGGGTCAAAAAGCCCTAGGCAATTTCCCCTGCTTAGTCTTGCTGAAGCCTACATTGGCATTTAGACTGTAGCAGGCTCAGTGAGGGACCAACCTGAAACTGAAAAAAGTGTCTGTTTTAAATTTTTCCTGGGCTGCAACACAGAAAACTCACTCTCTCTCTCTCTCTCTCTCTCTCTCTCTCTCTCTCTCTCTCTCTCTCTCTCTCTCTCTCTCTCCTTCTCACCCCCTCTCCCTGCCTTTCTATTTCTCACTCTCATGCTATAATTAATGGCCATTATCATTTTCTTTTCTAGGATTCTTGTTTTATTTTGTTTTTCTTAAATGCTATATTTTTTGAACTCACACTTTTCATCCTACATACCTGGATTAATGGTTTTTTGATAAGTTCTATTTTTATTCAACTCTAGAGTTATTTTTGAACATCTGTTACACTGGCAATAGAGATTCACCTATAAAAAGCTACATGGTCTTTGCTTTTGTGTTATGTGTATATCCTATTGTCTGATATCACGTTATCTGTCTATATATGTGTGTCCAAATATAGCACTCATGAATTAAAATTTAAATAATGTATCCATATACCTTTAATTCATGTGATTTTAAAAGGGTAATTTAAAATTGGGTAAACAAATGAAGGTAAAATGTCTTTGAAATTACTTGCCTCACAATTCTCCAGGTGGTCAAATTAATAAAATGTTGACATCTATACAATGTCTAATATCAATTGTTTCTAGGACTTCTCTTCAACAGGAAAAAGATGGCAGATACTGTTCAATATACTTGTCTGATATCTTGGTTTTTAAATTAGCTTTGACATGTATGGGGTTACTCAAATGTGTTTGTTACAGACATCTGATTAATTTACAAAGTTAAAATGCTAACTCCTTAAAAATTGCTTTGTATCATCACTAAAAGCAAGGTTACTAAGACTTAAGTCCTAACAGGTATAATTCCATATACAAAGGGATCCAAAAATTTCAACTGTGTTACAGAGTACTGTACATAACAAAATATTTCATCTTAATTTATCTAAATTCAGAAATTTCATAAGAGTTGTTTCAGAATATGAATAAAAAAATGAAGGGTTCTAGGTACAAAAATATATTTAGTAGAAAGGGAAAAAGATGTTTTTCTTTAGTATCAAGCACCTAGCAAGAAAAGAGCATGTTTCTTAAGGCTTTCCTCGCTCTTCCCTGAGAATCCAAATGGACATGTTTTGTACAAGTTCATCAACAATTGAACCTAAGCTAACTTTAGTATGTCACTTCAAACATGAGATCAAACTAAATTCTCTCTTTTTGTCTTTATAATGTAAAGCATGTAGAAGTTATCCTTTTCTCTAATTAAAACATTTTTTTTTTCCAGAATGTAGCTCTTTTGTGAAATCATTACACATTCACTCAAAGACAGTTACTTTGGATTAGGCAGAAGGGAGAAGAAAATATTTCTGGGTAGGAAAGTCTTTCTGTGATGAAACCCAGGATGTGATCCACAGTCATTTCCTGCTGGCTCTCCCCTCATGGGGATTTGAGCTGCCTTGACCATGCCCCCTCCTCCCTGGCCTCCTCCTCCACCATAGGATGTTTCTGCTTCTTGCCATTGGTGAGCTCCTCACCCACTGCAGAATTCAACTCTGGACAGCCTTCCCTCTACTGGCAGTGACTCCTCAGAGCTCTTCTATGGTGACTCTGAACTAACACACTCTCTCTCTCTCTCTCTTTCTCTCTCTCTCTCTCTCTCTCTCTCTCTCTCTCTCTCTCTCTCTCTCTCTCTCTCTCTCTCTCTGAAAGCCCCCAGTGCTGGATCAGTGTCTCCCTTGGCTTTGACTGCAGACCTATCAGTGATAGTGACAACCCTCACTGATGGTCTGCTCCTGCGTGGGAAATCAGAGAGGTTGTGTGGACACCCTTCCTCTCCTGTTTCCCTTCTCCAAGCTCCTGAGAACTCTTTGCCATGGGCTTTGCCCAATCTAAAATTCTCTGTGACCCACACCCCCTTTGCTGTCTCCTCAGACTCTCCTTTTGACTCCAGATCTCAAATCTTGCAGGCTCATTTTCCATTGCAACACAGTCTGACCCCAATATAAGTTAGACTCCTCTTGGAAACAACTTCTGTCACTGCAGCAGCAAGCAGGTAGAGATTCCCTGTGCTCAAACCTTCTCTTCTCTTTGCTCTTGCCCCTCCTTTGTCAATAATAATAGTATTGGGGAGTTATTTATATCATTTAATGTTATATAACAGAACCTGTTAGAGCCTGATTTATTCAAAGGTTAATATCCTGAAACATGAAAGCATTTTGCTACTTTGCCACACAAAAGGAAAGTTAAAAGTTCTCTCAGCCATTCCTGGATTTATGCTTTGAATGTAATGTCATTGTTACATTGTTACTTATGTTAAATAACATTCACACAGACTCAGGAAACAACATATGTAAACTTAAAATGACATTTAAGAAAGAGGCAAAGATTAATTTCAGAACTAAAACACTTTACCTAAGATTTGTAAAGAGCCCTGTCTTACCTGAGAGAAGGCATGCTTCCCACCCTGCTGCATATCAGAAAGGTTTCAAAATAAGCCAGACTTCAGTTTGTTTAAAGTTATATTCAAAAGATCACTTTTTGTTGCAAAATTACTGTGATCTCAAACAGGGGATAGTGTATAGCTCAGTCAAAATTCAAGATAGCTATTACATAAACTAAATGTTTTACTGTTTTTATTTCCATTTTGTATTTTCCTTATAAGCTCTGTAACTGTTGCCTGATTAATGTTTTGCAGAAGTACTACTTCAAGAACAAATGACCTAAATTAATTTGAGATAATAAAACATCACCTATAGGACAGATAAGATAATATAGACCTCAATTAAACAAAAGAGAGTAAATAAATGTAAAGTCATAAATGTTAAAGTTAAAGCCCAGTAGTTTTACTTTATGACTGGGTAGACTGGCTTGCTAGATGTTTAAAATCAAACTCAGAGATTGAGATTAAAATACAGGGGCCAAGAAAAACCAGTATTTGGCTCTTGCCCTCTGAGTCAGCCTGAACCCAGGGAATGGTAGAGCTTCTCTAAGGAGCTTTGCAACTCTGGGCCACACAACCTCCTGATCAGGGAGATTGATAAGACCACTGGAGGATGAAAAGCCAATCAGTGCATCTGCTGCATAGGAGGGTCATTAAAAAAGGGAAACATCCCCGATGCTCCCAAAAGAAGCCACCTCATCAAGGAGACCCTACCTAACGAGTGGTACTAAAGGAGCTAAGAAGCTGCTCTCAAGTTCTTCATGAGTAACCCCTGTGAGAACTCAGCTGATCCTTAACAACAGATAGGAACAAGGTCAATTTGACCAGCTTGGTCTTGAACACCTAGCAAAAATTGTTATAACCAAAATACAGCCATCACTGGGTTTAAAAGGAAAGACAACAGCTTGCTTATTGGAACTTAAGGCCTACACTTGTATTAGCCCCAAGAATAAGTAAGATTGGAGGCTACTAAAGAGATTCTTAGGCAGAAGTGCCTGATAACTATCAAGAGAAACTGCCAGAGTCAGAAATTTTTGGTTGTTTCAAGATCTTCCTAAACAGGACCATTTCTGCTAAATTGCCTATAGAAGTTCCTTCAAGATCAGATACACAAGTTCTGGAGCTGGCAGACACACACACAAGATCACCAACCAGTCAGTCAATCCCAACTTCTCCTTCAAGACTACCAGCCCCTGAAACACAAAGCTGAGACCTGTGGTTCACTATTGGCAACTCTGGCTCCAAAAACTCTGCTCCCACCTAAAGTCCTCCCAAATCCTCTTTTTTACAGGAATGAGACTCTTTGCCCTTAACCAGCAGGAAGAAGTTACAGAAGAAAGACCATCATCCCACCCCCAATATCTATAAAAACAAAAAGGGAGGAATAATGGCATTAGCTGCTGCCAGTATTCTGTCCCCTCCACACCATTTTACAACACAGATTGTCAGTCTGTGAACATCCTAGCCAGCTATCAATCTGCTCATCAGCCTGCAAACATTCTTGGCAATCATTGGCCCAGATTGTCAGCCTGTGAACATTCTCCTCAGTCATTGGTCCATTATTATTAGCCTGTGAAATTCAACTACTTAAGAACAGCTCTGTCACCATTCTCTCTTCCTTGCTCTCATTCTTGAATGTTCTCTCTCTCTCTCTCTCTCTCTCTCTCTCTCTCTCTCTCTCTCTCTCTCTCTCTCTCTCTCTCTCTCTCTCTTTCTCTCTCTCACCCTGCAGGCAGACACTCTGCCTGTTCACTTAATAAAATCTCTTGTGTGAGTTCCCACATCCGGAGTGGTTTCTGGGTGCTTTCAATATTAACATGAGAGAACAGACTGGATATTATGTAAGAAATAAAGGCCACTGTCCAGATGCTATTATTAAAGTAGCAAGTGGTCATGGTAAGCAATTATATAATCATGTTTCCACTCTATGGACATGAGAATAGTATTTGGGGCAATATTAAGTTAGTATTAGAAGCCAATGAGGATATTACAATAGTGTTAGAAACCATACTGTGCACATTATATTAATGTTAAAGACCACAGGAAGGATATATTAATTGGAGGCCACTGTACAGACATTAGTGTCAGAGGCCTCACTGAGGATTATATATGAGTGACAGAGGCAATAGGGTGGATATTATATGAATGAATGAGGAAATATTAAATGAGTACCAGAAGCCTCATTCAGAATATGAGTGTCAAAGAACAAAGTGGAGTGGGAATATTATATGAGTGTAAGAGTACATAGTGAGAATGTATGTGAGTGTCAGAGGCCACAGTAAAGATATATTTGAGTATCAGAGGTCACAGTAAAGGTATTATGTGAGGTTCAGAGGTCACACACAAGGATATCAGAAGAGTGTCAGAGCCCACAGTAGGAATATTTTAATAATATTAAAGGTCACACTGCAGGTATTATATTAATTTTGGATACTAAAATATGAACAAGTTAATATTAAATAATATAGGGCAGCTACTATTATATTATTTTTAGATTCTATAGTGTGGATATTACATTAATATTAAAGACCATAGCATACATATTATATTTAGATGCTATACTATTGATATTCCATTGAATTATAGGAAAAAGGCAATTATTATATTAGTTTTAGATGCTATATTATGAACAATAAGTTAATATTAAAGGGAACAGGGAGACTGCAATATTAATTTTAGATGCTATGGTATGATCCCAAATTAATAGCACACAGGGCATTTATGATTAGATTTAGATGCTAAAATATTGATATTACATTAATATTGAAGACCAAAGAGCACTTATTATGTTAGTTTCAGATGCTACAGTATGGATATTAGTATTAAAGCTTATAGGTAAGCTATCATATAAGTTTTAGCACTATTATAATAAAGTTCACAGGGCAGCTAATATATTAGTGTTAGATGCTGAAGTATGGATATCATATTAGTATTAAAGATCACATAACACCTATTACATGGGTTTTAGATGCTAAAGTATGAATTTTATATTAAAGGACAGAAGGAAGCTATTATATCAGTTTTAGATGCAATAACATGGATATCATATTAGTGTTAAAGGCATAGGGTATCTACTATATTAGTTTTAGATGGTATAGTATGGACATATATTAGTTTTGGATGCTATGGTATGAATATTATATTAGTATTAAAGGTCTCAGGCAGCAATTTTGTATACTGTGGTATGAATGCCATATTAGTATTAAAGACCACAGTACTGGTAATGTATTACTTTCAGATGCTACATTATGGATATTGTATTACTAATAAAGGCTACAGGGCAGCTTTCTGACAGTTTCAGATGCTGCAGTATGAATATTTTAGTAGTAATAAGGTCACAGGGGAGCTATTATATTAGTTTTACTTGCTAAAATGTGGCTGTCACATTAATATTAAAACCAAAATTATGTTTGTTTTGGAGGCCACACCCAAACCCTGGATATGATGTTAACATTAAAGGCCCCATAATCACTATTATATTAGTTTTAGATGCCATAGTATAGATATTATATTAATAATAAAGCCAACAGGACAGCTATTATATTACTTTGAGATGGTATAGTATCAGTATTATATTAGTATTAAGGTCACAAGGCATCAATTTTATTAGTATAAGATACTATAGTATGGATGTGAAATTACTATTTAAAGACCACACCACAGCTATTATATTAGTTTTAGATGCTATAGTGTCCATATTTATTAATACAAAAGGACACAGGTCAGCTATTACATTAGTTTAGGATGGTATAATATTGATATTAGATTAATACTAAAAGCTATGTAGTAGTTATTAAATTGGTTTTAGATGATATTGTATACATAAAATGATTTAATGTCATAGGTCATATATTATATAATTTTTAGATGGTAGAGTATGGATATTACATTAGTGGTAAAGGACAAATGCTGCTATTATATTAAAGAAGCTATAGCATGCATATTATATTAGTATTTAAGGCAACAGTTCATCTTTTATATTAGTTTTAGATGCCACAATATGAATCTCATATTAGTATTGAAGGCCACAGCACAGCTATAATGCTTTATTAGGATACTATTGAACAGATAATACATTAGTATTAAAGACCATAGAGCTGTTATTGTATCAATTTTAGGTGTTATAGTTTGGATATCATATTAGTACTAAAGATCACAGTGCAACTATTATGTCAGTTTTAGATGCTTTAATATGGATATTATATCAGTATTAAAGGCCACAGGTGAATATATAATTTTAGATGGTATAGTGTGGATATCCTATTAGTGTTCAAAGCAACAGGGCAGTGATTATATCAAGTGTAGATGCTGTTTTCCATGACATACTCTGGAAATCATTTTAATATTACAGATCACAGAGCAGCTATTATATCACTTTTACATACTGTAACATGGATATTATATCAGTAATAAAGGCCACAGGGTAACTCTTATATTGGATTTTGAGTCACAGTGTGGATATTATACTAATATTGAAGGCCATAGATCAGCTACTATATTAGTATTAAAGGCCAAATTATAAATATTATATTAATATCAAAGAACACAGGAAAGTTATTTTATTAGTTTAAGATGCTACAATATGGATATTATATTAATATTAAAAGCAAAAGGGCAGCTATTACATTACTTTAAGGTGTTTGGTATGGATTTCACATCAATAACAGAGGTCACAGAGCAACTATTACATTACTTTAGATCCTATTGTATGGATATCATATTAGAATTAAAGTCACAGGGCAACTACTATATTAATTTTAGATTTTATAGTATGATATCTTATTAGTAGTAGAGACTATAAGGAAGATATTATTTTAGTTTTAGGTGCTATAATTTGGATATCATGCTAGAATTAAGGCCACAAGGCAGCTGTTATTTTAGTTTTTGAGGCTATAGTATGAATGTTGTATTACTATTAAAGGTGTCAGGGAAGTTATTATATTAGTTTTAGTTGCCATAGTATGGCTATTGTATTAATATTAAAGGCCATATGGCAGATACTTATCAATTTTGGGTGTTCTTATGGATTTCACATGAGCATGAAAGGCAACTATCATGTAACTATTATGTCAGTTTTATATGCTATAGTATGGATATCATATCAATATTAAAGGTCATAGTACAGCTATATTACCATTAGATGCTATAGCATTGATATTAATAGTTAAGGTCATGGGTAGATATATTAATTTTACATGATATAATATGGACATCATATTACTGTTAATTATCACAGGTGGCTATTATATTAGTTTCAGATGCTATAGCATCAATATTTCAGAGTTAAAGCCATGGGGAATGAATTAAATTTAGATGTTATACTATTGATATTTTATTAGTGTAAAGGATCACAGAGTAGTTATTATATTATTTTTTTTATTTATTTTTTTTTATTGTAAACAAATGGGATACATGTTGTTTCTCTGTTTGTCAATAGCCAGACTGTGGAACCAACCTAGATGCCCTTCAATTGATGAGTGGATAAAGAAACTGTGGTATATATATACAATGGAATATTACTCAGCCATAAAGAATGATAAAATTATGGCATTTGTAGGCAAATGGATGAAATTGGAGAATATTATATTATTTTTGATGCTACTGTATGGATATCATTTGCTATTAAAGGTGAGAAAGCAACTAATATGTCAATTTTTTATGCTGTGATACAGATATATCATTAAAGGCCACAGGACAGCTCCTATATTAGTTTTATGGATCACAATGTGGATGTTATATTAATTAGTTCTATATTATTAGTTTTATAGGTCACAGTATGGACATTATATTAATATTTGTGACTAACATATTAGATTGATGTGTTATATTATGGATGTCATAACAACATTAAAGGCCACAGGGCAGCATTTATATGAGTTTTGGATGCTATGGTGTGGATATTACATTGGTATTTATTGCCATAGAACAGCTAATATATTAGTTTCAGATGCTATATTATTGATACATTAATATTAAAGGCCACAGGGTACCTATTAATTTTAGTTGTTGTTATGGTTTAAATGTGAGGTGTCCCCCAAAAGCACATGTGTGACACATGCAAGGTTTGGAGGAGAAATGATTGGGTTATAGCATTAAGCTAATAAGTGGTTAATCCCTGGTGGGATTAACTGAGTGGTAACTGGAGGTAGGTAGGGTGTGCAAGAAATAATTCATTGGGGGTGTGGCTATGGGGTATATATTTTGTATCTGGAAAGTGGAGTTTCTTTACTTTCTGATCATCCTGTGAGCTGCTTTCCTCTGCCACACTCTACCAGCATGATGTCCTGCCTTACCTCCAGCCCCGAGGAGTGGAGTCAGTTTTCTGTGGACTAAGACCTCTGAAACAGTGAGGCACTAAGTAAACCTTTCTTCCTCTAAAGTTGTTCTGGTCAGGTCTTTGGGTTGCAACAGTGAAAAAGCTGACTAAAACAGATGTTATACTATGGATATTAGTACTAAAGGTCAAGAGCAGCTATTACAATATTTCCAGATGCTACAGTACTGGGTTAGTCAGTTTTATCATCTCTGTGACTAAAAGTTCTGACCAAAACAATATTAGAGGAGGAAAAGTTCACTTGGAATTCATGGTTTCAGAGGTCTCAGTCCATAGAAGGCCAACTCCATTGCTCTTGTTCTAACGTGAGGCAACATGTCATAGCCAAAGGGTATGGAGGAAGAAGGCAGCTGAGGACATGGTAAACATGAAGCAGAGTAAGATCTCTACTCATTAGGGACAAAATACAAAACCAGTGGCACACTCCTTAGGGACTCAATTCCTCTAGCCACACCCTACTTGCTACAGTTACTACCCAGTTAATACCTATCAATGGATTAATTCACTGACTAACCCAATAAATCACCTCCTAACTTTCTTGCAATTTCTCACATAAGCTTTTGGGGGATAAGCTTATGTGGGGGATCTCACATGAGCTTCAGTTTTAAAGCATAAAATGCTGTCCTTGGCCCCCCAAAGTTCATGCCCATCTCACAATGCAAAATACATTGAGTCCATTTCCAAGAGTTCTCATAGTCTTCACAGTTTCAAGTCCAAAGTCTCCTGTGAGACTCAAAGCAAAACTCACAGTGTAAGCCCCTGTAAAAACCAGAAGTTACATATATCCAATATATAATGGCACAGAGTAAATATTTCTATTCTACAAGGGAGAAATAGAGGCATAAAAGGGATGAGACAAAAACCAGACCAAAATCCAGCTAGGCAAACAAAATCCATATAACCACATCCAGCATTTGAAGCATGTGCATTGTGATGTTCTACCCAAAGGGCTTATGTAGCTCCACCCATAAGTTGGTTGCAGCACACATAGCCTCTCTCTTGGTTTATCAATGCTCAATGCCTTGAGTTTTTCTTGGCAGATATTTCAAGATACTAACATCTCATAATCTCAGGGGTCTCCACCACATCTTCAGCTTTTTCCTCATTTCTTCATGCATCACCCTCTCAGGGGCTGCCAGCAGGGACTCCAACCCTGCTACTTTGCCTGGTCTCCAGGTTTTCCTTTGAAATTTCAGTGGAAGCCTCCATGACTCCCTAACTCCAGCATCGTGCAATCCTAAAGAACTAGCACCACAAGGTTTATGTCAAGGTCTGCTACCATCTCAAGCAGTAAACAAGCCTCTTGAGATCAAGGATAGAGCTGGGCAGCCGAGAGACAACTTTCTAGGCTCCCTTGTACAAGCAGTGTATCTCACTGGTCTCTTCTCAAAACAATTTTTACTTCTATAACCTTGATCCTGAGATGGGGATGGTATTTCCAATTCCTGAGATGCCCTCAAGCCATCTTTCCTATTGTCTTTGAGTAAAGTGTTTAGCATCTCTTTAGTGGTTGTAATGTGTTTAGCTACCACAACTTCCTTAGCTCCAGTTTTACACTTTTCTGGCCAAATTTCTGCTTTGCTCTCTGATTCTGATTATCACAGTTAACTTGGCTAAAAGTCAAATAATATTCATGCCTGAATGCTGTTGTCTTGAAATTTCCTTCATCAGATTAACTGCCCTATCACCTTTAAATTTATCTTCACAGACATTCTCAAACATAGACAAAATGTAGACAACTTCTTAGTCAGAATGTACCAAAAGTGGCCTCTCCACTGGGTAGATATTATATTAGTTTTAGATGCTATTGTATGAATATTATATTATTTTTAAAGGCTATAAGGAGAAATTATACTAGTTTTAGATGCTATAATATGGATATTATTCTAAGATGAGCTATTGTATTAGTATTAGAGGCCACAATGTGGATTTTTTAAAGTTTTATCTTTTTATGTGGTACTGAAGATTGAACCCAGTGCCTCATACTTGCTAGGCAAGCACTCTACAAATGATTCATAACCCCATCTCCACAGTATGGATATTATATTAATATTAAAGACCACAAAAAGCTATTTTTATTAGTTTTAGATACTACAGTATAAATATTAAATTATTGTTATGGCCACAGGATAGATATTATATTAGATTAAGGAGTTATAGTATGGATTTTACATTAATAATAAAGGACACAGGGTAGATGTATTACTTTTAGATGCTCTAGTATGAATATTACATAAGTAGTAAAGGCCATAGGGCAGCTCTTATGTTAGTTTCAGATGGTATGCTATGGATATATTGGTATGAAAGGCTACAGATCAGCTTTTATATTAGTTTTAGATGGTATAGTATGGATGTCAAAATAGTATTAAAGGCCACGGGACATATATTATATTAGTTTAATATGAAATACATAAATATTACATTAAATTAAAGACCACAGGGAACACTTTTATTATTTTTTAGATGTTAAATCATAGAGATTACATTAATATTAAAGAACTTGAGTTTCAGGTGCTATATTATGGATTACATTAGTAGTAAAGGCTACTGTGCAGATTTTATTTTAGCTTGAGATGGTATATTATGGATATAATTTTACTACAAAACACTACAGGACACCTATTATATTAGTTTGGAATGATATAACTTGGATATTATATTAATGTTAAATGCAATATGCAGCTATTATATTAGTTTTAAATGCTATATCATGGATATTACATAAAGATTAAAGGCCACAGAGAAGTTACTATACTTATTTTAGATGCTCTTGTATGAATATTAAATTAATATCAGAGGCCACAGGGCAATTAAAATATTAGTTATAGATACTATACTATAGATATTTGGTTACTATTAAAGGCCACAGGTTAGGTGTTATATCGGTTTTAAATTATATATTATGAACATTATATTAGTATTAAAGGTGACAGGGCAGACATATTAGTTTTAGGTTCAGTAGAATGAAAATACTACTACAATGGCTACAGGACAGGAATTGTATTAGTTTTAGATGCCATAACATGGATATCCTATCAGTATTAAAAGTCACATGGCAGCTATTATATTAATATTAGGTGGTATAAGATAGATATCATGTTAGTATTAAAGGCCATAGGACATATACTAGTTTAATATGCTCTAGTATGGATATTACTTTAATGTTAAAGACCACAGGGCAGGGAGATCCAAGATTGAGGGCTAGAGGGAGGCCGCATTCCTTGTTGCTCCATAACTCATGTTTCAAGCAGAGGAAAATCTATTTCTCTGTGAGGCAGTCTTTGTTGTTCATCAATACCCTGCTGTTTAATCCATTTGTCCACCTTGATCACCTGCAGTCTGCCAGCATACCAACTTTTTGAGTGCAGATTGATCACTGACTGCTGCCTATCATCCACCATTTGCCCATTTGCTTGCCTCTTGCCTGACCATCACCTGCCTTTCACCTACCCATCACCCACTGCCTGAGGTCTACCTGCTGATCATCCACCAGTAGCCTGCAGATCATCCACAGGCCACCAGTGGATCACCAGCTGCCTGCTATTGCCTGGAAGTCCACTGCGCAGTACCCACAGGTTTGGTTACACATGGCTGCTGCCATTTTGGGTCAACAGCCAGAACCTGCATGACCCCCAGCCCAACTGACCAAGCCCCATCTCCAGGAATCCCTGGCCTGACTGTACCCCAAATGGACACAGCACCCACACCCCATGCTGTAACTCCCTACTTACCAACATGTTTGCAAGTCAATGCAGCCAACTTGGATTACCCTGGAAGTGGAAGCAGCCATTTTTAGGTGGGATCAATCCCATCCTGAGATACCTGCTGGAGACTGGAACCTCATTGTCAGGTATCTCTCATGCATCAGGCTACTGAAGACTGGGAGGTTTGAATAGTATATGCCTGCTATAATGGATATTTCTTTCCTCCTTTTTGAAAAGTTTTAAGTTTTTATGTCTTTATTTTTCTTGTTCTCTCTATTTTTCCTTTTGTTTGCCTCTTTCCTCAGAATCTCTTTCTCCCTTTTCTCAGGCTAACAACCAACTTTTTTTGATTCTGCTTTCACTCTCCCCACAATCTAGTACTTCTTTATACTCTTTTCATATCCCATTAACAGTTACATCCTACACCCCCTCTCCATCCTCTTTGTTCACCAATGGAGATTGTAGACATCATTGCAAATCTATTTGTTATACTGTAAATAATAATTGAACGCATCCTCTCTGTTTATTAGGACAATATTGCTAACATATTCATAGGGGCTTTGGCTTAGGGCTGCATATTGTTTGTACTGGGTGCTGCTAATATTGAGCTCCCCCTTAAAGAAGAGGTTTTGGAAACCTGCAGGATCACTATAAGCCTATAGGGGGGAGACTGCAATACCCAGATCTGCACTCTAGAGGGGAAGATATGTGAATAACATGAAAAAACAAGGGAAGACAGTGTTCCAAAAACCAAGATTCTATATTAATAGAATACAATGATAGCATGGTAGAATAAATGTCAGAAAAGGAGTTCAGAACATACTTAATTAAAATGATTCTCAAAGCAAAGGATGAGATAAGAGAGCAAATGCAGGCAATGAATTATCACTCCAATAAATAGTTAAAAGAGCAACTACAGGAAGCAAAAGATCATTTTAGCAGAGATAAAGATTCTGAAAAAAAAAACACAAATTATTGAAATGAAGGAAACAATAAACAAAATAAAAAACTCAATGAAAAGCATCAACAACAGACTAGATCACTTGGAAGACACAACCTCAGACAATGAAGACAAAATATTTAATCTTAAAGTTGAACAAACAGAGGAGATGGTAAGAAATCATGAACAGAACATCCAAGAACTATGGGACATCATGAAAAAAACCAAATTTAAGAATTATTGAGATTGAGGAAGGCACAGAGATACAAACCAAAGGAATGAATAACCTATTCAATGAAATAATATCTGAAAATTTTCCAAACCTGAAGAACGAAATGGAGAGTCAAATACAAGAGGCTTACAGAACACCAAATGCACAAAATTACAACAGATCCACACCAAGGCACATTATAATGAAAATGTCTAACATACAAAATAAAGATAGAAGTTTAAAGGCTGTGAGAGAAAAGCATTAGATTGCATTTAGGGGAAAACCAATATGGATATCAGCAGATTTCTCAGCTAGAAGGAACTAGAACAACATATTTCAAGCTCTGGAAGAATATGATTGCCAACCAAGAATCTTATACCCAGCAAAACTAACCTTCAGATTTGAAGACAAAATAAAATCCTTCCATGATCAACAAAAGTTAAAAGAATTTACAAATAGAAAGTCTGTGCTACAGAATATTCTCAGCAAAATATTCCATGAGGAGGAAATGAAAAACAACAATGTAGGTCAGCAAAGGGAGGAACTACCTTAAAGGAAAATCCATTCAAAGAAGAAACCAAGTCAAGTTAAAAACCAAAAATAAGCCCAAATGACTGGGAATACAAATCATATCTCAATAATAATCCTGAATGTTAATGGCCTAAACTCATCAATCAAAAGACACAGACTGGCAGATTTGATTAAAAAGCAAGACCCAACAATATTCTGCCTTCAAGAGACTCATCTCATTGATAAGGACATCTACAGACTAAAGGTGAAAGGATGGGAAAAAACCTACCACACACATGGACTCAGTAAAAAAGTGGGGATTTCCACCCTATTTCAGATAAAGCCAAAGTTAGTCAGAAGGGATAAAGAAGAACATTTCATACTTCTTAAGGGAACCATAAATCAGGAAGACATAACAATAGTAAATATTTATGCCCCAAACAATGGTGAATCCCTGTACATCAAACAAATCCTTCTCAATTTCAGGAATTAAATAGACCACAACACAATAATTCTGGGTGACTTTAACACACCACTGTCACCACTAGATAGATCTTCCAAACAAAAACCAAACAAGGAAACCATAGAACTCAATAACACAATCAATAACCTAGACTTAATAGACATATATACAATATTCCATCCATCAATGAGCAGTTTCACTTTCTTCTCAGCAGCACATGGAACCTTCTCAAAAATAGACCATATGTATGCCACAAAGCAGCCCTTAGGAAATGCAAAAAAAAATAGAGATAGTGCCTTGTGTTCTATCAGATCATAATGGACTGAGAGTAGAAATCAATGACAAAATAAAAAACAGAAATTACTCCAACACCTGGAAACTAAATAATATGCTATTGAATGAAACATGGATAACAGAAAACATCAGGGAGGAGATAAAAAAAATTCTTAGAGGTCAATGAGAATGATGATACAATATATCAAAATCCCTGGGACACTATGAAAATGGTACTAAGAGGAAAATTCATTGCATGGAGTGCATTACAGAAAAGAATGAAAAGTCAACAACTAAATGACCTAACATTACAGCTCAAAGCCCTAGAAAAAGAAGAACAGAATAACAGCAAAAGTAGTAGAAGACAGGAAATAATTAAAATCAGAGCTGAAATCAATGAAATTGAAGCAAAAGAAACAATTCAAAAAATTAACAAAATAAAAAGTTGGTTCTCTGAAAAAGTAAACAAAATAGACAAACCCTTAACCACACTAACAAAGAGAAGAAGAGAGATATTCAAATTTCTAAAATTGATGATGAAAAAGGAAATATCACAACAGACACTACTGAGATACATAACATAATTAGAAGCTACTTTGAAAATCTGTATTCCAACAAAATAGAAACTACCAAAGTCATTGACAAATTTCTAGAGATATATGATACTCCCGAACTGAACCAGGAGGACATACACAATTTAAACAGATCAATATCAAGCAATGAAATAGAAGAAGCCATTAAAAATCTACCATCCAAGAAAAGCCCAGGAGCAGATGGATTCTCAGCCGAGTTCTAGAGGACCTTCAAAGAACTCATTCTAATACTTCTCAAAGTATTCCAGGAAATAGAAAAGGAGGGAACCCTACCAAACTCTTTCTATGAAGCTAATATCACCTCATACCCAAACCAGGCAAAGACACATCAAGGAAAGAAAATTTTAGACCAATATCCTTGATGAATATAGATGCAAAGATCCTTAACAAAATATTGGCAAACTGTATCCAAAAACATATTAAGAAGATAGAGCACCACGATCAAGTGGGGTTCATCCCTGGAATGCAAGGATGGTTTAACATCCATAAATCAATAAACATAATCCATCATGTCAATAGACTTAAGGTTAAGAATCAGATGGTTATTTCAATTAACACAGGAAAAGCATTCGACAAAATACAACACCCCTTCATGCTCAAAACACTAGGAAAAATAGGGATAGTAGGAACATACCTCAACATTGTAAAAGCTATTTATGCTAAGCCCCTGGCAAACATCATTCTGAATGGAGAAAAACTGAAAGCATTCCCTTTAAAAATGGGAACAAGACAGGGATGTCCTTTTTCACCACTTCTATTCAACATCATCCTGGAAATAAGCCAGAGCAATTAGACAGACTAAAGAATCAAAGGGGTACAAACAAATAGGAAACGAGGAACTCAAGCTGTCACTATTTGCCAATGACATGATTCTCTATTTAGAGGATCCAAAAAACTCCTCCAGAAAATTTCTAGACCTCATAAATGAATTCAGCAAAATAGCAGGCTATAAAATCAACATGCATAAATCTAAAGCATTTTTATACACAAGCAATGAAACATCTGAAAGGGAAATGAGGAAAATAACTCCATTTGCAATAGCCTCAAAAGAAAAATAAAATAAAATACTTGGGCATCAATCTAACCAAAGAGGTAAAAGATCTCTACAATGAAAACTACCAGAACATTAAAGAAAGAAATTGAGGACGACCTTAGAAGATGAAAGATCTCCCATATTCTTGGATAGGCAGAATTAATGTTATCAAAATGGCCATACTACCAAAGGCACTATACAGATTTAATACAATTCCAATTAAAAAATCCCTATGACATTTCTCATAGAAACAGAAAACGCAATCATGAAATTCATCTGGAGAAGAAAATAGCTAAAGCAATCCTGGGCAGGAAGAGTGATACAGAGATATCACAATCCCAGACCTTAAACTCTACTATAGAGCAATAGTAACAAAAATAGCATAGTTGTGGCACCAAAATAGACAGGTAGACCAATGGTATAGAATAGAAGACATGGAGACATACCCGCATAAGTACAGTTATCTCATACTACACAAAGGTGCCAAAACATACAATGGAGAGAAAAGATAGCCTCTTCAACAAATGGTGCTGGGAAAACTGGAAATCCATAGGCAGCAGAATGAATTAAACCACTGTCTCTCACCCTGTACAAAACTCAACTCAAAATGAATCATGGACCTTAGAATCAGACCAGTGACCCGTCATCTTATAGAAGAAAAAGTAGGTCCAAATCTTCAACATGTCAGCTTAGGATCAGACTTCCTTAACAGGACCCCCATCGCACAAGAAATAAAAACAAAAATTAATAACTGGGATAGATTCAAACTAAAAAGCTTTCTCTCAGCAAAGGAAACTATCAGCAATGTGAAGAGAGAACCTACAGAGTGGGAGAAAATCTTTGCCACTCATACTTCAGATAGAGCACTAATTTCCAGAATCTATAAAGAACTCAAAAAACTCTACACGAAGAATACAAATAACCCAATCAACAAATGGGCTAAGGGAATGAACAGACACTTCATAGAAGAAGATCTACAAGCGAGTGACCCACACGCTCATAGGTAGGGACTCGATGCTCAGCCCCAGTCGCTGGGAGCCTCTCTCCCTGCCTGAGATTGGTTGAGATGCCTCCGCCCCGGGGGGGATGCCCAGAGCCAGGCGGCTGCAGAGACCAAGATGCAGCTGCAGAGACCAAGATGCAGCTACCAAGGACCAGCCGCCAAGTAGGGGAGGTGCAGAGTCTGGGCTGCTGGGACAGCGCACTTCACACTCAGGAGCATCCCTGTTTCTGGGGCCAAGACGCCTGCCTCTGCCCTTTCTACTTTCTCTGGTGATCGGGACCAGCCTCTCCATGGGTTGGCTCCTCCGGGAAGTCGTTCTTTGGGCCCCAGAGCGGGGAGACATGCCCGAATTTGGAAGCACTGTGACTCTCAGCCTTCCACTTTATGCAGAGGAGCAGGCTTGCTGAAGCCAGAGCCAGGAGATGGACCATGGGAGGAATCCAAGTCAAATGCCTGACTTCACCAGTCCAATTCACAGTGCAAACAGTGAATGCATTATAACCCAGTTGGAGGAGAAGGCAGATTTTGTGATTATTCCTTCTGAAGGAATAGAGAACAGAACAGAGGAGATAGACTCTCCATTATCCCAAGACTGGTGGCCAAGGAGCCCTGGAACCTATCTGGAGACCTCATGGGAAGAACAGCTGTTGGAACAAGAACACTTAGAAAAAGAAATGGAGGAAGCAAAGAAAATGATATCAGGACTACAGGCCTTACTGTTCAATGGATCCTTACCTGAAGATGAACAGGAGAGACCTTTGGCCCTCTGTGAACCAGGCGCCAATCCTGAGGAACAACTGATTATAATCCAAAGTCATTTGGATCAGAGTATGGTGGAGAATCAGGACCTAAAGAAAGAGCTGCTGAAATGTAAACAAGAAGCCAGAAATTTACAGGCTATAAAGGATGCCTTGCAACAGAGATTGACTCAGCAGGACACAGCTGTTCTTCAGCTCAAACAAGAACTGCTGAGGGCAAATATGGACAAAGATGAACTGCAGAACCAGAATGTAGATCTGCAGAGGAAATTGAATGAGAGGAACCAGCTCTTGGAAGAATATAAAAGAGAGCTGGGCAGGAAGGGATTGCCTCCTTCAACAGCACCAGGCTAAGCTGGAAGATGCACTCCAGAAACTCTCAGATGCCAGTTACCAGCAGGTGGATCTAGAACATGAACTAGAACACAAAGATGTCTCTTTGGCTCACTGTATGAAAAGAGAGGCAGATGAGGTGACCAACTACAACAGTCACAATTCTCAAAGCAATGGTTTTCTCCTTCCAATGGCAGGAAAAGGAGCTGCTTCCATCACCCACAAAGGGACCAGTAACCTGCAGCTTGTTCAAGATGCTCTCCACAGCCTGCGCATCAGCTTCAGTGGCCATGATCCTCAGCACCACACCATTGACAGCTTGTAGCAGGGCATCTCCAGCCTTATGGAGCGCCTGCACATCATGGAGACACAGAGGAAACAAGAAAGAAAGGTTTGGGGCAAGTCACCCAGAATGCAAGCAGGTAGTGAGTACCGGGATTCCTGGCCCCCTAATTCAAAATTGCCTCACTCACAGAGTTCTCCAACTGTGAGCAGTGCCTGCACAAAAGTGCTCTATTTCACTGACCGGTCACTCACACCCTTCATGGTCAATATACCCAAAGAGGTTGGGGGAGGTGACTTTGAAGGATTTTAAAGTGGCTATTGATCAGGAAGGGAATTCATCAGTGTCACTTCAAAGCATTGGATCCTGAGTTTGGCACTGTCAAGAGGAGGTTTTCATGATGATGATGCCATTCCTGGATGGGAAGGGAAAATTGTAGCCTGGGTGGAAGAAGACCATGGAGAGAATTAATGCTGAGTATTGGAAACTGGTCACTCCCTGGCTGCTTCACTTAGGAAAGGGGACTTAAGCCAGAGTACACTAAGAAGTTTCCAATTTGTGCTGCCAAAACAGAAGCTTCTCCAAGTGTGATGGTTATCCGCTAGACCTGTTTCTGTGCCTGGCATGTCTGGTACTTAAAATCCCTGTCCATATGTGGACCATGGGTTCATCTGCAGTTCCTTGTCCGTGAGAACAGTGATTTGTTTCACTCTGAGGACAGCAAACCGAAGGCCTTAACCAATGGGGATGGATGATCCCGCTCCTGCAGGGGCATGGCTACTATTATCCAGAACCAAGGAATTGGATGCATTAATCCTGTGTGTTACAGTATTAATTTATTTGTCCTCAATGGTTGCAGCAATCAGAGTCCCAGCATTTGTACTCACAGACAAGGCAAAGGTACCAACTTTTCTGCTTCTTTGCAGATACTGCAAACCAAGAATAACTCATGAGGTGGTACCAAGGATGAAAGCCCACTCTTCAATAATTGTTTGAACTGGACATGGATGGTGCTGGATTTTTGATTGGATGGGAAAAGGGCTGCCCATATTGTGCTATTTTATTCTAAAACCATAATTAAGGCCTTGGGCTGCCTCATCTGGTCTTATCTGGTCCTGCAGCATGTCATTTAGCTCACATAGGGCATATTTCATGTACTGCTAGTTTTCTCTGGAGACTCTTTAACTTTAGAGTCATTTATTTTTCTTCCAACAGATGAACTTTGTGTTTGAAAGGAATAAGGAGTGAAAGGCTCCTTAAAAATCCAGGCGGGTATGGGAAGGTGCTACTACCCACATCTTTTTGACTTTGTCTCATGACTCTCTTTAACTCATGGCATCTCTTTTGCAGTTAAGAGGAGACAGACCATTAATTTCAGTGTTTCTTTGTGATTTAGGAGTACTGAGCATGAATTACTGGTCTGCCCCTCATTTCAAGGCTGGAGTTATTTTCTATTATATATTTAGTCTAGGCTGATCCTCTAGGGCACAGTAGAAACCATGGGGCATGGAGCATGAGTTGTGAATGGGAGGGTTGATTCAAGGTGAAGAAACCTAGAATCATTTCTCATGTGCAACACTGTCAAGTGTAGAAGCTACAAGTGTTCAATTTTCAGTGTTTATTTAACATCCACCCAGTACCATCAACCAATCAGCCACCATATACATATGTGTGTGTATATATATATATATATAATATATATATATATTATATATATATATATATATATGAGTAGAAAATCTCCAAAAGCAGTCTGTGACCACCAATGTACACTGCCAAACAGAAGAGTAGGACAGATCAGTTCTGGGTTCTTGATCTGTGTCCAGTTCATTTCCCCTTTTCAGCCATTTGAACAGACTACTCTTGGAACTCTTGAGATAATATCTTGTTTTATATAGATGTGTCTTTTAAAAATAGTTCATGTTTAGTGAATTCTTTTGTACTCATTTGCTTTTTGTCTGAGAACCATGTCTATTTTTATAACTCAAGTGTGAGTTCTATATACTCTCACATTCTATATACTGTGTCCCATTTTCTAGAGAACCCAGTAGCTTTTATACAGTCTCTTCTTACCACTTCTGTGGTTTCAGAACAAGCTTATTATAATTATACTAATTACCACTAATTCCTATCCGATTCTACTTGCTATTGTAGTTATGGAGGTAGTTCTATGTAATCCAGTTTATTACTCTTCTAGCAGATAGATAGTTTTCAAAAGGCATCCGATGTCTTTGTGTAAGTTTACCTGGTCTTCTATTGAAGAATGATTTTTCATCAGAAACAACTGGGAAAGTTTGGGAAAGCCAGCCATAGTAGTAATAATTCTTTATGAAAGCAAACAGAAGAAAACAGTATATTTTTAGTTTTTTTCCCTCCCCTAAGAATTCTGGAAAAGTTCTCATTACCAGTTTCTCTGTTGCATGAATTTTAGTGTTTTGCTCTATGACAGCATGAGGGTTATCAGGCCAAATTTTTGTTACTGTATTTCCAGTAAATTTATCTTGAATGTCTGTCTCTTAAATCAGTTTTTACTTATTAGTTTTCTTTCAGTGAACAGTCTTACCATTATGTGGAGTTTAACTTTTCAGAAAAATTAAATCAGAAAAATTTTAGCCCCCTAAATAAAGAAGAAAAATATCTACAGAAATCAACAGATATATGAAAAAATGTTCAACATCTCTAGTAATAAGAGAAATGCAAATCAAAACTACCCTAAGATTCCATCTCACCCCAATTAGAATGGTGATTATCAAGAATACAAGCAACAATAGGCGTTGATGAGGATGTGGGGAAAAATGTACACTCATACGTTTCTGGTGGGGCTGCAAATTAGTGCAGCCACTCTGGAAAGCAGTGTGGAGATTCCTCAGAAAGCTTGGAATTGAACCACCATTTGACCCAGCTATTCCACTCCTCGGCCTATAACCAAAAGACTTAAAATCAGCATACTTCAGAGATACAGCCACATCAATGTTCATAGCTGCTCAATTCACAATAGCCAGATTGTGGAACCTACCTAGATGTTCTTCAATTGATGAATGGATAAAGAAACTGTGGTATACATATATATATATATATATATATATATATATGTATGTATATACAATGGAATATTATTCAGCTATAAAGAATAATAAAATTATGGCATTTGCAGGCAAATGGATGAAATTGGAGAATATCATGCTAAGTGAGATAAGCCAATCTTAAAAAACCAAAGGATGAATGATCTCACTGATAAGTGGATGATAACACATAATGGGGGATGGGAGGGGTGCAAGAATGGAGGAAGGAGGACTGTATAGAGGGAAAAGAGGGGTGGGAGTGGTGGGGGGGGCAAGGAAAAAATAACAGAATGAATCAAACACCATTATCCTATGTAAATGTATGATTACACAAATGGTATGCCTTTACTTCATGTACAAACAGAAACAACATGTATCCCATTTGTTTACAATAAAAATAAATTTTAAAAAATAATAAAGGCCACCTTACAGTTATTACAATTACTTTTTGATGCTATTTTTTGGATATCTATTAGTATTAAAGGCCACAGGATCACCACTATGTCAGTTTTAAATGCTATTAATTATGTTTATTATACTAGTATTAATGGAGACAGGGCATCTATTGTAATCATTTTAGATGTTAAAATTAGCTTTGTAGCACCTCTTATATTAATTTCGATGGTATTGTATGCATATCATATTAGTATTAAAGGCCACAAGACTGATCTTATATTAGTGTTTGATGCTGTAATGTGGATATTATATTAATACTAAAGGCCACAAGGAACCTATAAGTTTTAGATACTATAGTGATGATTGAATATTATGTTCACAGACTGTTAACATATTTTTTATGATAATATGTGGATAATATGTCAGTATTAAAGGTCAAAATGCAGTTAATACATTAGTTTTATAAGTCAGTGTGTGGGTATTAATATTAAACATCACAGGGCAGCTACTGTATCAGTGTTATAGTTTAGATATTAGGTATCCCCCAAAAGTTCATGTATGGGACAATGCAAGACAGTGGCAAAATGACTGGGTTGAACCTTAACTTAATCAGTATATTAATCCCCTGATAGGGATTAATAGGGTTATAACTGTAGGCAGGTACAATGTGGCTTGAGGAGGTGGGAACTTGTAGTGTGACTTTGAGGTATACATTTTTTCCTATTGAGAAGATCTCTCCCTCTCCCTCTCTCCTCCCTCTCTCTCTCTCTCTCTCTCTCTCTCTCTCTCTCTCTCTCTCTCTCTCTCTCTCTCTCTCTCCAACTTGATGCAATGTCCTGAGTCACTTTCCTCCACCACGCACTTCTGTCATAATGTTCTCCCTCATCCCAGGTCCTAAGGAATGGAGCCAATTATCTATGAACTGAGACCTCTAATACTGTGAACCCCAAAATAAACTTTTCCTCCTTAAAATTGTTCTTGTCAGGTCTTTTTGTCACAGAAACAAAAAAGGTGACTAAAACACAAATTGGAACCAAGAAATGGGATTGTTGCTGTAACTAACCTGACCATGTGTTTTAGAAGCTTTTGGGGTACTTTGGAATGTGGGGAGGTGGTCAAAAATTTCAGTGATGTAAGTTGAAAAAGCTTTAGAATATTAATCACTGAATGGGTAATTCTTATGGGAGCTCAGGAAACCAGAATGCTGATAGGACTGCAGACATTAAAGACAGGGCTTGTGAGATCTCACGGGAGAAGGAGGACTCTTGGAAATTGATCTGGAGGCCATTTATATTATGTTCTGGCTAAGAAGTTGCCTATATTTTGCCCATGTCCTGAGGCTTTCTGTAAGACTGAATTTAAAGGTGATGGACTTCTTAATCTGGCAGAAAAGAAAATTCTGGGCAACATAGCATTCAGGCAATGGCATGGATATTACTGGCAGATTTTAAGCAAATTTATTCTGTTAACCAGGACCACAACACAGAGCAGAAACTTTTGAAAACCTTGCAGTTTGGCCATAAAACTGCCATTGAAATTGGGACTAAGGAATTTGTGCTTGTCAAAGATATTACAGCCACTAAAGAGATGCTGCTAAAGACTTTGAACAGAGACAATTAGAAATATGGCTCGAGGGCATCTCAGAAATTGGCAAGACCACACCCATTTCAGGCTCAAGGGTGTGAAAGAAAAAAACTTCCTTTGAGAAGAGACCATTTGGGAACCCTACCTGCACAGAAGCAGCCCAGGAAGTTGTTTCACTGTGCTCAGAGGCTGCTGCAGCCATGGTCCCTGGAGGTTTGGCTAATGAATGGTAAAGATGGCAGCAGGCCTTAATGTCAACCATGTGATGCTGGTTCTGCAGGAATGCAGAATGCTGGAGTTAGTGGTTCATGGAGGCTTCCACCAAGATTTCAAAGGAAGGCCTAGGAGATAGTGCAAAGTGCTGCAGGGTTGGATTCCCTATGGGCTGACCCTGATAGGGCAATATGTGATGTGAAGAGGAAGCCAAAGCTACAGAGGAGACCCTAAATATTTAAAAAATGCCAGTAATGTGGAATGTCTCCCAAGGAAACCTGCAGGAAACAAGCAGAACAAGTCAACAAAGACACCATGTGGGCTGCAACCAGCAAAGTCATAGGTCAGAGCTACACCAGCCTTTTGTAGAGAACATTATGATGCCATATGCCCCCAGATACTAGATGTAGAACTACAGGATTCATTTTCCCAGATGGATTTTGGTCTTGCTTTGGTCCCATCCCTTCTTTCTATGTGCTTATTTCTCCCATGTGGAATGGAAATATGAACTCTAAATTTTACATATTGGATATATGTAACTTGTTTTTGACTTTTACAGACACTAACACTTAGAGTTTGCCTTAAGTCTCAGTGAAGACTTTGGACTTGGATTTTTGGGCAATGCTTTAATGCTGGCAGACTATGGGGACTCTTGAAAATGGACTAAATGTATCTTGCATTATGACATAGGCATGAACTCTTAGGGGCTGAAGGCAGACTATTAAGGTTTAGATATTAGGTGTACCCCAAAAGCTCATGTGTGAGACAATGAAAGAAGTTTAGAGGTTAAATGATTGGGTTATGAGAACCTTAACCTAATCAGAGTGTTAATCCCTGATAGGAATCAACTGGGTGATAACTATGGGCATATATACAATTTTAGAGAATGAAAATTTTATTTGGCACTCACAGATTCCAAGGTCTCAGGTCATAGAAGGCCAACTCCATTTCTATTACCCCAAATGAGGCAGATTATAATGACCAAAGGGTGTGAAGGATAACAGTACCTTAGGACATGGAAAACAGGAAGCAGAAAGAGAGCTCTGCTCACCAAGGACAAAATATAAACCCCAAAGGAATGCTGTCAATGACACACCTCTTCCAGCCACACCCTACCTACATACAATTACCATCAACTTAATCCTTATTGGTGAATTTAAAAACTGATTAGTTTAAGGCTCTCACAACCCCATCATTTCACCTGTAGACTTTGTTTCATTTTCTCACACATGAGCTTTCATATCTAAACCATAACATTCTGACCCTGGCCCCCCAAAGCTCATGCCCATCTCTAATGCATCATACTTTGAGTCCATTTCCAAGAGTTCAAATATTCTTAACAGCATTACTCAAAAGTCCAAATCCAAAGTCTCTTCTGAGATTCAAGGAAAACTCTCAGCATGGGCCTCCATAAAAATCAAAAGCAAGTTACATACATTCCAATATATAATGGCACAAGGGCGTATAAAGAAGGGATGGGACCAAAGCAACACTGAAATTTGGCTGGGCAAACAAGACCTGTAGCTCCACATTTAGCATCTGAGGCACATGGCATTGTGATGTTCTTCTGTATGGCTTTGCTCATTACAACACACAAGACCCTCTCAGCTTAACTCTGATCCCCACAGCTTTCCTTAGCAGACTTTCCATGGTACTGGCAACTCTTAAACTCGGGGGACTCCACTGCAGCTGCAGCAGCTTCCTTCTCACTTCTTCATGCTTTATATTCTCAATGGCTGTTTACAGGAACACTAACCCAGCTGCACCTTGTATGGCCTCTGAGATTTTCCTTTGAAATCTCAGTGGAAGCCTCCATAATCCCATAACTCCGATGTCTTGCAATCATAAAAAAAAAAAAAAAGCATGATGTGGTTGATGCCAGGGCTGCCACCATCTCAAGAAGTAGCCAAGACTTCTTGGACCATGGCTGTAGTACCCTACAAGTGCCTGGACAGCTTAGCATGGTGAAACAACTTCCTAACTGCACCCCCATGCAAGCAGGATGCACAAATGATCTCTTCTCAAAGAATTTTTACTTTTACAATCTTGAGCCTAAGATGGGAACAGTCTTGCCAATTTCTGAGATGCCCTTAGGACAAATTTCCTATTGTCTCTGAGTAAAGTATTTAACATCTCTTTAATGATTGTGATATCTTTAACAACCAGTTTCCTTAGCCCCAATTTTACTCACACTTTCTGGCCAAATTGGACATTGTTCAAATCTTTATGCTCTGCTCTCTGATCCTGATTATCAGAGTAAATCTGGCAAAAAAATTGCCAGCAATACTCATGTCACTGACCTAAACCACACTGTCTTGAAACTTCCTCTGCCAGATTAATTATTCCTTCAACTTGAAATTAAGTATCACATAAAATCTCAGAACACAGGCAAATTGTCAGCATATTCTTAGCTCAAATGTAACAAGAATGGTCTCTAGTTCAATTTCCAATAGCATCTTCTTCCTCTGAAACCTCATAAGCCCAATATTTACTATCTACACTCCTATCAGCATTCTGGATTCTGGGGTCCAACCAGACTCCCCCATTAAGCCCCACTATAATATTATAAAGCTTATCCAGCTTGCATCTCTAAACTTTTCAATTTCCTCCACTCTTGGTACCAATTTCTGTTTTAGTTGTTTTTTTTTTTTTTTTTTTTTTTTTGCCTCTGTGACCAAAAGATCTGACAAGAACAATTTTAGAGGAGGAAAAGTTTATTTAGTGATCATGATTTCAGAGGTCTCAGTCTAAATATAGCTGTCTCCATTGATCTTGGCCCAAGTGAGATAGAACATCATAGCCAAGGGTGTGTAAGAGGAAAGCTGCTCAGGACATGGCAAACAGGAAGTAGAGAGAGAGAGCTACTCACCAAGGACAAAATGTAAACCCCAAAAGAATGCCCCCCGTGACCCATCTTCTCCAGCCACATCCTACCTACCTACAGTTCATACCCACTTAATCCCAATCTGTGAATTAATGGACAGATTAGGTTAAGGCACTCATAACCCAATTGTTTCATAGTTTAACTTTCTTTCATTGCCTCACACATGAACTTTGGGGGAAATTTCAAATCTAAACCTCAACAGGTATAGCTTTGATATTAGTGTGAAAGTCCACAGGGTAGCCATTATATTACTTTCAGATGCTATAGTGTGGATATCATGTTATATTAAAGACTACAGGGCAACAATTCTATAAATTTTAGATGCATTTATGGATATTTCATGAGTACTAAAGGCGATAGGGTAGCTATTATATCAGTTTTAGATGTTCCAGTATGGCTATAAATTTAGAATTAAAGGCCATAGGGAAACTATTATGGCACTTTTAGATGTTCAACAATGTATATCATATCAGTATTAAAGACAATGTGGCAGCTATATCAATTTTAGATACTACAGTGTGGATATCATATTAGCAAATAGCCATGAGGCAGAAGTTATATTAATTTTAGATGCCATATTATGAATATCATATTATTATTTAAAGCCACAGACAGCTATTTTATAGTTTCAGATACTATTATAAGAATGCATATGAATATTAAAGGTCACAGTGTAGCTACTATATCAGATTTAGATGTTTTAGTATAGATATCATATAAGTATTAAAGTCCACAGGAAGATAATATATTAGCTTTAGAGACTATTGTATGAATATCATATAAGTATTAAATGTCACAAGAAGCAACTATATTAGTTTCAGATGCTATACTATGGTATTATATTCATATGGAAGGTACTTTTTAGCTATTATATTTGGTTTAGAAGTCACATTGTGATTGGTGTAAATCTACATCATGTACAACCAGAAGAATGAGAAGTTATATTCCATTTATGTATGACCTGTCAAAACGTATTCTACTATCATTTAGAACTAATTAGAACAAATTTTAAAGAGTATATGGTAAAAAAAAAGAAATCACAGTATGAACATTATATTAGTGTTGAATGCCAACATCAACTATTATATTAGTATTAGAGGCCATATGATGAATGTTATATTTATAGTAAAGGTCAGAGGAAGCTTTAATATTGGTATTATGTTATTAAAGGCCACAAGGCAGGTACTATGTTAGATTAAGATTTTATCATATGCATATCACATTAATAATAAAGGCCACAGGGTATATACTACATTAATTTTAGATGCTATAATATGATTGTTATATAAGTATTAAAGGACAGAGGGCAGCTATTATATTAGTATCAGATATTATGCTATAGATATCATAATAGTATTAAAGGTCACATAACACATATTACATTAGTTTAAGATGTAATAGCATAAATATTACATCAATTTAAATACACAGGCAAACTTTTGTTATTTTTAGTGCTAAAGTTTAGGTATTACATTAATATTAAAGGCCACAGGGCAGTGATTATATTAGTTTAGTTTAAGATGATATATTATGAATGTTATATTAGTATTAAAGACCACAGAGCTGTTATTATATTAGCTTGAGGTAGTACAGTATAGACATCATTTTATCACAAAAAACTACAGGACAACTCATTAGTTTTGAATGACATTCCATGAATACTATATTAATATCAAAGGCTACAGGGCAGTTATATTAACTTTAGATACTACATTATGTATATCATGATAGTATTAGAGCCAGGGTAGCCATTTTATTAGTAGTAGATGTTAAAGTACAAATCTACATTAAAAGTCACAGAGCAGCTTTACTTGTATGAATATTATATTAATATCAAAGGCCACAGGACAATGAATATTAATTTTAGATGCTATACTATGGATATTTTGTTACTTTTAAAGACCACAGGGCAATATCTTTTTAATCTATGATTAAGCATGTATATTACATTAGTATTAAGGCAACAGAGTTGCTGTTATATCCATTTTAGATGTCTATTATGAATATCACAATAATAGTAAAGGCCAAAAGGCAGCTATTTTGTCAGTTTTAGATGGTATATATTAGTATAAAGGCAAAGAATAAATATTGTATTAGTATTATATATAGTAGGGGGACATTACACTAACAAAATGGCCACAGGCAGGTATTTTGTAGTTTTTAATGCTATAGTATAGGTATTATATTACCATTAAAGGCTACATGGCAGCTATTATATTTGTAATAGATGCTACAATATGGATATCATATTAGCATTAAAGGCCGTAGGACATATATTAGCTTAACATGTTATAGTATGAATATTTCATTTATATTAAAGACCACAGGGCATCTATTATATTAGTTTTAGATTCTGTAACATAGATATTATATTAATATTAAGGACCAGAAGGCAATTATTACATTTGTTTTAAATGCTACAGTATGGTTATCACATTATTATCAGACCACAGGAAAGCTATTATGTTATGCTTAGATGGTATAATATCGACATCATATTAGTATGAAGGGCACTAGAGCACATATTTTATTAATTTTATTACTTTTAGATGCTATAATACGGATATTATATTAGTATTAAAGGCCTCAGGGAAGCTATTGTATTAAATTTTATATCAAATATGAATATTACATTAATATTAAAGAACGCAGGGCAACTAATATATTAGAATCAGATACTACAATATAAATGTTACATCAATTAAAGGCCAAAATGCATTGTAATTAGTTTTAGATGCTATAGTAGGATACCACAGTAATATCAAAGGCCATGGTATAGCTATCATGTCAGCCTTACATGCTACAGTACGGGTGTCATGATAGTATTGAAGTCCACAGGGCAGCCACTGTGTTAGTTTTAGAACATAGAATATGACTGATATATTAATTTAAATCAACAGGGCAGCCAGTACATTAGTTTTGAATGCTGTTGTATTGAAATCATATTGGCAACAAAGGCCACAGGATAGATATTATTTGTTTTAGATCAATAGTATGAATATTACAGAAATAGTAAAAGTGACTAGGCAGCTATTAAATCAGTTTTAGAAGGATACTATGAATATAATAATAGTATATAGGTTATAGGGCACCTATTGCATTAGTAATAGATTCTATACTAGGGATATATTAGCATTAAACACCACCATGTAGTTATTTTATTATTTTCAGATGCTACAGTATGTATACTATATTAGTACTAAAGACCATAGGATAGCTCTTATATCAGTTTTAGATGCTATATGGATATCACATTAGAATTAAAAGTCACAGGGCAGCTATTATAACACTTTTCAATGCAATGCTATGGTTACATTAATACAAAAAGCCACAGAGAAGCTATAATATTCATTTTAAATACTATAGTATAGATATAATAATAGTGTTAAACACCACTATGTAGCTATTATTTTTAAATGCTCTAGTATGAATATTATATTAGCTATAATGGCCACAATGTAGATATTATATCAGTTTTAGACACCGTATTATGGATATCATATTAATACCAAAGGTCACAGAGCAGCTATCATATCAGTTTTAGATGTCACAAGAATGTCATTTGTATTAAAGCCACAGGGAGGCTACTCTATCAGTTTTGGATGCTCTAATGTGAATATCATATCAGTATTAAAGACCACAGGGCAACTATTATATCACTTTCAGATGCAATTGTATGGATATTACATTAGTAGTAAAAACTACAGGGCTGTTATATTCTATTTAGATGTTATAGTATGGATATAACATAAGAATTAGGGTCACAAGAGAGCAATTATATTAGTTTAGATGCTATAATATGGATGTCATAACTACAAAGGTAAGAGGACTGCTTTATATCAGTAACAGATGCTGTGATGTGGACATCATGTTAAAGGCCATAGGGCAGAACTATATTCATTTTAGTTGCTATAAATGAATATTAAATAATATTAAAAGATCACAGGGAAATTATTTCAGTTTTAGGGATCACAGTATTAATACTGTATTAGTATTGAAGGTCACGGGCAGCTATTATATTAGCATTAGATGCTATTGTATGGATATTGTATTAATATGAAAGGCCACAGAAGAGCTGCAATATTCCATTAACAGGCCACAGTATGGATACAGTATTAATACCAAATGAACAGGACTGTTCTTCCGGTACTTTTTTTTTTTTTTTTTTTTTTGCAGTGCTAGGGATCGAACCCAGGGCCTTGTGAGGCAAGCACTCTATCAACTGAGCTATCTCCCCGGCCCCTTTCCAGTACTTTGAGATGTAGTATACATATTACATTAATATTAAAGCCCAAAGTTTAGTTATTATATTAGCTTTATATTCTATACTATAAGTATCCTATTAGTATTAAGGTATTATATTAGTTCATTTACTATAATTTTGATATCAGATTACTATTAAATGCCAGAGGGAAGCTATTATGCTAACTTTAGATGCTATCATATGGGTATCATATTAGTACTAAAGGCCACAGGCAGCTATTTCATAAGGTTTACATGCTATAGTATAGCTATTTTATTTAAGACCAAAAGGGAGCTATTTTATTAGTTTTAGAGGGCATAGTATGGATAAAATATTAATATTAAATACCACAGGTTAGTTGTTATTATTAGTTTTAGGAGATATAATTTGGGTATCATATTACCTATAAGGGCTACAGGGCTAATATTTTCCCAGATTTAGATAGTATATTATGGGTATCATGTTAATATTAAAGCCACAGAGCAGATAGCATATCAATTTAAGATGCTATAATAAGGTTGTCTATTGATATTTGATATTTAAAGGATACAGGGCAGCTATTACTTCAGTTTTAGATACAATAGTATGGCTATTACATTAGCTTTAAAGGTCACAGGGAAGATATTATATAAGCTTGAAATGCTATAATATGGATATTATTTTAGTGTAAAAGGCTACAGGGAGGCTATTGTATTAGTTTTGGATGTTATAGTGGGAATATTATATTAACATTAAAGATCATGGGGAAGCTACTATATTAATTTTAAATGTTGTACTATGAATATCATAATAGTATTAAAACCACAGGACAGTCAGTATTTTTATTTGCAATAGTATGAATATTACATCAATATTAAAGGTCAGAGTGTAGCTATTATATTAGCTTTAGATTCTGTAGTACAGATATTTTATTAATATGAAGCACTATAGGAAAGCTACAATATTATGTTAAGAGGCCACAGTAGGACTGGGGTTGTGGTTTAATGGTAGAGTGCATGCCTTACACGTGTGAGGCACTGGGTTCAATTCTCAGCAGGGCATATAAATAAATAAATAAAAGAAAGGTTCATCAGCCACCAAAAAATTGTTTTTTAAAAAAAGAGGCCACAGTATGAATATAATATTAATACCAATTGCAACAGGGCAGCTCTCACAGTACTATACTTTAAGATGCTATAGTATACATATTATATTAATATTTAAGGCCAAAATTTGATCATATTAGTTTTAGATGCTAAAGTCCAGACAGATGCCATATTTGTATTAAACTTGATATGGTGGTTATTATATTAGATTTAGATGTTATGCTATAGATTTTTACTAATATTAAAGCCCACAGGGTAGCTATCATCAGTTTTAGATGATATAATAGTGTAATCATCTTAGCACTAATGGCCACAGGACGGCTATAGCATAGATAATATGTTAGTATTAAGAACCATGGGACAAATATTTTATCCATTTTAGATGACATTGTATGTATATCTTATTTGTTTTAAAGGTCACAGGGCAGCTATCATATATGAGTTTTAGATGTTACACTGTTAATATCATAATAGTATTAAAGGCATCAGGGCAACTATTGTATTTGTTTTAGATCTAGGACACGTATATTATTGTTTGAGTCATCTTTTTCACTGCTTTGACCAAAGGACGTAACAAGAACAAATTTAAAGAAGGAAAGGTTCATTTAGGGGCTCAAGATTTCAGAGATCTCAGTTGATAGACAGCCAATTCCATTCCTTGGGGCTCAAGGTAAGGCAGAACATCATGGCAGAAGAGTGTGGTGGAAAAAAGTGGCTCAGTGCTTGATCAGGAAGCAGAGAGAGAATCTAAGCTCAGTTCATCAAATATGTACCCCAAAGGCATACCCCCAGTGACCCATCTCCTCCAGCCATATCCTATCAACCTGCAGTTACTACTCAATTAATCCCTGTCAGGGGATTAATTAACTGATTGGTTTAAGGTTCCCATAATCCATAATTTTATCTCTAAACCTTCTTATATTGTCTCACATATGAGCTTTGGGGGACAGCTCATATCCAAACCATAACAATTATTTAATATTAAGGCCACAGTGCATCTATTATTTTAAATGCTGCAGTATGGATATTATATTACTATTAAAGGCCACAGGGCAGCTATTATATTAGCTTTGGATACTATAGGATGGATATCATGTAAATATCAAAGGCCACAGGGCAACTATTATGTCAGTTTTAGATATTCTGATATGAATATCATATTAGTATTAAAGATCCCAGGTCAACAATTATGTCACTTTTAGATGCTCAAGAATGAATATCATGTTAGTATTAAAGCCAACATGACAGTATATTGATTTTAATACTGTAGTATGAATATAATATTAGTTTCATGGCCACAAAGCTGATAATATATTAGTTTAAGGTGCTATAATATATCATATTAATATTAAAGGACACAGAGTACCTATTTATGAATTTTCTATTTTATGGTATGAATATTTAATTAATATTAAATTCCATAAGAAAGTTATTAATTCGATTTCACAGGTTATAGGAAGGATGTTACACTAGTATTAAAGGCCACAGGACATCTATTACATCAGTTTTAGAGGGTATAATATTAGTATGAAAAGCTATAGGGAGCTATTATATTAGTTTCAAATGCTTTAGTATGGATGTCACTTGGTATTAAATGTCATTTCACAGCTATTATACTTGTTTTAGATACTATAATTTGCATCCATTAGTATTAAAGGCTTCTGATATCAGTTTTTATGCTATAATATGGAAATCATATTAATATTAAAGGCCATAGAGAAGTTATTTTATCAGCTTTTCATGCTATAGTGTGGATATCATATCAGTAATAAAGGCTACAAGACAGCTATTGTATTAAGTATAATATCCATAGTATGGATATTATACTTCATCATAGATTATTAATATAAAATCCATAGGAAAGCTATGATAATTTTTGATGCTATGCTATGAAAATTATAAGGGTTTTAAAGCTACAGGGCAGCTACTATATTAGTTTTAGGTGCTACATTAGCTATTACATCAGCTATAGATGTTGTAGTATAAATATCACATTAGTATTAAAGTCAGCTATTATATTGGCATTAGATGCTATAGTATGAATATCATATTAGTAATAAATGCCATAGGAAGCAACTATATTAGTTCAATATGCTATAATACTGACATTGCATTGATATGGAAGACCACAGTTCACCTATTGTATCAGCTTTGGATGCTATAGTATGCATACTTTTTAGCATTAAAGGTCACAGGGCATTATTATGCTACTTTAGCTGATGTGGTATGGATATTATACAGCTATTATAGACTGCAGGACAGCCATTTTATCAGATTTAGATGCTAAAGTATGGATATTTTATTAATATTGAAGCAAGTTTTAGATTCTATGTTATGAATATTATATTACTATTAAATTCTACAAGGCTGCTGTATCAGTGTTTGGTGCTACAGTATGTATAAACTATCAGTATTAAAAGGCCACATGAGAGCTGGGGTTGTGGCTCCATGGTAAAGCACCCACCTAGCATGCATGAAGCCCTGGGTTTGATCCTCAGCACCACATAAAAATAAGATAAAGGTATTGTGTCCACCTACAACTAAAACAAAATATTTCTAAAAAAGGTCACAGGACAGCTATTACATTCATTTTAGAGGCCACAGTTTTTGTATTAATGTTAAAGACCACTGGGTAGCTATTTTATTAGTTTTAGCTGTGAAATTATGAATTTTAGGTTAATATTAAAGGTCACAGGGCAGCTGTTATCTTAGTTTTAGAGAGTATAGTATGGACACCATTAATATTAAACACTACAGGGAACCTATTAGTCTTAGGTGCTATAGTATGGATATCATCAGTATTAAAGACCAGAGGGCAGCTATTATAATATTTTCTAGTTATCATAGTGCATATCATATTAGTCTTGAAGGCCACAGGGAAGCTATTTTATTCATTTTAGAGTCTGTAGTATGGATAATATATTAGTATGAAAGGCCATATGGAAACCATAATATCAGTTATTGATGCTAAGTATGGATACAATTAGTATTAAAAGGCCACAAGACAGCTATTCTGTTAGTTTCACAGGCCACGGTATTCATATTATAGTAAAGTCAGACTATAGGGCAGCCATTATACTAGTTTTAGATGCTATAGTGTGGATATTATAATAGTAGTAAAAACAAAAATTCAGGTATTATATTGGATTTAGGTGCTATAGTATGGACATTATATTAGTACTAAAGAGCACAGGGCAGCTGTTATAGTACTTTAAGATGCTATAGTATGCATATTATATTAGTATTAAAGACCAAAGTTCAGCTATTATATTACTTTTGGATTGTATATTATAGATATCATATTACTATGAAAGGCCACAAAACAGCTATTATATCAGGTTTAGATGCTCTTCTGTGGAGATTTTATTATTACTGGAATTCACTGAGCAGGTAATACATTAGTATTAGATGCTACAATATGGATATTACATTGGTATTAAAGGTTACAGGGAAATATTATTATATCAGCATTAGATGCTATAATATGAATATCATATTAGTATAAAGCCCACAGGACAGCTAATACATTAGTATAAGATGCTATAGTATGGATATTAAAAGTCTTCAGGAGAGCTATTATACTTATTTTACATGCTGTACTAGGTTATTATTTTACTATTAAATGCCACAAGGAAGCCATTATATTAGTTTTAGTATTGATACCACATTGATGTTAACAGGTCAGTTTTCTGCTATAATATTAACTTTAGATATTAGAATATGGATATTGCATTAGTGTTAATGGCCACAGGGCAGCTATTATATCAATTTTAGAGGTGATAGTTGGATATCACATAAGTATTAAAAGCCACAAGGCAGCATTTATATCACTTAGATTTATAGTATTGGTTTTATAGTTGTATTGAAGTCTGTAGGGCAGCTATTATATCAGTTTTTGATGCAATAGCATGGATAAATATTAGTATTAAAAGGTCACAGGATAACTATTACATTAATTTCAGACACCTCAAAGTAATGATATTATATTAATGAAAAAGGTCAAAGGGCAACTATTATATTAGTTTTAGGTGCTAGAGTATAGATATCATATTAGTATGAAAGACCTCAGGTCAGATATCATATCAGTTTTACATGATAGAGAATGGCTATCATATTCGTGTTCTGACCACATTATATCAGTATTAGATGCTATAGTATGGACATTATATTAAATATGTTAAATAAATTTATACATATATACATGTGTGTATATGTGTGTGTGTGTGTGTGTGTGTGTGTGTGTGTGTGTGTGTATGGATAGAGAGAGAAAAAAACCAGTTCAACCTTTTTTTTTTTTGGTACCAGGGAGACACTTAAACACTGAGCCACATCTCCAGGCCCTTTTTTTATTCTGAGACAGGGTCTCACTCCTAGGGACTCACTAAGTTGCCAAATATGGCTGTGAACTTGCAATTCTCCCACCTAGGCCCCTTGGGCCATTGGCATTACAGCGTGCACCACCACGCCTGACAAGGCAGTTGTTTTGTCAGTTCTGGGAGGTATGGTATGGGTGTCATTTTAATGATGAAGGCTACAGAGCAGCTCTCATATTAGTTTCACATGCTATATATGGATATCATATAACATTAAAAGCTGCAAGACGCAAGACAGCTATGATGCCAGTTTTTGATGTTGTATTATGGGTAACATACTAATATGAAAGGCTGAGGAAGAACTATTATACCAATCTTTAATGTTATAAAATATATGTTATAGAAGCATTAAAGGCTGTAAGGAAGCTATCATATCAGCTTTGGAAGCCACAATAAGGATATTATATTAAAATTAAAGGCCAAATGGAAGGTAAGAAATTAGTTTTAGATGCTATAATTTGGATACCATAATAATAATAAAGGCCACAGAGCAACAATTATGTTAGTTTTGGATTCTATATTATGGATATTACATTAGTAGTAAAGGCTACAATGCACCTATATTATTAGTTTAAGATGACAGATTATGTATATTATATTAGTTTTTAAGGTCAGAGTGCAGCTAAACATTAGTTTAAAATGCCATAGTATGGATATTATATTACAATTATAGACCACAGGGCAGCTATTATATTAGTTGTATATGGATATTGTGTTAGTATTAAATGCCACAGGGAAGATATATTAGTTGTTGAGGCTACAGTATGGATGTTACATTAATATTAAAGGCCCATTGGTACATATTAGTTTTAGATGCTATGGGTTTCACATTAGTATTAAAGGTCAGAGGTTGGGGCTGGGGTTGTGGCTCAGTGATAGAGCACTCAACTGGCACGTCAGGCACTGGGTTCAATTCTCAGCACCACATAAAAATAAATAAATAAAATAAATATACTGTGTCCATCTACAACTAAATTTAAAAAAATAAATAAATAAAAGGTCAGAAGCGCCCCCTTGCCTACGTTTACACGTGTAGGGAATCATGCTGAAGCCCATTCCCAGGTAGCACTATGAATCCTCTGAGGCTGCTGCACCTGGTGTTTGTGTTTGCAGCATTGTGCCTTGTTACATGTGGCTTCCTTCCAACGCTTTTCTGGTCATACATGAACTTCTGTGTCATCAAAGATTTTTGGAATATGAATGTAACTGTGTAATTTTATTCTGTAAATAAACCATTTTATTCCAGGTTAAAAAAAAAAAAAAAGGTCAGAGGATGACTATTATATTATAAGCTATAATATATCATTAATATTAAAGTGCATAGGGCAGCTAATATATTGATGTTACCTATTACTGTATGGAAATTATATTAATACTAACAGCCACAGGCCACCTATTTAATTAATTTTAGATGGTATACTATGAATATTACATCACTATTGAAGGCCATAGTGTAGGATTATATTATTTTACATATTATAGAATGTATGTCATATTAGTATTAAAGGACACAGGGAAGATATTATATCAGTGTAGGATGCTGTGCCAAAGGTAGCTATTGTATTAGTTTTATATGCTATAGTATGGTATTGTATTAGTAATAAAGGCCACAAGCAGCTATTTTATTAGTTTTAGATGCTACATATGGATAGCATATTAGCATAAAAGGCCATAGCACAGCCATTATACCAGTTTCTGATGCTATATTATAAATATCATATTACTATTAAAGGTCCTATGCCATCTATATATTAGTTTTAGATGGTGAAGCATAATATTACATCAATATCAAATCCATAGGGCTACTATTGTATTGGTTTTAGATGCTATATTATGAGTATTATGTTAGTATTAAAGGCCACAGGAAAGCTATTACATTAGTTTCTATACTACTGATGTTATATAAATATTAAAAATTATATTAGTATTAGATGCTATACTATAGAATTCATGTTAATATTAAAGGTCAAATTACATGGAGAATACATTTTTATTAAAGGGCCCAGGGCAACTATTACATTAATTTTACATGCTAAAGTATGGATATCATATTAGTGCTAAAAGCACAAGACAGCTATTACATTAGGTGATATGCTATAGAATGTATATCATATTAGCATAAAAGGCCACAGAGCAGCTATTCTATTTGTTTTAGATGCTGTATTATGGGTAGCACATTACTGTTAAAGACCACAGGAAAGCTGTTATGTTATATTGAGATGATAGTATGGATACCATATTAGTATAAAAGGCAAGAGGGCATATATTTTATTAATTTTATTGGGCATAAAAAATTTATTGGGCATATATTTTATTAATTTTATTACTTTTAGATGCTATTGTATGGATACCACGTTAGTATTAAAGGCTAGAGAGCAGCTACTATATTGATTTTAGATGCTAAATATGGATACATTAATATTAAAGTCCACATGGCAGCTATTATATTAGTTTTAGAGGCCAAAGTATGTTAATATTAAAAGTCACAAGACAATTATTATTTTAGTTTCTAAGTCCAAAGTATAAATATCATATTAATATTAAAGGCCACAGAACATTTATTACATCAGTTTTATAGGCTACAATGTGGATATCATAGTAGTATTAAAGGATACAGGAAGATAAAAGTTATATTATGGGTATAATAAGATTATTTAAGGTTACAAGGCAGCTCTTTAATTAGTTTTAGATGCTACAATTTGGATACTGTGTGAGTATTAAAGTCAACCATACAGCTAGTATGTTAGTATTAGATGTCACACTATGGATATCATACTAGTAGTAAAGGTCAGAGGACAACTCGCGTTGGTTTTAGATGCTATAATATGAATATCATGCTAGTATTAAATGTCACAAGGAATCATATTAATACTAAGTGCTGTAAGTATATATTATATTAGAAATAAAAGCCACTAGACAGCTATTATATCAGTTTTCAATACAATACTATGATTATCATAGTAACATGAAAGGCCACAAAGCAGCTATAATATCAGATTTCAATACTATAGTATGGATATAGTAATAGCATTAAAAGTCACAGGGCAGCTATTACACTAGCTGTAGATGCTCTAGTATGGGTATTATATTACAATTAAAGGTCACTGGACAACTATTACATGTTTTAGATTCTATAGCATACATATCACATGAAAAGCAGAGGGCAGTTATTGTGTTAATTTTATATACATAAGTACAGATATTATATTAATGTTAAAAGTCACAGGGTAGTTATCATATAAGTTTTTATTCTATAGGAAAACTATTACATTAATCACAGGCCTCAGGGGAGCTTTTATATCCGTTTTGGAAACTAGAGTATGGACATCTTAGTATTAAAGGCCACAAGAAACCTATTATATTAGTTTTAGTTTCTATAATATCAGTTTATGATACTAATACCATATTACTATTAAAGGTCACATGGCAGCTATTACATTAGTTTTAGAAAATATAGTTTGGATATCATATTAAAGGTCACAGGGCAGCTATCATATTTCAGATGCTAAATTATAAATATCCATTATTATTAAAAACCATAGGCAGATATTATATTAGTTTTTGAAGCAATAGTATGGATATTACAGTAATATTAAAGTTCAGAAGGAAGCTATTATTTTATATATGGCTATATATATGACTGATGTGATCTTCCTTTCAGATTTTATAGTATGGACATTACATTAGTATTAAAGGTCACAGGCCAGGTCTTTATAGTATTCATAATATGTTACTATTAAAATACCAAAGTTCAGCTATTTTATTAACTTTAGATTCTATAGTGTACATATCATATTAGTATTAAAGGCCACAATATAGCTATTGGAGTAGTGTTAGATGCTATACTATGGATATTATATTAAAAATAAAGCCCTCAGAACATTCATTACATTAGTTTTAGAGGCTGTAATAAGGATATCACATTAATATTAAAGGCTCTAGAGCAGCTATTACAATAGTGTTAGAGGCTGAAGCACAGATATTACATTAGTATTAAAGGCTGAAGGGCAGTTATTATAATAGTTTAAGATACTATAGTGTGGGTTGGGGATATAGTTCAGTTCAGAGAATGCTTACCTGTCAAGCACAAGGCCCAGCACTGGAAAAAAAAAAAAAAAAAAGAAAGAAACTATAGTGTATATGTTATTCTAGTATTAAAGGCCATAGGACCTCTATTGTATTAGTTTAAGAGATTATAATATGCATATTACATAATTATTAAGGGTCACAGGGCAGATATTATATCAGTTTTAGATGATATTGAATATCATTAATATTGAAAACAGAGGACACCTATCATATTCATTTTTTTATTCTATAATATGGATATATTAAAGTACACAGGACAACTATTAGTTTTAGATGCTGTGGTTTGGCTATGAAATTAATCTTAAAATTTTCAGGATAGTTATTGTATTAATTTAAATGCTATAATATTGATATTAATGTAAAAGTTATGAAAGTCACAGAGCACCTGTTATATCAGTTTTAGATACCACAGTATAGATATTGTATTAGTATTAGAAGACCACAGGTCAGCTATTATATAAATTTTAGAGGCCACAGTATTAATATTATATTAATATTAAAGGTCACAGGGCAGCTACTATATTAGTTTTTGATGTTATAGTATAGACATATTATCGGTATTAAAGGTCTCAGGGCAGTTGTTCTTTTAGTTTTACATGCTGTAGTATGGATGTCATATTAGTATTAAGGGCCACAGAGCAGTTATGATATTAGTTTTAGAAGCTACAGTATGGATCTTATGTTAGTGTTAAAGGTCACAGGGCAGCTCTTGTATCACTCTAAGATGATAGAATATGGATATTACATTAGTGTTAAAGGCCATAGGACCATTCTTACATTGTTTTTAGATGATATAGTACAGACAACATTTTAGAATTAGAGTCCATAGGGGAGTTATTCTATTATTTTGGATGCTATTGTATGGATATATGAGCACTAAAGGCCACAGGGAGCAATTATCTTATTTTACATACTATATTACCATTAATTTTGGGTACCAGGGATTTAACCCCAGGGTACTTTAACCACTGAACCACATCCCCAGTCCTTTTATTTTTTTTGAGACACGTTCTTGCTAAGTTGCTTATCTCTCTAAGTCACTGAGACTGGCTTCAAATCTGCCACCCTCCTGTCCCAGCCTCCCATGTCACTTGGATTACAGGTTTGCCTCACCATGCCCAGCTTACGAACTATATTATGAATAGCATTCTAGTACTAAATGCTATTATACTAGTTATAGATGCTACATTATAGATATCATATTAGTACCTAAGGTGCATTGCCAACTATTGTATTAGTATTAGATGCTATAATATGAATATTATATTAATATTAAAAGCCACAGGAGAGTGATTATATTAGTTTTAGAGGTCATAGTATGGATATAATATTAATATTAAATTCTACAGGGAAGTTACTATAATAATTTTAGATGCTATGTTATGGATATCATATTAGTATTAAAGGCCACAGGGCCTTTAAACTTAAAAATGTAAAAAAAAAAAAAACCCACAGTACATCCATTTTGTCAGTGTTAAATTTAATAATATGGATAAGATATTAGGATTAAAGGGCATAGGACAGATATTATATCAATTTAAAAATACTATAGTAAGACTATTGTATTAGCATTAAAGACCACATAGGACAGCTCTTATATCAGTTTTAAATGATAACTATTACAGATACCATATAACTATTAAAGGCCACAAAGCAACTATCATGTCACTTTTAAGTGCTAGGGAATATATATTTTATTAGTATTAAAGAACTCAGGGCAGCTGTGCTATCAGTTGTCGGGGTCTTAAGCCCCCTTGCTCTTCTCAACCAGCGACAAGGGAAGGGGACACTCACCAACGAGGTCAGACTGGGATAGGTAGGGCCGACTGAATGCCCACTCCCAGCCCTCCCGACGGAGGACAATCAGACGTGTCAGGGAGACCCATCACAGCAGGAACTCGTTTATGGAGGAAATCACACAGCTTTTATGTAGGGTGGGGGCTAGGCGGGAACCAATCAGTTTAAAGGTCAGCAAGGCATGGGGTGTTCACGCAGGTGAGAGTCCCATAGGACTATATGGCAAGCACGAGCTGATCACGTTCTCGGAACTGTTGTTAACCAATCCCTGACGGTGGTCGATTTATTGTCATTAACTATGGAAACCGCCTTTGAGGCCTTGATCTTGCTCACTCACCAGGGAGTGAGGAGTCAGTCTGAGTTAGTTAACGTGTCATTAGTCCCAACAATCAGTTCCAGATGCTATAGTAAGAATATTATATTAATATTAAAGGAGGGAGATTATTTATCAATTTTTGATACCATATTATAGATATCATATTAGTATTAAAATCCTCAAGACAGCAATTATATTAGGTTTTTAGATCACTATATGGATGTTATATTAATATTAAAGACCACAAGGCAGCTATTATGTTAGTTATATATGCCATAGTATGGGTATTATATTATTTAAGGTCACATGGAAGCTAATATATTGCTTTTAGATGCTATACATGGATATCATAATAGTATTAAAGGCCATAGGACAGATTTTATTAGATTTAGGTATTACTTTATGACTATCATAGCAGCACTAAGGGCACTGTGTACATGTATTCATTTTAGATGTTATAATATGAATATAATATTAGTACTAAAAGTCACAGTGCTGCTGTTATATTAGTTTTAGATGCTATAATATGGATATTGTATTAGTATTAAAGGTCACAGAGGAGTTATTTTTAGGTCCATGGTATGGATATAATGGTAACATTAAATTCCACATTTCAACTACTCTATTAGTTTTAGATGCCATAATATGGATATCATATTAGTTATGAAGTTCACAGAGGAGTTATTATATCAGTTAAAATTCCATAGTGTGTATGACATATTAGTATTAAAAAGCCACAAGGCAGCTCTTATTTTAGTTTGTTTTTTATTTTTATTTTTATAATAATGTAAAATATTTTATTAATAAGTAATATCATGTATTCACAAAGGTTTATCAAAGGAAAAAATACATAATGATATATTCAAGGCACATGAAAAAGTTTTTGGCATTAAATTTCAAGAACAAAAAATGTAAATGTCAGAATCTATTTTATTAGTCCAAATAGTTTTAAAAGCAGTTCAGCATATCAACTTCTTTTTGAGGGCAAATTGCTCACTGACTGGCACCTACCATCCACCATTTGCCTGCTGATTGCCTGTCCATTGCCTGCTTTCACCTACCCATCACCCACTGCATGAGGTTCACCTCCCGATCATCCAACAGTAGTCAGCCAACTGACCACAGACCGCCAGTGGAGCACCAGCTTCCTGCTGTTGCCTGGAAGTTCACTATCACAGTACCTGCAGGTCTGGTTATGCGTGGCTGCTCCCATTTTGAGACAACAGCCAGGACTTGTAGGACCCCTGGACGGACTGACTGAGCCTCATCTCCAGAATCCCTCAGACCAACTGATCACTCCCTGCCTCCGGGGCCCTCACATCCACTGACTTCCCTGCCAACAGAAACCCCAGACCAACTGACTGCACCCTACCACCAGGACCCCCAGACTGACTGATTGCACCCCATCTCCAGGATTCTGCAACCAGACTAACAGCACCCCACCTCCAGGACCCTTGTCTGACCATCTGCACCCTACCTCTAGCTGAACACCCCACACCCCTGAGCTGCAGCTCCCCATTTGCCAACACATTTGGAAGACAGAGTGGCCATCTTGGATAATCCTGGAAGTTGAATCTCCCATCTTTAGGTGGGGTAAATCCCATCCTGAGATGCCTGCTGGAGACTGGAAGCTCATTGTCAGGTACCTCTCATACATCAGGCAAATGAAGACTGGGAGGTTTGACTACTATATGACTGGTTTAGTGTAGATTTTCTTTTTCTCCTTATTAAAAAATTTTAAGTTTTTATTTCTTTACTTTTCTAAGTCTTTTCCTTTTGTTTACCTGTTCCCTCAGAGTCTCTTTCTCCCTTTTCTCATGCTAAAAACTGACTTCTTTTGATTACTCTCACTCTTTCTATGATCTAGAACCTCTATATATTCTTTCATTATCCCATTAACACCTACACCCTGCACCCCTCTGCATCCTCTTTGTCCTCCTTAGAAACTGTAGACCTTATTGCAAATCTATTTGTTATACTGAAGATAATATTTGAACTCATTCTATTATTCAATATTATTACAATATTGTTAACACCCTCGTAGGGGCTATTTGGTTTTGGGTTGCATACTGTCTGAACTGGGCACTGCCAACATTGATCTCCTCCTTAAAGAAAAGGTTTTGAAAACCTATAGGGTCACTATAAGCCTACAAGGGAGAAACTACAAAACCTCAGATCTGCACTGCTGGAGGGGAAGATACATGAACAACATGAAAAAACAAGGGAAGAAAATGATCCAAACAAATCTAGATTCTACATTAATACAATCCAGTGACAGCACGGAAGAAAAAATGTCAGAAAAGAAGATCAGAATATACATAATTAAAATGATTCATGAAGCAAAGGATGAGATAAGAGAGAAAATGCAGGCAATGAATGATAATACCAATAAGCAGTTGAAAGAGCAACTGCAGGAAGCAAAAGATCATTTCAACAAAGAGATAGAGATTAACAAAAAAGAAAAATAGAAATCCTTGAAATGAAGGAAACTATTAACCAAATAAAAAACTAAATGGAAAGCATCACAACAGACTAGACCACTTGGAAGACAGCACCTCAGACAATGAAGACAAAATATTTAATCTTGAAAATAAACTTGACCAAACAGAGAAGATGGTAAAAAATCATGACCAGAACCTCCAACAACTATGGGACATCATGAAAAGACCACATTTAAGAATTTTATCGAATTTGAGGAAGACACAGCGATACAAACCAAAGGAATGAACAACCTATTCAATGAAATAATATCAGAAAATTTCCCAAACCTGAAGAATGAAATGGAAAATCAACTACGAGAGGCTTACAGAACACCAGATGCACAAACAGATCCACACCAAGGCACATTATAATAAAGATGCCTAACATACAAAGTAAAGATAGGATTTTGAAGGCTGTGAGAGAAAAGCATCAGATTACTTATAGGGGGAAACCAATATGGCAGATTTCTCAGCCAAGACCATAAACCTAGAAGGGCCTGGAACAGGATACTTCAAGCTCTGAAAGAATATGATTGCCAACCAAGAATCTTATACCCAGCAAAACTAACCTTCAGATTTGAAGACAAAATAAAATCCTTCCATGATCAACAAAAGTTAAAAGAATTTACAAATAGAAAGTCTGTGCTACAGAATATTCTCAGCAAAATATTCCATGAGGAGGAAATGAAAAACAACAATGTAGGTCAGCAAAGGGAGGAACTACCTTAAAGGAAAATCCATTCAAAGAAGAAACCAAGTCAAGTTAAAAACCAAAAATAAGCCCAAATGACTGGGAATACAAATCATATCTCAATAATAATCCTGAATGTTAATGGCCTAAACTCATCAATCGAAAGACACAGACTGGCAGATTTGATTAAAAAGCAAGACCCAACAATATTCTGCCTTCAAGAGACTCATCTCATTGATAAGGACATCTACAGACTAAAGGTGAAAGGATGGGAAAAAACCTACCACACACATGGACTCAGTAAAAAAGTGGGGATTTCCACCCTTATTTCAGATAAAGCCAAAGTTAGTCAGAAGGGATAAAGAAGAACATTTCATACTTCTTAAGGGAACCATAAATCAGGAAGACATAACAATAGTAAATATTTATGCCCCAAACAATGGTGAATCCCTGTACATCAAACAAATCCTTCTCAATTTCAGGAATTAAATAGACCACAACACAATAATTCTGGGTGACTTTAACACACCACTGTCACCACTAGATAGATCTTCCAAACAAAAACCAAACAAGGAAACCATAGAACTCAATAACACAATCAATAACCTAGACTTAATAGACATATATACAATATTCCATCCATCAATGAGTGAATACACTTTCTTCTCAGCAGCACATGGAACCTTCTCAAAAACAGACCATATTTATGTCACAAAGCAGCCCTTAGGAAATGCAAAAAAATACAGACACTTCCTTGTGTTCTATCAGATCATAATGGAATGAAATTAGAAATCAATGACAAAATAAAAAACAGAAATTATTCCAACACCTCGAGACTAAATAATATGCTATTGAATGAAGTTGGATAACAGAAGACATCAGGGAGGAGATAAAAAATTCTTAGAGGTAAATGAGAATGATGTTACAACATATCAAAATCTCTGGGACACTATGAAAGCAGTACTAAGAGGAAAATTCATTGCATGGAGTGCATTCAAGAAAAGAATGAAAAGTCAACAACTAAATGACCTAACATTACAGCTCAAAGCCCTAGAAAAAGAACAGAACAGCACCAAAAGTAGTAGAAGACTACTTCTACTACTAAATAATTAAAATCAGAGCTGAAATCAATGAAATTGAAAGAAAAAAATTCAAAAAAATCAACAAAACAAAAAGTTGGTTCTTTGAAAAAGTAAACAAAATAGACAAACCCTTAGCCACACTAACAAAGAGAAGGAGAGAGAAAACTCAAATTACTAAAATTTGTGATGAAAAAGGAAATATCACAACAGACACCACTGAGATACAGAACATAATTAGAAGCTACTTTGAAAATCTGTATTCCAACAATATAGAATCTACCAAAGACATTGACAAATTTCTAGAGTCATATGCTCCTCCCAAACTGAACCAGGAGGACATACACAATTTAAACAGATCAATATCAAGCAATGAAATAGAAGAAGCCATTAAAAACCTACCATCCAAGAAAAGCCCAGGACCAGACAGATTCTTAGCCGAGTTCTACAAGACCTTCAAAGAAGATCTCATTCCAATACTTCTCAAAGTATTCCTAGAAATAGAAAAGGAGGGAACCCTACAGAACTCATTCTATGAAGCTAATATCACCCTCATACCCAAACCAGGAAAAGACACATCAAGGAAAGAAAATTTAAGACCAATATCCTTGATGAATATAGATGAAAAGATCCTTAACAAAATATTGGCAAACTGTATCCAAAAACATATTAAGAAAATTGTGCACCACAATCAAGTGGGGTTCATCCCTGGAATGCAAGGACGGTTTAACATCCAAAAATCAATAAACATAATCCATCATGTCAATAGACTTAAGGATAAGAATCATATGGTTATTTCAATTGACACAGAAAAAGCGTTCGACAAAATACAACACCCCTTCATGCTCAAAACACTAGAAAAAATAGGGATAGTAGGAACATACCTCAACATTGTAAAGGCTATTTATGCTAAGCCCATGGCCAACATCATTCTTAATGAAGAAAAACTGAAACCATTTCCTTTAAAAGCGGGAACAAGACTGGGATGTCCTGTTTCACCACTTCTATTCAACATTGCCCTCGAAACTCTAGTCAGAGCAATTAGGCAGACTAAAGAAATTAAAGGGATATGAATAGGAAAAGAGGAACTTAAGCTGTCACTATTTGCTGATGACATGATTCTCTATTTAGAGGATCCAAAAAACTCCTCCAGAAAACTTCTATACCTCATCAATGAATTCAGCAAAATAGCAGGCTATAAAATCAACATGCATAAATCTAAAGCATTTTATACACAAGCGGTGCAACATCTAAAAGGGAAATGAGGAAAACAACTCCATTTGCAATAGCCTCAAAACAAATAAAATACTTGGGCATCAATCTAACCAAAGAGGTAAAAGATCTCTACAATGAAAACTACAAACCACTCAAGAAAGAAATTGAGGAAGACCTTAGAAGATGAAAGATCTCCCATGTTCTTGGATAGGCAGAATTAATATTGTCAAAATGGCCATACTACCAAAAGTGCTATACACATTCAATGCAATTCCAATTAAAATCCCAATGATGTACCTTACAGAAATAGAGCAAGCAATCATCAAATTCATCTGGAAGAATAAGAAACCCAGAATAGATAAAGCAATCCTTAGCAGGAAGAATGAAGTAGGGGGTATCGCAATTCCAGAACTTCAACTATACTACAAAGCAATAGTAACAAAAACGGCATGGTATTGGCACCAAAATAAACAGGTAGATCAATGGTACAGAATAGAGGACATAGTCACAAAGCCAAGTAAATACAATTTTCTCATACTAGACAAAGGTGCCAAAAATATGCAATAAAGAAAAGATAGCCTTTTCAACATATGGTGCTGGGAAAACTGGAAATTCATATGCAACAGAATGAAACTAAACCCCTATCTCTCACCCTGCATAAAAATCAACTCACAATGGATCAAGGACCTCGAAATCAGACCAGAGACCTTGCATCTTATAGAAGAAAAAGTAGGTCCAAATCTTCACCTTGTTGGCTTAGGATCAGACTTCCTTAACAGGACTCCCATAGCACAAGAAATAAAAGCAAGAATCAACAACTGGGATAGATTCAAACTAAAAATCTTTCTCTCAGCAAAGGAAACTATCAGTAATGTGAAGAGAGAGCCTACAGAGTGGGAGAATATCTTTGCCTCTCATACTTCAGATAGAGCACAAATTTTCAGAATCTATAAAGAACTCAAAAAACTCTACACAAAGAACACAAATAATCCAATCAACAAATGGGCTAAGGATATGAACAGATGCTTCTCAGAAGATGTACAAGCAATCAACAGATATATGAAAAAATGTTCAACATCTTTAGTAATAAGAGAAATGCAAATCAAAACTACCCTAAGATTCCATCTCACCCCAATTAGAATAGTGATTATCAAGAATACAAGCAACAATAGGTGTTGGAGAGGATGTGGGGGAAAAGGTACACTCATACATTGCTGGTGGGGCTACAAATTAGTGCAGCCACTCTGGAAAGCAGTGTGGAGTTTCCTTAGAAAACTTGGAATGAACCCACCATTTCACCCAGCTACCCCACTCCTTGGCCTGTACCCAAAGGACTTAAAATCAGCATTCTACAGAGATACAGCCACATCAATGTCCATAGCTGCTCAATTCACATAGCCAGATTGTGGAACCAACCTAGATATTCTTCAATTGATGAATGGATAAAGAAACTGTGGTATATATATATATATATATATATATATATATATATATATATATACAATGGAATATTACTCAGCCATAAAGAATGATAAAATTATGGCATTTGTAGGCAAATGGATGAAATTGGAGAATATCATGCTAAGCGAGATAAGCCAATCTCAAAAATCCAAAAAGCGAATGATCTCACTGATAAGCGGAGATTACACATAATGAGGGGTGGGAGGGGTGAAAGAATGGAGGAAGGAGGGTCTCTATAGAAGGAAAAGAGGGGTGGGAGGGGTGGGGGGAAGGAAAAAATAACAGAATTACCCTATGTAAATATATGATTACACAAATGGTATGCTGTTACTTCATGTACAAACAGAAACAACATGTATCCCATTTGTTTACAATAAAAATTTTAAAAAAGGAAAAAATATATTTAAAAAAACAGAAATTACTCCAACACCTCGAGACTAAATAATATGCCATTGAATGAAGTTGGATAACAGAAGACATCAGGGAGGAGATAAAAAAAATTCTTAGAGGTAAATGAGAATGATGTTACAACATATCAAAATCTCTGGGACACTATGAAAGCAGTACTAAGAGGAAAATTCATTGCATGGAGTGCATTCAAGAAAAGAATGAAAAGTCAACAACTAAATGACCTAACATTACAGCTCAAAGCCCTAGAAAAAGAACAGAACAGCACCAAAAGTAGTAGAAGACTACTTCTACTACTAAATAATTAAAATCAGAGCTGAAATCAATGAAATTGAAAGAAAAAAATTCAAAAAAATCAACAAAACAAAAAGTTGGTTCTTTGAAAAAGTAAACAAAATAGACAAACCCTTTGCCCCACTAACAAAGAGAAGGAGAGAGAAAATTCAGATTACTAAAATTTGTGATGAAAAAGGAAATATCACAACAGAAACCACTGAAATACATAACAAAATGAGAAGCTACTTTGAAAATCTACACTCCAACAAAATAGAAAACACTGAAGACATACACAGATTTCTAGAGACATATGATCCTCCCAAACTGAACTAGGAGGACATACACAATTTAAACAGATCAATATCAAGCAATGAAATAGAAGAAGCTATCAAAAACCTACCAACAAAGGGGCTGGCGAGATAGCTCAGTCAGTGGAGTGCTTGCCTTATAAGCACAAGGCCCTATAATCACAAGTTTCAATCGCCAGCACCCCCCAAAAAAAAAACTACCAACCAAGAAAAGTCCAGGACCAAACGCATTCTCAGCTGAGAGTTCTACAAAACCTTCAAAGAAGAACTCATTCCAATACCTCTCAAAGTATTCCAAGTAATAGAGAAGGAGGGAACCCTTCCAAACTCATTCTATGAAGCTAATATCACCCTCATACCCAAACCAGGCAAAGACACATCAAGGAAAGAAAATTTTAGACCAATATCCTTGATGAATATAGATGCAAAGATCCTTAACAAAATATTGGCAAACTGTATCCAAAAACATATTAAGAAGATAGAGCACCACGATCAAGTGGGGTTCATCCCTGGAATGCAAGGATGGTTTAACATCCATAAATCAATAAACATAATCCATCATGTCAATAGACTTAAGGTTAAGAATCAGATGGTTATTTCAATTAACACAGGAAAAGCATTCGACAAAATACAACACCCCTTCATGCTCAAAACACTAGGAAAAATAGGGATAGTAGGAACATACCTCAACATTGTAAAAGCTATTTATGCTAAGTCCCTGGCAAACATCATTCTGAATGGAGAAAAACTGAAAGCATTCCCTTTAAAAATGGGAACAAGACAGGGATGTCCTTTTTCACCACTTCTATTCAACATCATCCTGGAAATAAGCCAGAGCAATTAGACAGACTAAAGAAATCAAAGGGGTACAAACAAATAGGAAACGAGGAACTCAAGCTGTCACTATTTGCCAATGACATGATTCTCTATTTAGAGGATCCAAAAAACTCCTCCAGAAAATTTCTAGACCTCATAAATGAATTCAGCAAAATAGCAGGCTATAAAATCAACATGCATAAATCTAAAGCATTTTTATACACAAGCAATGAAACATCTGAAAGGGAAATGAGGAAAATAACTCCATTTGCAATAGCCTCAAAAAAATAAACAAATAAATAAAATACTTGGGCATCAATCTAACCAAAGAGGTAAAAGATCTCTACAATGAAAACTACAGAACATTAAAGAAAGAAATTGAGGAAGACCTTAGAAGATGGAAAGATCTCCCATGTTCTTGGATAGGCTGAATTAATGTTATCAAAATGGCCATACTACCAAAGGCACTATATAGATTTAACACAATTCCAATTAAAATCCCTATGACATTTCTCATAAAAACAGAAAAGGCAATCATGAAATTCATCTGGAGAACAAAAGACCCAGAATAGCCAAAGCAATCCTGGGCAGGAAGAGTGATGCAGGAGGTATCACAATCCCAGACCTTAAACTCTACTACAGAGCAATAGTAACAAAAATAGCAGCATGGTTGTGGCACCAAATACACAGGTAGATCAATGGTATAGGATAGAAGACATGGAGACAAACCCACATAAGTACAGTTATCTCATACTACACAAAGGTGCCAAAAACATACAATGGAGAAAAGATAGCCTCTTCAACAAATGGTGCTTTCAAAACTGGAAATCCATAAGCAGCAGAATGAATTAAACCACTGTCTCTCACTCCGTACAAAACTCAACTCGAAATGGATAGAGGATCTAGGAATTAGACGTGAGATCCTTCACCAGATAGAAGAAAAAGTAGGCCCAAATTTCCATCATGTTGGCTTAGGACCAGACTTACTTAACAAGACCCCCAAAGTGCAAGAAATAAAAGCAAGAATCAATAAATGGGATAGATTTAAACTAAAAAGTTTTTTCAACACAGGAAATAATTAATAATGTGAAAAGAGAGCCTACAGAGTGGGAGAAAATCTTTTCAACACACTTCAGACAGAGCACTCATCTCCAAAGTTTATAAAGAACTTAAAAAACTTTACACCCAAAATACAAAGAACCCAATCAATAAATGGATTAAGGAAATGGGCAGACACTTCACAGAAGAATATATACAGGTGATCAACAAATATATGAAAAAGTGTTCATCATCCCTAGTGATTAGAGAAATGCAAATTAAAACCACCCTAAGATTTCATCTATATCCAATTAGAATGGCTATTATCAAGAACACAAGCAATAATAAGTGTTGTCATGAAAGTGGAGGAAAAGGCACACTCATACATTGCTGGCTGAGTTGCAAATTGGTGCAGCCACTCTGGAAAGCAGTATGGCGATTCCTCAGAAAACTTGTAATGGACCCACCATTTGACCCAGCTATCCCACTCCTCGGTTTATACCCAAAGGGCTTAAAATCAGCATACTACAGTGATGCAGCCACATCAATGTTCATAGCAGCATAACTCACAATAGCTGGACTGTGGAACCAACCTAGATGCCCTTCAGTTGATGAACAGATGAAGAAACTGCGGTATATATACACAATGGAATATTACTCAGCCATAAAGAAGAATAAAATTATAGCATTTGCTGGTAAATGAAGTTAGAAAATATCATGCTAAGTGAAATAGGCCAAGCCCAAAATTCCAAAGGCCAAATGTTTTCTCTGATAAGTGCATGACGATATATAATGAGAGGGGTTGATGGGGGGAATAGAAGAATGAAGAAACTTTGGATGGTGTAGAGGAAAATGGGGTGGGAGGGAGTGGGGACAGAAAAACAGTAGAATGAAACAGACGGTATTACCCCATATATATGAATGATTACATGAATGGTGTGAATCTACATTGTGTACATAGAAATTAAAAGTTGTACCCCATTTGTGTTCAATGAATCAAAATGTGTCTGTAAAATAAAAAATTATTTTAATTAAAAAAATAAAAAACAGTTCAATAGGACCAATGAAGCCAGAATTGGGGACAGGCAGTTAGTGTAGAAATAGGGGATCCAATCAAATTGAGGAAATGAAGTCCATGAAAGCTATCTGCCTCTGGAAGTTAGAGACTGCCCCTGGGAGAATGGAATGTCAAGGATCTCCAGAGCCCATTGATTACCTGTGCTTGTCAAGGACTGCAAACAAGGAGCTGCTAATTAATGCCCTCTGGGCTCTTGCATGACTGAATCACTTTGGTCCTCCCCTGCCCCATCTGCTTCTCACTTTATGCATCTCACCTGCAAAACCAGGCCTAGTCAGGTAGGCAGGAAGGAGAGATAAGGAGAGAGAGAATGGGAAAACAAAAGAGACCTTAACCTATAAAAGATGTAGGGTGGGCTCACTTCTTGGGACTTTAGAACATCAGCCATGGCCCCCTTCTTCCTGCCAGGAGAAGTCTGTATTATTATCTTTAAATAAAACCTGCTTAATATGCTTGCCTTGGCATGCTTCTCTAGTGTTCAAACTTCAACATTAGAGGGAGCAGAACTCGTAACCGATAAATGGCGGTATCACATTTGGAGGTCCCACTGAGATCTATACTGAGGTAAGTAAGCTTCTCTCTCCATGCACTCCACATCTGTTTGAGGTGCATCTTTCTGTCTCTTTCTTTCTGGAGATCAAAATGGGCATCTGTCAGCTACTTAAATGCAGTTAGTGCAGCTGCATCCTTCAAGACTCGGGTGAGAGGTTTCTGGCCCAGGCAGTTTCCAATCACCTGCTCTATGCAGACCAGGCATGTTGGACTCTGCCAAAGCCATTTCCTACTTTTCTGTCCAGGCCCAGAGCACAATTGCCATCAGTACACAGTGACCCTAGTCCTGATCTACCCAGGATGTGTGGAGGTGGAGGAAGGGTTGGAACAACTGCGGGGTTCTCTGGCCCAGGCTACTCTCAGGCAGATTCCAAAGGTTTCTTCTCCAGACTCCTCCTCCCGACTGCCCTAAGGGGTATCCAGGGTGATCTCTTGATGAATGGCACTGAGGAAAAGCACCAATTACCGTCACCTCTGTATGGTCTACACAACACTCCCCCACATCACTCCCTCTTGGATGCTCCCCTTCCCTTGCCAGTCAGACATTAGGAATTCAAGCTGTAGGATTAAGACCTGGCATGATTAGTATGAAAATGCCCAGGTTCCCTTTGTTCGCATAGTTAGCCTTCACTAGTCTGTCTAGAGTCTCCCCATTACTGTTCCTGTGCTTAAATGTGCTCACTGTCTTCTCTTTAAGCTGCAAGAGGGAGGCATTTAAGATCGACCCCTCCCATGAGACCCTCCAGGAAAAGGGCGTTATATGCCTAAGAACCAATAGATGTCCCCTCACCCTCCGGAGATTCCTTTAGTCTACAGGGCAAAAAGATAGGCAAAAATGCACACTTTTAACTTTTGTCGTTTTTCAAAATTAGGGGTTTATAGTGGCAGGGAGTGTTATGGGGCGCAACTTAAGAAACAGACCGATCACCACTGAGAAGTCCAAATATGAGAGTCTTTATTAAGCTGGCCAGCTGACTGTCCCACACAATGCCCCAAAAAATGGTTATTGGGAGAACAGCCTTGAACACAGGGTTGTAGGGGTTCTTATACCAAAAATCACATTAATCATAAGTGTCTGTTGCTATGATTCAAAATTACAAAATAACATCATGAGATCATCGGCAGAGGGAGAAGTGGTCAAAATGACCCTTACCTAGGTACAAACTAAAGAATGGTTGCTAACATCTACACAATCACTGTTCACATGGTACATTGTTTAGGAGCAATAGGGATCAAAAGAGAGCAATTCTTTACTACATAGGAGTTGCCATTGTATATTATTAAACATGTCATACCAAGTAACTGATGATGGGCACAGAGGTGGGCTGTTCCCATGGGAGAAGCTTATTTCCTACATAACATGGAGTCTCAGAGCAAAATGGAGTCTGTTTAGTCATTTCCCTTAGAGCCTGGCCTATAACATTCTCAGGGAGTCAGATCTGTCAGCCCATCAACAGGAGGAAAGCAGTAAGGCCCTTAAGTCTGAACCCTCCAAAGGTCTCTAGCATGGGGCAAACTAGGACCATAGCATTTTGCCAAAGAAGGCCAAAAATAACTTTGGCAGAGCCAGGTAGTGAGACACATGTTTTTCTGGACTGTAAGGAAGCTCAAAGTTAGGGAGACATCCCTAATACTTGTAACTCAGGAGGAAGCTTCTCTCTCAACAGTATTGCCAAGTTCACCACTAGCCTGCATACTGCTAAACTGCAAATAATCAAGAAAAGTGCCTTTCATATGTTACCAGGCTTGACATCAATAATCGCTACCATAAGAGGAGAAAGCCTTGAGAAATCACCTACTGAGGGAGAAAAATCAAGGGGACCCCCAACTTAAGATACATAAAAACACATAAAAATAAATTTAGGGAGGTTTTTGGAGGATCCTAAAAAATATTGAGATGTTTCAAAACTTATGCCAGGTATTTGACTTCACCTGGAAAAATTATGCTATTAACAATCTAGAGCACAGGCAGTTCCCAGAAACTCTCCTAACTGGGATTCAAATAATGAGTAGGATGCCTAAAAAACTAAAACTCTTGGATAGGCAGCCATAGGTAGCTCAATAACCAATGGCATATCTCAGTGAGGAGCTTAGCATGGTAGCTTTGTAAGTTCAGGGGCACGGTTAGCAGACAAATAAAATCAGACAGAAAGCAGCCAAAGCAAGCTTTATTGGAATTTGGCTCTTGGGCAAAATTCCCAAAACTCCGGGGTACAGCTCAAGTAGGGACCCGGAGAAAATCGCACGTGGCCCTGGCTGCCCAAGGTTTTTATAGGCCGGGATGGGAGGGGGTCCTGCTGAGTGATAGGTGGATGTGAAGGGTCAGTGGAATTTTCTAGCCCACTTGATGGTCACCTTTGGTGGGCTGGCCTTTGTTCCAGCTGCTCAGCTCTTCCCCCTACAGTTGCCTAAATTACAACCTAACATCCCGACCTTTTTGGTGGTATAGGGCACCAGAGTCCATCTGGCTACTTCCTGCATGTTAGGGGACATCATGGGGAAAAAAGGTTCAGGTTCTAGGTCAGTAGGGAGGTGGCTGTAAGAGTATAGGAGCATCTGGTTGTATGTCACCCTGGCAGTTCCGGGCAAACCTGAGAAGACAGGGAGCAATCATTAGCAGAAATCTTATTACAAACAAGGGGGTAAGGGTAGGGGTCAGCCAGGTGACAAGAGTGGGGTTCAGCCATCCTGGCCAGGGGTCATTTGATTCTTCTTGCTTCAGCCTTTTATTTAGACATCTGAGAGTTTCAACGTCGCTTTCATTAGACCGGTTTCATTGATGCAGCAACAGCAGTCTTCTTATTATCAGGTTAAAGATTATGTAAGTATTATTCTTTGTTTTCAGGAAGGTTACAGGGACTAGGACCTCTATGTAACTTTTCACAGCTACAGAGTGCAATGTTAGGACCTCTGTGTGGCTCTCAAGAAAGTCCACTGTCCAAAGTTACTGTAAGGCAGGCAGGTACCAGAGAAGGGAACTGAGGAAATGCTGGTTATCTGGCAAAGGAATTTCTTCCTGCCCAAGAGCTGTGTGCCTGAGATCAATGTCAGAGCTGATGGGATTCCTGCACAGAGCCTCCCCAGCAAGGGTACTGCCACAGCAGCCAGGCATCTTGTGCCCCTGCATAGAAACATTACCAGGTACCAAGCCACAGCCTGTGTCACGTACATATAACCAACTTAGTTATATGCAAACTTGTTGAAATTTTCCCTTTAGTTACCAGACTTTCTTAGTACTTACTTTGACCCTCATATATTCCATCACACAAGAACTTTTTGCTCTTTACTTACACAGACTTTCTTAGCACTTACTTTGACCCTCATATATTCCATCACACAAGACCTTTCTTACTTAGAAACATTCTTTTCCTTTTTACTGAATACATCCCCATACTTAGAACCTTCTGTTTTTCTTTCCTATCTTGTGAGAACTTTGTGGTGAAAAATTCACACTCCTTCCATATAGTTCAATGTGAGTGAGCAATCAAGAAGCATATTTGAAATCTGTATAGATGTTGACCTGTTTACTTATGGATAAAAGTAGAGCCCTGATCACAGCAAAGAGTTCAGTCTTTTGGGAAGTGGTCCCTTCTGGGAGGCAATTGCCTTCCAGAACTGAGGCAGTGGAGACAACTGCGTAAAGTGGCTCTACAGTGTCCATTGGAACCCAGCACAAAATTTTGTAGATTTTGCCATCTACAAAAATGGTTAGGTTAGGTGAGGGGAGTGGGAAATTGAAGAGGTCTTCATGAGGTAAACATAGCATCTTTAGCACCTGTGAGAATGGAAGGGATTTATGGTTTAAGAGGATCTGCAGTTGATAGTGGAACACACAGTTATTGGTTGAAGTAGGTTTAGTTTTAGAGCTTCCTTAGTTAATTCAGCTGCTGTCACCAGTGCTTAGAGACATGGTAGCCACCCATGAACCGTGGAATTGAGCTGCTTGGAGAGATATGCCACCCATTTGTAAGAAGGTCCAGTTGGTTGTGCAAGGAGGCCAGTGGCAACACCCTGTTTTTCATTCATGAAGAGGTGTAAAGAACAGTTAGGGTTGGGGAGAGAGAGCAGAGGAGGACATAAGAGCATCCTTGAGCTTGTAAAAAGAGTTAGCTATCATCTTGGGGGAGGTAAGGGGCCCATGTAGAGTCTCCTTTGCTGCCTGATATAGGGGTTTGGCAAGGAGTGCAAAATTAGGGATCCAGTGTCTGCAAACCAGCTAAACCCAGGAAGGAGAGAATGTAATATGCCATTTCTGGCAGCTGAGTCACACAGGGCTTGAATTCTGTCTGTTGTGAGACTCTTAGGGGTAGGAGTGAGGAGTATGCCCAAATATGACTGAAGGGGTGGTGAGTTGGGCTTTGGCTGGAGAGACTCGATAGCCTCGAGACCCCAGGAATTTAAGGAGCTGGGCACTGTGAGTCTGGGAGGCCTTGAGGGATGGGCTGCATAGGAGGAGGTCACCCACATATTGTAGGAGTGTGATACCTCCCAAGTCACAAGTAACCAAATCCTGAGCTAAGTCTTGCCCAAAAAGGTGAAGACTGTCCTGGAATCCTTGGGGTAAAACTGTCCATGTCAGCTGTTGAGATCTAAAGGATGTAGGATCCTCCCACGTGAAGGCAAAGAGGTAATAGGAGTCAGGGTGGAGGGGAACTGTAAAGAACGCATCCTTGAGTTCCAGGACTGTAAAGTGGGTGGTAGAAGGGGGGATGTGGGAAAGAAGGGTATAAGGGTTAGGAATCACAGGGTGGATGGAAATAACTGCCTCATTAATTAGACGGAGGTCCTGGACCAAGTGATAGGTTCCTGAAAGTTTACGTGCTGGCAATATGGGGTGTTACAAGGGGAGTCAGTAGGGACAAGGAGTCCCTGAGTAAGCAACTGGGCTATAATGGGTTTATGTCCTTCCCTGTGAGTACAGGAAAGTGGAAACTGGGGGCATGAAGGAAACTTAACTTGAGGTCTCAGTTGGATAAGGACTGGCTTGAGGTGGGAGGCTATGACCGGCTTGGAAGTGTCCCAGACTTGGGGGTCAACCAGGTCTTGGTGCAATGGTAGGGTAGGTGGTGTGGGGGCATTAGAGAATGTATGAAACAGAGGTAGAAGAAGGTGAGCACTAGAAGTGTGCCTGGGAAGGTGCTGTAGGGTGGATCCTAGGAGTTGGAGAACATCTCTTCCTAGGAGGGGGACTGGACAGGAGGGAATAACTAGGAATGAGTGTGTAAAAGGATATCCCTCCAGGGCACAGGCTAATCTAGCTGTTCTGCTTGGAAAGGAGGATTTCCCATCAATTCCCATAACCAAAACCTGGGAAGGAAATAAAGGCCCAGAGTGGGCAGGCAAGACAGAATAGGTAGCCCCTGTGTCCACAAGGAAAATTATGGACTTGCCCACTACCTGGAGCTTTTGCCCTGGGCCCAGCTAGGGTTATAGGGGTCCTCAAGTCCTGGCTCCTTCAGTCTTTTGTGAATCCCAAAAGCTCATGGGAAGGGATTGCCTGGTTGTCCACACCTCTGCGTAGAGACACTGGGGAGGGACTAGTCATAGGGCAGTCATTCTTCCAGTGTCCTGCTTGTTTGCAGGCGGGACACAGCCTGATGGCGGGCCATGGGTTTGGACATAGAGCCCAGTGACCTTCGTGTTTGTACTTGAAGCAAGCCCCTGGCGGAGAAGATTACTGGCTCCCCTTTGAAGCTCTCACTGGAGCCACAGGCCGCAGGGCAGCTACTAAGGCTTGGGATTGGAGTGTCACCTTTTTCTGTAAATGAGCTTGCCTGGCCAATTCAGCTGATTTTTGGGGGGCATTACAGACTTTAAAGGCCATTTTTACCAGATCTCAGATAGGGGTTTGAGAGCCATTCTCAGCTCATTTGAGCTTTTTTCTTATATCAGGGGCTGATTGAAAAATGAAGTAGGTTGCTAGCACTGAATCTCCAGAGGGAGATTCAGGGTCCAGTTTAACACCCTCTGCACCATCTACCTCCTGGAGAGGATAAAGAAGCTTTGGGTTAAACAGTGGGAGGGCTTTGAGGAGGTTGTGTGTTAGCACTAATAGGGGAGGAGGGGACAGACTGGGCAGAGGGAGGTTCTGAAGGAGACGGTGGGAGGGGAAGTGAGAGGGCTCTGAGGAGGAAGTGGAGGGAAGGAGGAGTTGCATCCGCGGGAGGAGGGGGCGGGTTTTCGGTCAGAGGAGGACAGGAAGAGGAGGCCAGAGCATGGAGGGGACCGGGTTTGGGACCTCCCAGGGGAGGAGAACTTGGGTGGTGGAACAGGTAGAAGAAGGAGTAGGGTGAGCGCCAAATTCCAAAAAGAAAGCTTATGAATGGTTGTGAGTGCCTTGTGGTGGCTATCTTGAGATCTAAAACATACTGAGGCTTGACCAGGGTCAAATAAAAAACTAGCCGTTTTTCTGCTTTAGGACAATGGTCACCCAAGGCAGTGAGAATTTGAAAGTCAAAAGTGCCCTCTAGTGGCCATCTTGAGCCATTATCTAGAATATACTGAGGCCAGACCACAGTCAAATAAAAAACTAGCCGCTTATGGCTTAAGTCTTGGGGGAGTCTCAGTTTAGTAAAATTATGGCAGAGACAGCCCAAAGGGGTTTTGGGGTCCGGTGAGCTCCCGGTATTTCCCATTAGCCATCCAATTTCACCCAGACAGGTATGCCAGAATCAGAAGAGGAGTCCCAGTTCTGACTCCTGCACACCGGAAAATGGAGGATAGGCCAAAAGCCAAGATGTCTCTCGACTTTTGGGGGTCCAAAAACAGAATAAATGGAGGACTAACTGGAGGCTGGAACATCTTCACAACAACCAGAGCCCAAACAGGACAGTGGCGAAGTCTGTGGGGTGCCCACAGACAGACCTCCTGCGGAATGGAGGGTATAAATTGGAATGGCAAATGGGAAAAAACCCTAGGGAACTTACTGTGATTTGATGCCAGATAAAGATAAGTGGGATGGAGCGAAACAGAGCAGAGCTGAGCAGGGCAGACCAGAATCTCCTGGTTCTTCTGAGGAGGGGGTGGGTCTCAACCCCGAGGTGGGGGAGCCCAAACAAAAAAACCCTCCTGGGTTTCAGCACCAAATGTAAGCTCAGGGGCACAGTTAGCGGACAAATAAAATCAGACAGAAAGCAACGGAAACAAGCTTTATTGGAATTTAACTCTTGGGCAAAATTCCCAAACCCCTAGGGTACAGCTCAAGTAGGGACCCGGAGAAAATTGCATGTGGCCCTGGCAGCCCAGGGTTTTTATAAACTGGGATGGGAGGGGGAGTCCTGCTGAGTGACAGGTGGATGTGAAGAGTCAGTGGAATTTTCTAGCCCACTTGATGATCACCTTTGGCAGGCTGGCCTTTGTTCCAGCTGCTCAGCTCTGCCCCCTACAGTTGCCTAAATTCTATCCTAACAAGCTTCATTCTCAAAAGTAATGGAAAATAAGGTCTCATAATTTTCTTTGACATCCAAATCTGTCCTGATATAAATGGCTAAAATGCCCCAGGCATCTGCTAGAACCTGTTATCTCAGCTCCTTTCAGATCTCAGTCAAGGCTTACATTGAAATGTAAATAAAGGAAGCCTGAAGGCTCAGTAGGAGACCATCTCAAACCCAAGAAAAAAAAAAAAGCAAAAGGTTTTACCTGAACTTCAGCAAAAAGTAAATTTTATGGTGCTTTACTAAAGTAATTAATGGCCATATCATTTTTCCAGGACTCTTGCTTTTTTTTTCCTTAAATTCTATATTTTTTGAGCTCATGACTTTTTTTGATCAGTTCTAATTTTTTATTCAACTAGAGTTTTTAAACATCTGTTACATTGTAATGGAGAGTCACCTATAAAGTTAACAAGGCCTTTGATTTTGTGTTATTTGTTTGTTGTGTTGTCTGATGTTATGTTTTGTCTGTATGTACATGATATCAAAATTGAGTGCTCCTGTAAGGCCCCCCAAAAAGGAAACCCCAACTCTGTCCCATGGATGGACGGCAACCCCAATCAACCGCAGGAGGCATCACTTGATGCAAACCGCAAGAGGTGTTTATTCCAGCGCGCTGGGACCCAACTCCAGGAGTCGAGTCCCTAGCAGAAAATCTTGTAGGTTTATAAAGGCAGAAACCACACATCGGGAGGGGTCACACATGAAAGGGAAAAGGGGGACAAAGCTGCCAGGAAGTTTCAAAGGGGGTCTGGGTTTGCTGACAACATGTTTCACAATGTTTTACAACAGGCTGTAGATTCTGGTCAATAGTTTCTGGTAATCCTACTGTTTGAGCACTATCTGGCTATCAGGCTCAATTTGCTCTTTTACTCTCTGTTTGGGAACAGAGAACAGCTTTAAGGGCTTTGTTCCCATTACTGGGAGGGAAACCTTAGGGAGTTGAGATAAAACAGCTTAAAAAAAGTCCATTCTTTCACTCCTAAAATTAAAATTTAAAAAAATGGATCCAGATACCTTTAATTCATGTGATTTAAAAGGGTTCAATTTAAATTGGGTAAACTAATAAAAGTAAAATGTCTTTGAAAATAACTTGCAAGTCTCTAGGTGGCCAAACTAATAAAATGTTGATGTTTATACATTTCTAATATCAATTGTTTCTAGGACTTTTCTTCAACAGGAAAGAGATGGCAACTACTGTTAGTACATTTATCTGATATATTGAGTTTTTTACAATAAGATGAGTGAATTAGAGTTGACATGTATGGGATTACTCAAATGTGTTTGTAGAGACATCTGATTAATTTACAAAGTTAAAATGCTAATTATTAAATAACACTGAGTACTCTCAACTCCTTAAATTCCATGGGGTAACATACTTAAACATTATTGATTTTTCATAGATTGGTAAATAAAAAGGGTTTAAACTTGCTTTGTGTCAGTACTAAAAACAAGGTCACTAAAAGTTATGTCCTAATAAGTACAATTCTATATACAAAGTGTTCCAAAAGTTTCAACTGTGTTTCAATTAAAGTACTCTAAAAAACAAAATATTTAATCTTATTAAAATGGAGTATTTTATCTAAATTCAAAAATTTCATAAGTTGTTTCAGAATGTGAACAAAAAGGGGTCAACAGATAGGAAAGAGAAAATAAAAGGTTCTAGATATGGAAACATATTTAGTGAAGAACAAAATTTTCCTGGGTAAGAATGTGTTTATGTGATGATACATGAGGGTCCATGTAAATACTAAAAAAGTCTGTAAGTACAAGACAAATTTCAACAAGTTTGCGTCTAACTAAGTTGGTTATATGTATGTGAGACAATCAATTAAAGCTATTTAAGGTTTTTCCTAAGGTGAAATACTAATGTACTGATATAAACCAAAGTTTAATCTATTTGGTAAAATGACAAGGATTTCTTAGAAACACTAATTTACTCAACATTATGTCTGTTAAGTTTTATTTTTTAGAGCAATTAATCTTAAAAATTGGGGTTTATACAATTATGGTTAAACAACAACTGTTAGAGTATTGTACTATATTACAGAGCCTAAATTTTTCTTTAAAAACTAAATTTGGTTAACATAAGGGTATCAAGGTAATTGTGAAATGTTCACTTTTTGTATATTAAATGTGTTAATATTTTCCAGGTATATAAGTTTTTAAAGCAGGAAATTATCAAGCTGCTATTCTCCAAACTAAACTTGTCTGTAATGGTAATTTTAAATTTATAAAGAGTAAATTTTATTGGGGATTTATTTCTATCATTTAATGTTCTATTATAGGACCTGTTATCAATAGGGTATATGTAGAATTTACTTTTTACACTGAGATAAAAAATTTTAAATGTCAATGTATTTCTAAAAGTTAATGAAAGCCTGAATTGTTTAACAACAAAATGTTACTATTGTGAAACAAAAAACATTTTGCCACTTTGCCACAAAAAAAGAAAAGTTAAAAGTTCTCTCAGCCTTTCTTTGATTCATGTTTTAGATATAATGTTAATTTGTATTAATTAAAGTTCATATAGACTCAGGAAACAGTATATGTAAGCTTCTTAAAATAATATTTAAGAAAGAAACAAATATCAGCATCAGAATTAGAACATTTCACTTAAGATTTGTAAAGAGCCATGCCCTACCTGAGATAAGGCTCTGCTTCACACCTTACAGCATGTTAGAGTGGCTCCAAAATAAGCCAGACTTAAACTTATTTAAAGTTAAGAGTCAAAAGACTGGTTTTTGTTACTGTGATCTCAAACAAAGGGGATATAATGTATAGTTCAGCCAAAATTCAAGATAGATATGATATCATACAAGCTAAATATATTTTTACTCTTGCTAATTTCATTTTGTAAAGCTGTTACCTATTAATGTTTTGCAGCAGTTGCTGCTTCAAGAACACACAACCTAGGTAACTTGTGATAATAAATCATCACCTACAGATCAGATAGTGGTAACTTCCAGTACTAATACAGACTCCAGTTAAATAAAAGGGTAAATAACCGTAAAGTTATAAACATTGAAGTTAAAGCCCAGTACTCTTACTTTATGACTGGTGAGACTTGCTGGATGGTTAGGATCAAACTTAGAGATTGAGTATAATAGAGGCCAAGAAAAACCAATATTTGGATCTTGCCCTCAGTCAGCCTGAATCCAGGGAACAAGAGGAATTTTTTAAGGAACTTTGCAACTTTGGGTCACATGACCTCCTGATCAGGGAGATTGATAAGGTCACTAGAGGATGAAAAGCCAATCAGTGCACCTGCTGCAGAGGAGGGTCATGGAAAAAGTGAGACATCCCTGATGCTTCCAAGGGAAGCCATCTCATCAAGGAGACCCTACCTAGCAAATGGCACTAAAGGAGCTATAATATAATATACAGCTGCTCCCCCACCCTTTACACTGCAGTCATTTCCCTGCCTCCCAACTTCTTGTCTGTGAACATTCTAGCTAGCTATTGGTTCATCAGTCAGCTTGCAAGTATCCTTCTCCATTATTGGTCCTGTTAACCTGTGGAATTTGACTGCTTAAGGATAGCTCCCCACCATTTTCTCTCTCTTCTTCTCCTCACATTCATGCTTTCTCTCTCTTATTTACTTTCTTTCTCTCTCCTCCTTGCTTTTCACTCTCTCTCTTGCACGTGCTCTGTTTTCCTCTTATTTTCTCACCTACCCTGCAGGGAGACACTCTGTTTGCTTAATAATCCCTCTTATGTGAGTTCCCGTGTCTGGAGTGGTTTCTGGTTCTTACAGGAGCTAAGAAGCTACACTCAAGAGTGACCCCTGTGGGAACTCAACTGACTCCTTAACAGACAGGAACAGGTCAATTTGACCAGCTTGATCTTAGACACCTAACAAAACAGTTAAAACCAAAATATAGCCATTCTTGGGCATTTAAAAGAAACAATAGTTAAATATAACTTAAAATATACACTTGTGTTAGTCCACTAGAATAAAAACTGGAAGCTACAAACAAAAGATTCTTAGGCAAATGTGCCTGATAACTATCAAGAGAAACTGCCAGAGTCAGAAATTTTTCATCAGTTTAATGCCTACAGACCTTCCTAAGCTACACAGGTAGGCTTAATCTATGTTTGCTCGTATGGTTATCTAGCCCTAAGTAACAGAAATATAGAGATCTCTACTACACACAGGTTATACCAATAAAGGGATATTTTACAAAAATCAGATGACATTAAGGAGCTCAACTATATTTTCTGGGGACATCAATGACATTAAGAGTTAAATGTTGTGTTTACACTCCTGATAACCTAGACAATGTTAAAGTCCCCAAATAAAGGCCTTGTCCTCTCCAGCCTTTGTTAGACCTTTGGGAACAATTTCTCAGTTCTTCCACCTCCTAGTGGATTGCACTAAAGGAGCTATAATATGATATAAAGCTGGGATTGACTTCTGTCATCTTCAGGATATTCATTGGCATGTTCCAGATGCTGTAACATTTATTTTGTACTAATCTCATTTCAGTACTCACATATTTTTGTTTCTCTATCATAGAAGCACCCACCCCCAGATGACTTTACAATCTGCTCTTCCCCAACCAGACTTCTACCTTGGACCCCTCAATTGACCAGATTTTTAAAAAGGAACTCCAAACTGCTTGCCCCTCATTGCCCTCCTCCAGCTTGAAGTAGCCAGGGTGGTTGTTGCCTCCTTTCCTTACAGCAGTAAGGAGTTCCTAAAGCAAAATGGGGGAATTAAGCCAGAATTGGGGACAGGCAGTTAGTGCAGAAATAGGGGATCCAGTCAAATTGAGGAAATGAAGGCCATGAAAGCCATCTGCCTCTGGAAGTTGGAGACTGCCCCTGGGAGAATGGAATGTAAGGATCTCCAGAGCTTATTGATTACCAAATTTACCTGTGCTTGTCAAGGACTGCAAGGAGCTGCTAATTAATTAGCTGCTGGGCCCTTGCCTGGATGAATCATTTTGGCCTTCCCCCTGCACCATCCACTTCTCACTTTATGCATCTCACCTGCAAAACCAGGCCTAGTCATGTAGGCAGGAAAGAGAGATAAGGGGGGAGAGAACTGGAGAACAAGAGACCTTAACCTACAAAAGATGTAGGGTGGGCTCACTTCTTGGGACTTTAGAACATTGGCCATGGCCCCCTTCTCCCTCCCAGAAGAAGTTCGTATTATTACCTTTAAATAAAACCTGCTTAATATGCTCATCTTGGTGTGCTTCTCTAGTGTTCAAACTTCAACATTAGAGGGAGCAGAATTCATCACCAGTAAATGGAGGTATCACCATGACCACTGAGGTGAGGCACAGACTTCGAGATGGGGCTCCTGTGCACTTGTGTACTTCCAGATCAGCAGGGCCCCACTCACATGCACATTCAGTGTGCATATGATGCCCTTCTGGGGAATCTGCACAGCACACACACACACACACACACCAGTTGCCACAGCAGTGATGCCACTGTTTACAGGTGATGAGTCCTGCTTCCTCAGATGTTGAAGTATAATGCCAGAGAAGCACACTGAGGCAAGCATAGAGTAGAAAGAAGCTTTATTAAAGAAAAGTAAAAGCAGACTTCTCCTGGGTGGAAGAAGGGGACCCAAAGGTAGAATCCATCAGGTTGAGCAAATCTTGTCCTTTTTATAAGTTTTATTCTCCTGTTCTTTCTGCCTACGTGATTAGGCCCAGTTTTGCATAAAGTGAGAAGCATGGGCAGGGGAGGACCAAAGTGATTCAGTCAGGCAAGGGCCCAGGGAGCATTAATTAGCATCTCCTTGTCTGTAGTCCCCAACAAGCACAGATAAATTTGGTAATCAATAGGCTCTGCAGGTCCTTGACATTCCATTCTCCTAGGGCAGTCTCCAACTTCCAGAGGCAGATGGCTTTCATGGCCCCATTTCCTTAATCTGACCGATCCCCTCTTTCTACACTAACTGTTTGTCCCCAATTCTGGCTTCAGCAGGTTGACAGAAATGCCCTCTCATTCATTGCCCAGCAGGAGCAGTGACTTCTCAGGGAAGTTGAACTGGGCCATGTCTGAGGTGTAATCAGTCTGCTCCACATTAATGACCTTGTAACCTGCTGCCCTTCTCTGCTGCAGATAACTAGTTGCTCAGGATTACCTTCTGGCTCCTGCCCTTTCTTGCCCTTAGGCATATATGTGGAGAAGAAAGAGGTCGGGGGTTCTGGGGTCTATAAAAGAGCAAGACATGCCCACTCCCACAGACACCCAACTCTGGGCTCCCTTCTCTTGGGAGAAGCGTGTCTCTTTCTTAAATAAAACTGGCTTCCTATACTTGGCTTAGCATTTCTTGTGTGTTTAATCTTCAAAACTGGGGGAAGAAGAACCCATTCTTGATCTTCAAGACCAATACCAGTGGGACCAAAGCAACACTAAAACTCAGTTGGGCAAACGAGACCTATAGTTCCACATCCAGCATCTAAGGCACATGCCTCTCTCCAAAGGGCTTGTGCAGCTCTGCCCTATGGCTTTGCAACTCATAAGACTCATTCAGCTTATATCTGTTTGATTTCTACAGTTTTCCTTGGCAGACTTTCCATGGTACTGACATCTCTTAATATTGGGAGTCTCCACTACAGTTCCAGCTTCCTTCTCACTTCATGTATCACCCTCCCAGGGGCTACCCAGAGTGACTAACCCTGCTGCACTTTGCCTGGCCTCCCAGGTTTTCATTTGAAATCTCAGTGGAAACCTCCTAACTCCAATGTTCTGCAATCCTAAGGAAACAGCACCATGTGGTTGATACCAAGTTCTTCCACCATCTCAAGCAGTAGGCAAGACTTCTGGGACCATGGCTGTATTATCTTCTGAGTGTCTGGGCAGCTTAGCATGGTGAAACAACTTCCTAGCTCCGCTCTGTGCAAGCAGTGTGCATAAATGGTCTCTTAAAGAATTTTTACTTTTACAACCTTGAGCTGGTGATGGGGGTGGTCTTGCCATCCTAAAATGCCCTTTAGGTTATCGTTCGTATTGTCTCTGGGTAAAGTAATTTAGCATTTCTTTAGTGGTTGTAATGATCTTAACAAACACAACTTCCTTAGCCCCATTTTTACATTTTTCTGGGAAAACTGGAAATTGTTCAAATCTTTCTACTCTGTTTTCTGATCTGATCCACAGCAAACTTGGCTAAAGGTCACCAGCAATATCCATGTCACCACATGAATGCTGTGTTGTTTTTAAATTTCCTCTGCCAGATTAATTAGTCTATCACCTTTTAATTCAGTCTCATGGAATGTCTCAGGACACAGGTGAAATGAAGAAAACTTACAATATAACAAGAATGCCCTCTAGTCTAATTTCCATAGGGTCCACTTTCCCTGAAACCTTACAATCCCAGTCTTTGCTTTCTACAGTCCTATTAGCATTCTAGACTTCTGAGTTCACACCAGAATCCACCATTAAGCTCCACCTGCATCTTTAAATAGTTCAAAATTCCTCCCCCAACACACCAACTCCAAAGACTTCTGAATCACATAGTCAGGCTAGTCATAGCAAAAACTCCACTCTAAGTACAAATTTCTGTTTTAGTCAGTTTTTTCACCACTGTGACCAAAAGACTTGATAAGAACAATTTTAAAGGCGGAAAAACTTATTTGGTGCTCATAGTTTCAGAGGTCTCAGTTCAAAGATAGACAATTTGCTTCTTCCTCTTTTTTTTTTTTATTTTTTTATTTTTTCAGTTGTCAGTGTTGGATATGGAAAATGAAAAATCCCAAAATAGTGAGGCCTGAAGAAAGGGGGTGAAAAAGAAAGGCATACATTAATAGTATTGATTCTTTCCCAGTGCATTCTTTCTCAATGACAGAATAATCTCTAGAAAGGAAGTCAAAACATTGACAGTACAATGGGACCCTGAAGGGAAACAGATAAGCACTGAACACTGACCCAAGACCCTCCATTCTTCTTCCAGTAAAAATATTGCTCAGTAAAAACAAATATTCAAATTCTCACAAACCTGTTTCCTGAGTACCCAAACTGACCACTGATCCATTTTGCCCAGTAAAACAGACCCTAAATTCCTGAGTGCCCAAGCTGGCATGCTCATTAATTAACTCACTCCTTAGTATAACCTACATGAACCCAGTTCCTTCCTTTGTTCAGTGGCTCATTTTCTACCAGGAAAGTGAATCATTGGCATCACCCCATTCCTGCCCACTCTGTCCCTGCATGAAAATTCATTCCTGAATAAACAGCTGATTCATGAAGTTTGCATCTGGCCAGGTCTCTTTGTTCTACCAGTCAATGGACCTTTATTTTATTTATTTGTATGTAGTACTGTGAATCAAACCCAGTGCCTCACACATGCTATGCAAGCACTCTACCACAAAGCTACAATCCCAGCCCACCTGACTTGCTCTTGGTAGAAGGTGAAGCAGAACATCATGGCCAAAGGTGTAGAGGAGAAAAGCAGTTTGGTACATGAAAAACAAGAAGGAGAGAGAGAGAGAGAGAGAGAGATAGAGAGAGAGAGAGAGAGAGAGAGATAGAGCTCCTCTCACCAGGGACAAAATGTTAACCCCAAAGATATGCCACCATTTACCCACCTCCTCCTGTTACACCCTAGAGTTACCATCTAGTTAATCCCTATTAGTGGATAATCAGGTTAATGCTTTCATACCCAGTCATTGCACATCTAAATTTTCTCTCATTGTCTCACACATGAGTTTTTTGGGGGACAACTCATATCTAAACTATATTAGCTATGGATATCATAAGAACATGAAAGGACACAGGGCAGCTATTATATTAGCATTAGATGCTACACTATAGATATCTTATTAGTATTAAAAATCACATGGAGATACTGGATTTGTTTTAAATGTTATAGTATGTATATTTTACTTGTATTAGAGGCCATGGGGCAACTATTATATTAGTTTTAGATGTTATAAAATGGACATGTTATAAAATGGACATTTTATTCATATTAAAGGTCACAGAGCAGCTGTCATATCAATTTTAGATGCTATAATAAAGATATCAGATTAGAATTAAAGGCCACAGGCAGCCATTGTACTTGTTTTAGATGTTATTATATGCATATTGTATTAGTATTACAGACCAAAGGTCAGCTATTATATTAGTTTTAGATTGTGCATTATAGATATTCTATTACTATGAAATGCCACAGGGTAGCTATTGTATCTGGTTAGTTTTTTGTTTGTTTTGGGTACCAGGGATTGAACCCAGGGGTATTTTACCACTGAGCCACATCCCCAGTGCTTTTTATATTTTATTTGGAGACAGGGTCTCACTAAGTTGCTTAGGGCCACATTAAATTGCTAAGGCTGGCTTTGAACTTGTGATCCTCCTGCCTTACCCTCCTGAGTCACTGGGATTACAGGCCTGTACCATCACACCCAGCTATATCAGGTTTTGGTGCTATACTATGGAGATTATATTAGTACTAAAGTCCACTGGACAGATACTAGTCTTAGATGCTACAATATGGATATCCCACTAAAGAGTATGAATAGTAACATTAGAGGCCACAGTAAGCTATTATATTAGTGTTATATGCCATGTTGTAAATATTATCTTAGTATTAAAGGCCATGATGTAGACATTATACTAATATAGCAGCTGTTGTATTAGTGTTTAAGGCCACTCTATGGATGCTCTATTAGTATCAGAAGCCACATGTAGACACATTGGCTTCAAAGGCTACTCTGGATAATGCATTAGCATTAGAGGCTACACATGGATGACACATTAGCATTATCTCACCACCATATCAGTATAATGATACTGCCAGATCCAGGAAGGCAGCCTCTGGTGGCTACTAGGACCCAGTACAGAATGCTACAATTCAGTGGTTTATGGGCAGCCCTCCTGGCATTTCTGAGAAATGGGTGAAATTTGGTACTATATCCAGATTATTCAAGGTCATGATTTTGGAAATTCAAACCAAAATGAAACCCATTATCCATGACTTTTAAAAAATGGTGATTAAATGAGTTATTGGAAACCATATTGAGTGAAATGAATTTAGACACAAATAGAAACTCCTACAAATATTAGCTTATAATGGTCCATAACTAAAATGTGAGAAAACTAAAAAAAAACTAGAGGAAAACAGAATAAAATCCATGTGATGAGGGTGTATGTATGTATTCTTGTACTAGGGATTGAATGCAGAGCCTCACACATGCTGGACAAACATTCTAACACCAAGCTACTTCCCCAGACCTTGGTGATGAGTTTTAACTTACAATACTAAAAGCCAATTGACTTAGGAAAATTCTGATAACATGGACTTTATAAAATTAAATTTTTACCTAGTGCACTGTTGCATGCCAATAATCCCAATTACTCAAAAGGCTAAGGCAGGAAGATTACAAATGTGAGGCCTGCTTGGGAAAATTTAAAAAGATGGGATATAGCTCAGTGGTAGAGCACTTCCTAGTTTGTGTGAGACCTGGGGTTCAACCCCCAGCACTACACACACAAAAAATTAAATTTTCTACTATGTGAAAGAGATAACAAAAAGACAAGTCACTGGGGCTGGGAGGATAGCTCAGTCGGTAGGGTGCTTGCGTTGTAAGCACAAGGCCCTGGGTTTGATCCCCAGCAACACCCCCCAGAACAAAACAAAACAAAAATACAAGTCACAGACTGGGATAAATTATTTACATACCCATTTCTGAAAAGAATTTTTTATTTGAAATACACAAAGAATTCTTAAAAACCAACAACTAAAAACCCAATTAAGATGAGTAAATATCTGAACAAACACATGACCAAAGAAAATACAAAGATGGCATATAGTTATACAAAATAATGCTTGGCATCACATATCATCAGGGAATCATAAATTAAAATAATAGGGAGGTAGCATGGCACAGCTATTAGAACTGCTGATCTTTAAGAAACAGCAGGATGTGAGACACCAGCAGTCTGAGGCATTACTAGAAGAACATGTGGCACAGTCACTTTGGAAGATGGTGTGCCAGTACTTCCCAAATCAAAACAAGTCTAATCCATGACCTGACAGTGTCCCTATAAATTATCTGCATTTAGACAAGAGTTTTCAAAAAAAAAAGTCAAAACAAAACTAGCATGTAATTATGCACAGCAGCTCTGTGATGCTGATCAAATCATAAATAAGAAAGTCCTCCCATGGTTGAATGCACAACCAACACAGAATAGAAAAGAAATAACTAGCAACCTATGTAGAGACAGAGATGAATCCTACCTGGTATGCTACTAAGTGAAATAAGCTGGACTGAAGAGGCTACATGCTATCTGGTCCAATTTTATGACTTTCTCCAAAAGACGAAATTACAGTCAGAGGAAGAGTTGTGCAGGATGAGGCTCAGGAAGTTCCCCAGTGCAGGAGTCTCCATCCACATGGAACTGGGATGCACCACCCTCCCTGTGCATGGTTGTTTTCAGCAACTCAGAAACTCCCTGAACTACTTCTTTCAGAGACTTCTGTGAAGAGTTAATCATGAGGGAATGATGGATTATTAACTCAATCTCCAGTTTATTTCCCCAGATGATGTGGGGGGGGGGGGCGGAAAATTCCAAGCTTTCAGTCATTGTTTGGTCTTTCTTTTTTTTTTTTTTTTTTTTTTATTTCTGGGATTTATTTGACTACAGAATATTTTTCTCATTATTTAGTATACTATGACAGCATTATACAGTATGGCTTCTTCAGTGTTAGTTTTTTTTATTATAAACAAATGGGGTACAACTTGTTTCTCTGATTGTACACGAAATAGAGGCATACCATTTGTGTAATCATACATTTACATAGAGTAATGATGTTTTTTTTTCTTTTTCTTTTTATTGTAAACAAATGGGATACATGTTGTTTCTCTGTTTGTACATGGTGTAAAGGCATACCATTTGTGCAATCATAAATTTACATAGAGTAATGTTGTTTGATTCATTCTGTTATTTTTTCCCTTCCCCCCACCCCTCCCACCCCTCTTTACCCTCTATACAGTAGTTCCTTCCTCCATACTTGCCCCCCTCCCTAACCATAACTCTAACCCTAACACTAACCCTTCCCTCCCCCCCATTATGTGTCATCCTCCACTTATTAGTGATATCATTCGTCCTTTCGCTTTTTGAGATTGGCTTATCTCACTTAGCATGATATTCTCCAATTTCATCCATTTGCCTGCAAATGCCATAATTTTATCATTCTTTATGGCTGAGTAATATTCCATTGTATATATATACCATAGTTTCTTTATCCACTCATCAATTGAAGGGCATCTAGGTTGGTTCCACAGTCTGGCTATTGTGAATTGAGCAGCTATGAACATTGATGTGGCTGTATCTCTGTAGTATGCAGATTTTAAGTCCTTTGGGTATAGGCCAAGGAGTGGGATAGCTGGGTCAAATGGAGGGTCCATTCCAAGTTTTCTAAGGAATCTCCACACTGCTTTCCAGAGTGGCTGCACTAATTTGCAGCCCCACCAGCAATGTATGAGTGTACCTTTCTCCCCACATCCTCGCCAACACCTGTTGTTGCTCGTATTCTTGATAATGGCCATTCTAATTGGGGTGAGATGGAATCTTAGGGTGGTTTTGATTTGCATTTCTCTTATTACTAGAGATGTTGAACATTTTTCCATATGTTTGTTGATTGCTTGTTGATCTTCTTCTGTGAGGTGTCTATTCATTTCCTTAGCCCATTTGTTGACTGGATTATTTGAATTCTTGGAGTAGAGTTTTTTGAGTTCTTTATAGATTCTGGAGATTAGTGCTCTATCTGAAGTATGATTGGCAAAGATATTCTCCCACTCTGTAGGCTCTTTCTTCGCATTGCTGATAGTTTCCTTTGCTGAGAGAAAGCTTTTTAGTTTGAATCTATCCCAGTGGTTGATTCTAGCTTTTATTTCTTGTGCTATGGGAGTCCTGTTAAGGAAGTCTGGTCCTAGACCAACAAGGTGAAGATTCGGACCTACTTTTTCTTCTATAATCTGCAGGGTCTCTGGTCTGATTCCGAGGTCCTTAATCCATTTTGAGTTTAGTTTCGTGCATGGTGAGAGATATGGGTTTAGTTTCATTCTGTTGCATATGGATTTCCAATTCTCCCAGCACCATTTGTTGAAGAGGCTATCTTTTCTCCATTGCATATTTTTGGCACCTTTGTCTAGTATGAGAAAATTGTATTTATTTGGGTTTGTGTCTGTGTCCTCTATTCTGTACCATTGATCTACCTTTCTATTTTGGTACCAATAACATGCTGTTTTTGTTACTATTGCTTTGTAGTAGAGTTGAAGATCTGGTATTGTGATATCCCCTGTTTCACTCTTCCTGCTAAGGATTGCTTTAGCTATTCTGGGTTTCTTATTCTTTCAGATGGATTTCATAATTGCTTGCTCTATTTCTGTAAGGTACGTCATTGGGATTTTAATTGGAATTGCATTGAATCTGTATAGCACTTTAGGTAGTATGGCCATTTTGACAATATTAATTCTTCCTATCCAAGAACATGGGAGATCTTTCCATCTTCTAAGGTGTTCTTTAATTTCTTTCTTTAGTGTTGTATAGTTCTCATTGTAGAGGTCTTTCACCTCTTTTGTGAGATTGATTCCCAAGTATTTTATTTTTTTCGAGGCTATTGTGAATGGGGTAGTTTTCCTAATTTCTCTTTCTGAAGATTCATCACTTATGTATAAAATGCGTTGGATTTATGGGCATTGATCTTGTAACCTGCTACTTTACTGAATCACTTATGAGTTCTAAGAGTTTTCTGGTGGAATTTCCAGGTTCCTCTAAATATATAATCATGTCATCAGCGAACAGGGATAGTTTGAGTTCTTCTTTCCCAATTCGTATCCCTTTAATTTCTTTGGTTTGTCTAATTGCTCTGGCCAGAGTCTCAAGAATGATGTTGAATAGAAGTGGTGAAAGAGGGCATCCCTGCCTTGTTCCAGTTTTTAGGGGGAATGCTTTCAGTTTTTCACCATTTAGAATGATATTAGCCATGGGCTTAGCATAAATGGCCTTTACAATGTTAAGGAATGTTCCCACTATCCCTATTTTTTCTAGTGTTTTGAGCATTTTATCAAATGCTTTGAGTATTTTATCAAATGCTTTTTCTGCATCTACTGAAATAATCATGTGATTCTTGACTTTAAGTCTATTAATATGGTGAATTACGTTTATTGATTTCCTGATGTTGAACCAACCTTGCATCCCTGGGATGAAACCCACTATCTTTTTAATGGTGCACTATCTTTTTAATAAGTTTTTGTATGCGATTTGCTAAAATTTTGTTGAGAATTTTTGCGTCGATGTTCATTAAGGATATTGGTCTGAAATTTTCTTTCCTTGATGAGTCTCTGTCTGGTTTAGGTATCAGTGTGATATTGGCTTCATAGAATGAGTTTGGGAGGATTCCCTCCTCTACTATTTTGTGGAATACTTTGAGAAGTATTGGAATGAGCTCTTCTTTAAAGGTTTTGTAGAACTCGGCTGAGAACCCATCTGGTCCCGGACTTTTCTTTGTTGGTAGGCTTTTGATGACTTCTTCTATTTCAGTACTTGAAATTGGTCTATTTAAATTCTGTATGTCCTCCTCGTTCAGTTTAGGCAATTCATATGTCTCTAGAAACCTGTTGATGTCTTCAAAATTTTCTATTTTGTTGGAGTATAGATTTTCAAAATAGCTTCTAATTATGTTTTGTATTTCAATCCTGTCTGTTGTGATATTTCCTTGTTCATTCCGAATTTTAGTGATTTGGGTTTTCTCTCGTCTTCTCTTCGTTAGTGTGGCTAAAGGTTTATCAATTTTGTTTATTTTTTCGAAGAACCAACTATTTATTTTGTCAATTTTTTGTATTGTTTCTTTTGTTTCAATTTCATTGATTTCAGCTCTGAGTTTAACTATTTCCTGTCTTCTACTACTTTTGGTGCTGTTCTGTTCTTCTTTTTCTAGGGCTTTGAGCTGTAGTGTTAGGTTGTTTATTTGTTGAGTTTTACTTCTTTTATTAAATGCGCTCCATGAAATAAATTTCCCTCTAAGTACTGCTTTCATAGTGTCCCAGAGATTTTGATATGATGTTTCTTTGTTCTCATTTACCTCTAAGAATTTTTTAATTTCCTTCCTAATATCTTCTGTTATCCATTCATCATATAATAGCATATTGTTTAATCTCCAGATGTTGGAATAGTTTCTGTGTTTTACTCTTTCATTTATTTCTAACTTCAATCCATTATGATCTGATAGAATACATGCTAGTGTCTCTATCTTCTTGTATTTGCTAACATTAGCTTTGTGGCATAATATATGGTCTATTTTAGAGAAGGATCCATGTGCTGCTGAGAAGAAAGTGTACTCACTCTTGGTTGGATGGTATATTCTATAAATGTCCGTTAAGTCTAAATTATTGATTGTGTTATTGAGATCTATGGTTTCTTTGTTCAATTTTTGTCTGGAAGATCTGTCCAGTGGTGAGAGAGGCGTGTTAAAATCACCTAGTATTATTGTGTTGTGGTCTATTTGGTTTCTGAAATTGAGAAGGATTTGTTTGACATACATAGATGAGCCACTGTTTGGGGCATAGATGTTTATGATTGTTATATCTTGCTGATTTATGCTTCCCTTAAGCAGTATGAAATGACCTTCTTTATCCCTTCTGACTAACTTTGGCTTGAAGTCCACATTATCGGAAATGAGGATGGATACTCCAGCTTTTTTGCTGAGTCCATGTGCTTGGTATGTTTTTCCCCATCCTTTCACCTTTAGTCTATGGGTATCTTTTTCTATGAGGTGAGTCTCTTGCAGGCAACATATTGTTGGATCTTTCTTTTTAATCCAGTCTGCCAGTCTATGTCTTTTGATTGATGAATTCAGGCCATTAACATTCAGGGTTATTATAGAGAAATGATTTGGTTTCCCGGTCATTTGGTTCATTTTTAAAATTTTGTTTATTTATTTGTTTGACACAACTTGTTTCCTCCTTTATTTGACAATTCCTTTAGGATAATTCCTCCCTTTGCTGATTTGCTTCTTTGTTTTTCATCTCTTCCTCATGGAATATTTTGTTGAGAATGTTCTGTAATGCTGGCTTTCTTTTTGTAAATTCTTTTAGCTTTTGTTTATCATGGAAGGATTTATTTCATCGTCAAATTTGAAGGTAAGTTTTGCTGGGTATAAGATTCTTGGTTGGCATCCATTTCTTTCAGGGCTTGAAAAATGTTGTTCCAGGCCCTTCTAGCTTTTAGGGTCTGGATTGAAAAATCTGCTGATATGCGTATTGGTTTCCCCCTGAATGTAATTTGGTTCTTTTCTCTCACAGCCTTTAAAATTCTGTCTTTATTTTGTATGTTAGGTATTTTCATTATAATGTGCCTTGGTGTGGGTCTGTTGTAATTTTGTGTATTTGGAGTCCTATAAGCCTCTTGAACTTGATTTTCCATTTCATTCTTCAGATTTGGGAAATTTTCTGATATTATTTCATTGAATAAATTGTTCATTCCTTTGGCTTGTTTCTCTAGACCTTCCTCAATCCCAATAATTCTTAAATTTGGCCTTTTCATGATATCCCATAGTTCTTGTAGATTCTGTTCATGATTTCTTACCATCTTCTCTGTTTGTTCAACTTTGTTTTCAAGGTTAAATATTTTGTCTTCAATGTCTGAGGTTCTGTCTTCCAGGTGTTCTATCCTATTCGATATGCTTTCTATGGAGTTCTTAATTTGGTTTATTGTTTCCTTCATGTCAAGGACTTCTGTTTGGTTTTTTTTCAATATCTCTAACTCTTTATTGAAATGATCTTTTGCTTCCTGTATTTGCTCTTTTAACTGTCGATTGGTGCAATCATTCAATGCTTGCATTTGCTCTTTCATCTCATCATTTGCTTCTCTGATCATTTTAATTATGTACATTCTGAACTCCTTTTCTGTCATTTCTTCTGCCATGCTGTCATTGGGTTTTATTGATGTAACATCTAGATTTGTTTGCAGCATTTTCTTTCCTTGTTTTCTCATATTGTTCAAGTATCAGTGGACCGCTGAGATATTGCAGATTTCCTCTATTGATTTACAATGTCCCTGAAGATTTCTATATATATCCCCCCTTAGCCTTCAGTAGGCTGAAGTCATGGAGGAAGTTGATAATGCGGTGCTCCACAAGGAAGCTGCCTCTCTAGGAGTGGTGGCCTTCAGGTGGGGTATAATCCCTGCTAGTGGGCAGAGGTGCCTCCACTTGTTAACCAATCGTCATCCAAAGGGGACCTAGGCTGCGGGCTGAGGCAAGGCCTGTTTGGGCCTGAGTCTCTGGTTTTACCGTCCTTGTGGGGAAACCTCACCCAGCAGGGAAGACTCACCCGGTGGGGAGGTCTCGCTGGTCAGTTCCCTCCTAGAGGTTCCCCTCAATTTACAGCTACCGCCTGGGCTGGGCTGCCTTCCTCTGCAAAGTTCCCAGGGGCCCGGCCCTACCTCCTGGGCCTGGGAGCCTCACCCTTCGCAGATGAATCTCCTTAGGTTGCCCCTCCTCAGAGAATTTGCCCACAGGCCTGGAACCTTCGCTCCGCCCTAAGCCTGTCTCTGTGCGGCTCTTCCACCCAGAAGCCTCCTAGATCCTGGGACCCTGCTCTGCACCTAATTGCCTGGCTGTGTGGCCCCTCCTCTGAGCAGCCACCTGTGGCCCCGAACAATTGCTCTGAGTCCCAGAGACCCGCCACAGGCCTCTTCCTCCAGACAACCGCCCAGTATTCCGGTGTGGTCACTAGGAGTCCAAGAAACTCACTTCGTGCCTCCTCCTCCCACCAACCACCCGTAGCCCGGGGCAATCAATCACTCCGAGTCGAAGTGACCCTCCCCGTTCCTCCTCCTTCTCCAGATAACCCCCCGGGTGTTCAGGAGCAGTCCCTCTGAGTGGCTCTGAATCCACGTGACCCGCTGCACGGGTCCTCTGGGCAACTGCCCGGAGCTCTGGTGCGGCCACTCAAGACCAAGCGTCCCACCACGCTTCTCCTCCAGGCAGCCCCCCTGTGTTCAGGAGCTGTCACTTTAAGACCAAACAACTCACCACTCGCCTTCTCCTCTGAGCAGCCGCCTGGAGCGCTAATGCAGTCACTGCGAGTCCAAACGGCCTGCCGCGCTTCTCCACCTCCTCGTCCTACTCCTCCGGGCAGGCCCCGGGGTTCAGAAGTGGTCAGAGTCCAAACAGCTCGCCATGCAGCCCCTCCTCTGGCAACCGCCTGCAGCTCTGGTGTAATCACCCGAATCCAAGCGGCCGCGCTCCTCTTCCTCCTCGTCGTCCTCAGGGCAGGCCCCGGGGTTCAGAAGCGTTGTTCTGAGTCCAAACAGCTCGCCGCACAGCTTCTCTGGCAACCGCCTGTAGCTCTGGCGCAGTCACTCCGAATCCAAGTGGCCATGCTCCTCCTCCTCCTCCACAGGGCAGGCCCCGGTGTCCTGAGGCCACACAGCTCTCCTCGCCACTCTTCCCCTGGGCAGCCGCTGGAGCCCCAGTGGTTGCTCCGAGTCCCAGCGCTGTGCCGAGCGGCCTCCTTTACGGCGCTCCCAGCTGTCCGAGTTCACTGCTCCAGCGGGGGGAGGGGCGTCTCGCCGGCAGTTCTACTTCACAAAGTTTCCTGCGTTCCGGGACCACCATCCCATCCGGGATGCCTCCCCAGGGGGTGAGAGTCACCCGGCTGCTTTGAGTTGGTCCCAAGCGTCTCAATATCTCCTCTTTTGAATCCTGAGTCCTGGAGCAACATGAAATGCAGCCACCCTCTAGGCCGCCATCTTGAAACCTCTCCCATTGTTTGGTCTTTCCCATGACCATCCTCCATCCTGCCCTAGATCCCACCAAGAGTAAAAGACCCTCCTAGGCACCTAGGAGATTCTGCAGGATTTAGGATCTCTGTGCAACCAACCAAGGTCAAAGAAAAATATTAGAACAAAAAATGCTCCTAACACCTCTATCACTCATGAAATATGAAGATTTTAGGAGTGCTGCACCAGGAACTGGGGGCAGAAGCCAAATGTGTATTTCTTATTATTTCACAACCTGTCATCTGGAACAATAATGAATCCATTGCTCATAATGGAACAACGAATTAATTACATGGCAGAAACTAGAAGTTAGATTTCCCACTGATGAGTTGAAAAGTTACAATAAACAAGGGGTGAGGATAGTGATCTATGTCATAATTGGGCAGAATCCACTGAATGCAGATCAGTATAAACTCACATTTAACTTAATACATACACAGATAGTTCCACATAAACATGGTTATAACTAGAGAGTATGTAAAGATTAGAATACACTTACGCTTCTTTGCTTTGTCAGTTGTGAGGACCAAGATGCAATGGGCACCTTCAGCTGCCAGGTAAAAGATTTTAATATCACTCTCTAATCAAAGGAGTCAGGACTCTTTGAAAAAGTGACTAAAGCTGGGCATGGTGGTTCATGCCTCTAATCCCAGCATCTTGGGAGGCTGAGGCAGGAGGATCACAAGTTCAAAGACAGCCTTAGAAACAGCATGGTACTAAGCAACTCAATGAGACCCTGTCTCTAAATAAAATACAAAATAGGTCTGGTGATGTGGATCAGTGGTGGAGTACCCTTGAGTTCAATCCCTGGTACCCACCCCCCAAAAAAGAAGTGATTGATACTAGGACTAAGTGAGTAAATATACATCAGTGTAATTTTTAAGCATCAGAAAGAACAAACTTTGGGACAGCAGGGGATAATAGAAAGAGCTCCAATGGAAATAACTCCCAATGGTTAATGCAGGAATAAATTGAGCAACAAGGTACTATTTTTAAAAAAGGAAAACAAAAAACAGCTTAAAGCTAGGTGCAGTGGTACATGCTTGTAACCCCAACGACTTGGGAGGCTGAGGCAGGAGAATAGCAAGTTCAAAGACAGCCTCAGCAAAATCAAAGTGCTAAGCAACTCAGTGAGAGCCTGTCTTTAAATAAAATACAAAATAGGGCTGGGGATGTAGCTCAGTGATTGAGTACCCAAGTTTAATCCCTGATACTCTCCTCCACACCTGCCCCCCCCCAAAAAAAAGGCTTAAGAAAACTATACAGATGACCACACTGGTATAAATAAATGATGAAGTAGACAAATTAATGGGGATGAATAGAAACCTCTTGTGCAAAATTCCAGATAATTGAGGCAGACACAGCCATCAAGGAGGTAGAGCTAACTTCCTGCTCCTTAAGTGTGGGGTCTGCATTGTGATTTCCTCTAGAAGAACATAGACAATGTGGACATGCAGAGAACAGTAACTTCATGATGAGAAACTTTTGGATCTTCCTCACCCAGGTGAGCACAGTCAGTACTAACAGTTCACCTTGAGGGCATGAGATGACACAGCAGCTCTCCACCTCTTTGACCTGCCTCCCCTAGACCCATAGCCCAGTTTAAATATGAAAATAACAAGGAAACCCCAATAGAGAAAGATCTAAAAAATACCTGGCATCATCAACATCATCAAAGTCATTGAAACATGAAAGGTCAGAGAAATTGTCACCCCAAGAGGAGTCTATGGAGACATGATGACTGGATATCACGTTGGCTCCTAGATGGGGTCCTGGAACAGGAAGACACAGAACTGAGAATCCAAAGGAAATGTGGTTTCAGTTAATTGTATCACATCAGTATTTTTTCTTCATGACGAATGGTCTGAGATGTTAAAACTTTAGAGACAGCTCATCTAAGTCATAACAAGGGAAAAAACCAGGTTAAGGCCACCAGGGAAATCTCTGCATGTTCTTTTCAATTTCTACTCTAAAATAAATACTTAGGACATGGTTATATTTCCTCAAACACCTACTAGTTTATTTATACAGTTCATTACTGGTAACTGACACTTATAGCTAGTTCTGTATTTTATTATGGACATTTATAACACAAAAATTAAATAGTTCAAACTAATATATAATTCAAGGTATGTGCCTCTTTTACATGCTTCATATTGAAGCAATAACACATATGTAAACTTACTATATTCTTATGCTATCACTAGGTCCTAGGTTCGCCTTCTTAAAACTTGATCACTAGAGAAAAAAATTACATTTTAGAGACTCTATTTCAACTCATTATTTAACTTTCTCAAAATATTGACTTTGCAAAAAAAAAAAAAAAAGTTCCAATGGTAAACTGACTCACTGACTGGATCCCCTATCCCAAAGCATCCTTGTCTCTATTTTGTTTCTCTGCATCCTTTTAGCAGTAATATAATCAAATATTTGCCACTGGGACAAATAGTCAAAGAAAAATGTAAACAGAAATGGCAAACACAAGGAGTGACACCTTCTAAGCAGAAGAGTTCAGAAGGACATCAGTGTCCATTTCCTGCAAGACCTCTGTAGGAAGTAGTGAGCCAAGAGAACAGGTGGCAGCTCAGTCCAGGAGTGATCTTAGATGCTGCTGTGTTATGGGAAAAACACTCTTTTAGAAACCACAAGGAGCTATTGGATACCCAAACTTTTGAATCTAAATTTAGTTGAACTTCTAAATGATTTTATTATCACTAACTCATCATGAAGCTAATGAATTGAAGGATCTATGGGACTGGGGATATAGTTCAGTGGAAGAGTGCTTGCCCAGCATGCAGGAGGCCCTAGGATCAACCCCCAGTACCACAACAATCAAACAGAAATGAATAGAAATCAAATATAAAATGAATAATCCTAAGGCCTAAAACATAGTTGAGACTCTCAGAATCAAATACACTTCTTACAGTGAATTGCATAGCTAGGCCATCATGAATAGCGGTGTCCCATCATAAAGCATGTTCACATTAAGCATACCATCAAAACAACAAAAAGCCTTTATTGATTGTTGATAAGAAAAATGGGCATAATCTGGCTTATGTGTTAAATTATTAACACATTGGAATCATGTGATACTGACATCAAAATCTCTGCTTCTACTAAATCAAATATAACCATTTAAATATGATTTTAAAAAGTACTTTTCTAATTAATCCAACAAATATGAGAGAGATACACTCAACTGTTCTGAAAACCTTATAAGAACATAGGGGCACCAACATTAGGATAAAAAGTAATCATGACATTTCCACATGAAATAACCCTATGTATTAATAAATACATAACCTCAAAAGAAGTAAAATTTCTAAAATCAAAAGCATATTGGTACATTGTTAAGTGATATTTTGAACAGAGGCAAAACACTTGAGTTCTCCAACAAAAATTCTTGCTAAATATAAAGCATCATGCTCATTAGAAGGCCCATTCCCTTGTTTGCAAGGAATAAGAGAACTAACTTTCTGATGAACGTAGAGTTTTAATAAGACATGTGGGTATGCTTTCTAAATTTAAAGAGAAAAGAAATTCTCCTTTTTAAAAAGTTTATTTTTAGTAAATGTATCTGAATTACAAAAAAGCAGCTACTGCCTTACATTTTGTAATGGTTTAAGTCCTCAGGAAATTTCATTTATAGTGGTTTGAGGTATTATGAAATATCAATAGTTGACATTAAATATATCATTATCCCTCTTCTATGTTCTAAAACTGATTTGAAATTTTTGCTTAGAATAATTTCATACAAATTTGGAAGAGATATTGTGGTATATGTGTGTATGTGTAAATACATTATTTTTTAAAACCATACCTCTCAAGCTTGAGTCCTGTCAAAAATGTCTTCTGTTTGTGTGGTGTTGGGATGGAACCCAGGGCTTCTCACATGCTAAGCAAGTGCTCTGCCACTGAGCTGCACACCTAGCCACCAAAGACATTTTAATAAATGGAAATTAATTAAAATAATTTAAAATTATTATGAGAATTTCCAAACAAGACAATTCTCTCAATCAAAAACAAAGTAAGCTTAAAGTATATTTTAAAAATATTCCTGATGAAAAATAGAAGTTCACAGGATTAAGAATTCTGTAGGAAACTAAAAAGAATAGTGATTAAAAGTTGAATAGGGAAAACCTACTGCACAGAACTAGAAACCTGGAGGACATGGGGAATTTTCTAGTAAATACAGACATTGCAAAATAACACTAAAATGAGAAAACTAAATGAATCAATTAGCATAGAAAAATTTATACTGGGGTATAGAGTTTTCCCACTGGACAGGCTCCTGGGATCAACCGGGCTCAAGGCTGAGTGTCACCTGCCCTTTAACAAATTCTGTTTTTCTTTCTTTTTTTTTTTTTTTTTTTTTTTTTTTTTTTTTTTTTTTTTGGTAATAATGTTTAGATGTTGATAGACCTTTATTCTTATTTATTTATATGTGGTGCTGAGAATCAAACCCAGTGCCTCACACATACTAGGCAAGCACTCTACCACTGAGCCACAACCCCAGCCCCTGATTTTATTTCAAATGTTCATGATTTAGAGAAAAAAAGAAAAATTTAACTCTTCTAAATTTAACTCTTCATTTTATGGTATATCAAATTCTGATATACTCAAGATATTTCATCCAATGCAGGAAGTCAATGTTTATAAAACAGACATTATTTTGTGCACCATTATAAACTTATTGCCAATTATGGCAGCAGCTGGGGGGCTGCTCATCCTAGCTGGCAGGGGCAGAATCTGGAGGCGGGAAAGGGAAGCTGTGGGGTGGGGGGCCTTGAGGAGAGGCAGGGTCTAAGGAAGGGAGAGAGGTGGGATACGAGGAGGGGCAGGGACTGGAAGGTGGGCAGGGCCTGAGGGAGGGGTGGGGCCTGAAAGATAGGTAGGATCTAGAGAAGAGGCAGGGTCATGAAGAGGGAGAGTGTTGATCGCGAAGTGAGGTCTGGAGAAAGGGCAAGGCAGGAAGAAAGGAAAGGTCTGAAGGAGAGGCAGGGTGTGAAGTGGGGATTGGAAGGGTGGGGCCTGGAAGATGGGTGAGTCTGCAGGAGAGGCAGGGTCTTAAAGAGGGGGAGGGTCCGGAGGAGGAGGGGTGGGGAAGGTGGCCAGCCTGGAGAGGGTGGGTTTTCGACAATTAAACTCTGACTTTCTCAACCAAAAGAAAAATGTGAGTCAGGGGTTGTAGGTCAGTGGTAGAGTGCTTGCCTAGCATATGTGAGGTACTGGGTTTGATCTTCAGTTCCACATAATAAATAAATAAAATAAATGTACTGTGTCCATCTACATCTAAAGATAATTAAAAAGAAACTAAGCAAAGATTAAGAAAAAGAAAAACGTGGTTCATGAGTTCAGTTCCACAAAAACCATGGGATATATTCTTGTTGTCGTTGTTTTGGGGTGCTGGGGATCAATCCCAGGGCCTGTGCTTACAAGGCAAGCACTCTACCAACTGAGCTATTTCCCCAGCCCCAGAATATATTCTTAATTATGGCTTTGTTAGAAGTAATGTATTTAAACTTAAGCCACTCTGGAAGCTGAGGCAGGAGGACCACAAGTTCAAAGCCAGCCTCAGCAAAAGGGAGGGACTCTAAGTAAATTACAAAAATAGGGCTGTGGATATGGCTCAGTCGTCAAGTGCCCCTAAGTCCCATCCCTGGTACCCCAAAAAATAAAAATAAAAAATAATAACAATGTTCTATTAAAGTAGGTACTTTTCAATTTTTCAATATTTTTTCTACTACTTTAACACCATAAGAAAAAAAATGAACCATTAAAACACTATGGGAAACAAATAACAGGGTGCACTGGGGCCCCCTTTCTTTGGGCTCAAGACCCTCCCTCTATGTTCCCCAGAAACCACCCTGGGCCACTGTGTTAAGATAAGACTCACAGCCTAAGGACGGGGTGCTGCTGCACAGGGACCCTGAATGGAAGAGCGAAGGAGAGAGTGGGGTTCACAGCCAGCTGCCCTCAGCTCTCAGACCCAGGATGGGCTTGCTCCTTGCCCTCCTTACCTTCCCCTCACCTCCTGACGGTCCTTCCAAAACTTCTGAGGCATCTCTCTGAGGCTACTCTGAGGAGAAGGAGCTCAGGTGTCTCTAGAGACGTGACCCACGATGGTCCACAAGCCAGGCATGTCCCCTAGGCTGCTCTGAGTAGAAGTTAATCCCAGGGGTCCCTAGAGACATGACCCATGAAAGTCCCAAGCTGGGCACGTCCCTCAGGCTGCTCTGAGGAGAGAACCCCAGGAGTCGCCAGAGACAGGGCCCACAAGAATGTCCAAGCCAGGCAACTCCCTCAGTCTACTCTGAGGAATAAGGAATCCTGGGTGACACTAGAGGCAATGACACACAAGGGACCTCAAGCCAAGGATCTTCACCCAGCTGCTGCAGAGAATAGAGCTCTGGGTATTTCCAGAGAATTGACCCATGAGGGTCCCAGGGGTCCCTAGAAACATGACCCATGAGGGTCCCAAAGTTGGGCATGTTCCTCGGGCCATTGTAAGGAAGGAGCTCCAGGTGTCCCTAGAAACATGACGCACAGTGTCCCCAAGTCAGGTGTCTCTCCTACGCTGTTCTGAGAAGGGAGCCCCAGGTATCCCTAGAGACAAGATCCACATTGTCCCCAAGCCACGTGTACCATCAGGCTGCTCTGAGGAGAAGGGAGTCTGAGGTGTCCCTAGAGAGAGGACCCACAGAGTCCCCAAGTCAAGCATCTCCCTCAGGCTGCTCTCAGGAGAAGGGAGCCCCAGGCGTCCCTAGAGAGAGGACCCACAGTGTCCCCAAGCCAGGTGTCTACCTCAGGCTGCTCTGAGGAGGGAGCACCAGGCATCCCTAGACACATGACCCACAGTGTCCCCAAGCCAGGCGTCTCCCTCAGGCTGCTCTGAAGAGAAGGGAGCCCCAGGCATCCCTAGAAAGGTTACCCACACTGTCCCTTAGCCAGGCGTCTCCATCAGGCTGTTCTGAGGAGAAGGGAACCCCAAGTTTCCCTACAGAAAGGACCCACAGTGTCCCCCAGTCAGGTGTCTTCCTCAGTTTGCTCTGAGGAGAGAGCCCAGGTGTCCTTAGAGACGTGGCCCACTGTGTCCCCAAGTCAGGCGTTTCCCTCAGGCTGCTCTGAGAAGGGAGCCCCAGGTGTCCCTAGAGATGTGACCCACAGTGTCACCAAGCCAGGCATCTCCCTCAGGCTGTTCTGAGAAGGGAGACCCAGGCGTTCCTAGAGATTTGACCCACATTGTCCCCAAGCCAGGCGTCTTCAAAAGGCTGCTCTAAGGAGGAGGGTTCCCCAGGCATTCTAGAGAATTGATCCACATTGTCCCAAAGCCAGGCATCTCCAAAAGGCTGCTCTGAGGAGGAGGGTTCCCCAGGCGTTCCTAGAGACATTACCCACAGTGTCCCCAAGCCAGGTGTCTCCCTCAGGCTGCTCTGAGGAGGGTTCCCCAGGTGTCCCTAGAGATGTGATCCACAGTGTCCCCAAGCCAGGTGTTTCCCTCAGGCTGCTCTGAGAAGGGTTCCCCAGGCGTCCCTAGAGATGTGATCCACAGTGTCACCAAGCCAGGCATCTCACTCAGGCTGCTCTGAGAATGGAGCCCCAGGCATCCCTAGAGAGAGGACCTATAGTGTCCCCAAGTCAGGTGTCTCCCTCAGGCTGCTCTGAGGAGCAGGGAGCCCCAGGCGTCCCTAGAGAGATTACCCATAGTGTCCCTTAGCCAGGCGTCTCCATCAGGTTGTTCTGAGGAGAAGGGAGCCCCAAGTTTCCCTAGAGAAAGGACCCACAGTGTCCCCCAGTCAGGTGTCTTCCTCAGTTTGCTCTGAGGAGGGAGCCCAGGTGTCCCTAGAGACGTGGCCCACAGTGTCCCCTAGTCAGGCGTTTCCCTCAGGCTGCTCTGAGAAGGGAGCCCCATGTGTCCCTAGAGACGTAACCCACAGTGTCCCCAAGTCAGGCATCTCCCTCAAGCTGCTCTGAGGAGGAGGGTTCCCCAGGCCTTCCTAGAGACATGACCCAAAATGTCCCCAAGACAGGCATCCCCTCAGGCTGCTGTGAGAAGGGAGCCCCAGGCATCCCAAGGGATGTGACCCACAGTGTCCCCAAGCCAGGTGTCTCCTTCAGGACAGTCTGAGGGAGCCCCAGGCGTTCCTAGAGATGTGACCCACAGTGTCCCCAAGCCAGGCGTCTCCCTCAGGCTGTTCTGAGAAGGGAGCCCCAGGCGTTCCTAGAGACGTGACCCACAGTGTCCCCAAGTCAGGCATCTCCCTCAGGCTGCTGAGGAGGAAGGTTCCCCAGGCGTCACTAGAGATGCGACCCACAGTGTCCCAAAGCCAGGCATCTCCCTCAGGCTGCTCTGAGGAAGGTTCCCCAGGCGTTTCTAGAGACATGACCCACAGTGTCCCCACATCAGGCATCTCCCTCAGGCTGTTCCGAGAAGGGAGCCCCAGGCGTTCCTAGAGATGTGACCCATGGTGTCCCCAAGCCAGACATCTCCCACAGACTGCTCTGAGGAGGAGGGTTCCCCAGGCATTCCTAGAGACGTTATCCACAGTGTCCCCAAGCCAGGCATCTCCCTCAGGCTACTCTGAGGAGGGTTCCCCAGGCGTTCCTAGGGATGTGACCCACAGTGTCCCCAAGCCAGGCATCTCCCTCAGGCTTCTCTGAGAATGGAGCCCCAGGCGTCCCTAGAGAGAGGACCCACAGTGTCCCCAAGTCAGGCGTCTCCCTCAGGCTGCGCTGAGGAGAAGGGAGCCCCAGGCATCCCTAGAGAGGTTACCCATAGTGTGCCTTAGCCAGGCGTCTCCATCAGGCTGTTCTGAGGAGAAGGGAGCCCCACGTTTCCCAAGAGAAAGGACCCACAGTGTCCCCCAGTCAGGTGTCTTCCTCAGTTTGCTCTGAGGAGGGAGCCCAGGTGTCCCTAGAGACATGGCCCACAGTGTCCCCAAGTCAGGCGTTTCCCTCAGGCTGCTCTGAGAAAGGAGCCCCATGTGTCCCTAGAGAGGTGACCCACAGTGTCCCCAAGTCAGGCATCTCCCTCATGCTGCTCTGCGGAGGGTTCCCCAGGCGTTCCTAGAGACGTGACCCACAGTGTCCCCAAGTCAGGCATCTCCCTCAGGCTGTTCTGAGAAGGGAGCCCCAGGCAGTGTCCCCAAGCCAGGCGTGTCCCTCAGGCTGCTCTGAGGAGGAGGGTTCCACAGGCATTCCTAGAGATGTGACCCACAGTGTGCCCAAGTCAGGCATCTCCCTCAGGGTGTTCTGAGAAGGGAGACCCAGGCGTTCCTAGAGATGTGACCCACATTGTCCCCAAGCCAGGCGTCTCCAAAAGGCTGCTCTGAGGAGGAGGGTTCCCCAGGCGTTCCTAGAGACGTTACCCACAGTGTCCCCAAGCCAGGCGTCTCCCTCAGGCTGCTCTGAGGAGGGTTCCCCAGGTGTCCCTAGAGATTTGATCCACAGTGTCCCCAAGCCAGGCGTCTCCCTCAGGCTGCTCTGAGAATGGAGCCCCAGGCGTTCCTAGGGATGTGACCCACAGTGTCCCCAAGCCAGGCATCTCCCTCAAGCTGTTCTGAGAAGGGAGTCCCAGGCGTTCCTAGAGATGTGACCCACAGTGTCCCCAAGCCAGGCATCTCCCGCAGACTGCTCTGAGGAGGAGGGTTCCCCAGGCGTTCCTAGAGACGTTACCCACAGTGTCCCCAAGCCAGGCCTCTCCCTAAGGCTGCTCTGAGGAGGGTTCCCCAGGCGTTCCTAGGGATGTGACTCACAGTGTCCCCAAGCCAGGCATCTCCCTCAGGCTGCTCTGAGAATGGAGCCCCAGGCGTCCCTAGAGAGATGACCCACAGTGTCCCCAAGTCAGGCGTCTCCCTCAGGCTGCTCTGAGGAGAAGGGAGCCCCAAGTTTCCCTAGAGAAAGGACCCACAGTGTCCCCCAGTCAGGTGTCTTCCTCAGATTGCTCTGAGGAGGGAGCCCAGGTGTCCCTAGAGACGTGACCCACAGTGTCCCCAAGTCAGGTGTAACCATCAGACGGCTCTGAGGAGAAGAGAGCCCCAGGTGTCCAAGGGAGAGGACCCACAGTGTCCCTAAGTCAGGCATCTCCCTCAGGCTGCTCTGAGGAGGGTTCCCCAGGCGTCCCTAGAGACGTGACCCACAGTGTCCCCAAGCCAGGCATCTCCCTCAGGCTGCTCTGAGCAAAGAGCCCCAGGCATTCCTAGAGATGTGACCCACAGTGTCCCCAAGTCAGGCATCTCCCTCAGGCTGCTGAGGAGGAGGGTTCCCCAGGTGTCCCAGGAGGTGTGACGCACAGTTCCCCAAGCCAGGCATCTCACTAAGGCTGCTCTGAGTATGGAGCCCCAGGCGTTCCTAGAGATGTGACCCACAGTGTCCCCAAGCCAGGCATCTCCCTCAGGCTGCTGAGGAGGAGGGTTCCCCAGGCGTCCCAGGAGGTGTGACCCACAGTGTCCCAAAGCCAGGCATCTCCCTCAGGCTGCTCTGAGTATGGAGCCCCAGGTGTCCCTAGAGACATGACCCACAGTGTCCCCAAGCTAGGCATCTCCCTCAGGCTGCTCTGAGGAGGGAGCCCCAGGTGTCTCTAGAGACATGACCCACAGTGTCCCCAAGTCAGGCATCTCCCTCAGGCTCCGCTGAGGGGCAGGGAGCCCCAGGCGTCCCTAGAGAGGTTACTCATAGTGTGCCTTTGCCAAGCGTCTCCATCAGGCTGTTCTGAGGAGAAGGGAGCCCCACGTTTCCCTAGAGAAAGGACCCACAGTGTCCCCCAGTCAGGTGTCTTCCTCAGTTTGCTCTGAGGATGAAGCCCAGGTGTCCCTAGAGACGTGGCCCACTGTGTCCCCAAGTCAGGCGTTTCCCTCAGGCTGCTCTGAGAAGGGAGCCCCATGTGTCCCTAGAGACGTGACCCACAGTGTCCCCAAGTCAGGCATCTCCCTCAGGCTCTTCTGAGAAGGGAGCCCCAGGCGTTCCTGGAGACATGACCCACAGTGTCCCCACGTCAGGCATCTCCCTCAGGCTGTTTCGAGAAGGGAGCCCCAGGCGTTCCTAGAGATGTGACCCACAGTGTCCCCAAGCCAGACGTCTCCCGCAGACTGCTCTGAGGAGGAGGGTTCCCCAGGCGTTCCTAGGGATGTGACCCACAGTGTCCCCAAGCCAGGCATCTCCCTCAGGCTGCTCTGAGAATGGAGTCCCAGGCGTCCCTAGAGAGAGGACCCACAGTGTCCCCAAGTCAGGCATCTCCCTCAGGCTGCTCTGAGGAGAAGGGAGCCCCAGGCGTCCCTAGAGAGATTACCCATAGTGTGCCTTAGCCAGGCGTCTCCATCAGGCTGTTCTGAGGAGAAGGGAGCCCAGAGGTTTCCTAGAGAAAGGACCCACAGTCTCCCCCAGTCAGGTGTCTTCCTCAGTTTGCTCTGAGGAGGGAGCACCAGGCATCCCTAGAGACATGACCCACAGTGTCCCCAAGCCAGGCGTCTCCCTCAGGCTGCTCTGAGATTAGCCCCAGGTGTCCCTAGAGACGTGACCCAGAGTGTCCCCAAGTCAGGCATGTCCCTCAGGCTGCTGAGCAGGAGGGTGCCCCAGGCGATCCTAGAGATGTGACCCACAGTGTCACAAGCCAGGCGTCTCCCTCAAGCTGCTCTGAGATTAGCCCCAGGTGTCCCTAGAGACGTGACCCACAGTGTCCCCAAGTCAGGCATCTCCCTCAGGCTGCTGAGGAGGAGGGTTCCCCAGGCGTCCCTAGAAGTGTGACCCACAGTGTCCCCAAGCCAGGCATGTCACTCAGGCTGCTCTGAGTATGGAGCCCCAGGTATTCCTAGAGACGTGACCCACAGTGTCCCAAAGCCAGGCATCTCCCTCAGGCTGCTCTGAGTATGGAGCCCCAGGTGTCCCTAGAGACATGACCCACAGTGTCCCCAAGTCAGGCATCTCCCTCAGGCTGCTCTGAGGAGGGAGCCCCAGGTGTCTCTAGAGACATGACCCACAGTGTCCCCAAGCCAGGCGTCTCCCTCGGGCTGCGCTGAGGAGAAGGGAGCCCCAGGTGTCCCTAGAGAAGTTACCCATAGTGTCCCTTAGCCAGGCGTCTCCATCAGGCTGTTCTGAGGAGAAGGGAGCACCAAGTTTCCCAAGAGAAAGGACCCACAGTGTCCCCCAGTCAGGTGTTTTCCTCAGTTTGCTCTGAGAAGGGAGCACCAGGCGTCCCTAGAGATGTGACCCACAGTATCCCCAAGTCAGGTGTCTCCCTCAGGCTGCTCTGAGAAGGGAGCCCCAAGCGTCCCTAGATAGGTGACCCACAGTGTCCCCAAGTCAGGCGTTTCCCTCAGGCTGCTCTGAGAAGGGAGCCCCAGGTGTCTCTAGAGGCGTGACCCACAGTGTCCCCAAGCCAGGCGCCTCCCTACGCTGCTCTGAAGAGGAGGGAGCTCTGCCCCTCCCCGTGGGGTGACCCACCAGGTCCCAGAGCAGGGGCTCTGCCAAGCTGGTCGGGAGCGGGCAGCGCAACCTGAGGCGGGACCTACTGCAGGAATGGATCCGGAGGCTCCGCCCCTTCCTCGCCCAGGCCCCGCCCCTCGACCCCGCCCAGCGCAGGAGCGCTCAGTGCCGGGAGGCGGGGCCTCTCCTGGCTTCCCAGTGACTCCTCTGCTCCTTCCACCTGAGCTGCAGTTGGATAAAATCCCTTCCCACTGCTTTAACTGCTAAGGCCCTATTCCAGTATCCCAAATAAAGACTCCGGATCCTTCCGAAGCAAAAGATAAAGGATTATTCTATCCAGGTCAGAGGCAGCAGAAAGCAGACTGGAACTCAACAATGATTTGGGGTGGAAAGCAGCTTAAGAACAACAAAAAATAAAGTAGTGGGGTGCGAGAGGCAGTTTTGATCACAAGATACATTTGTTCATAAAGTGAAAATAACATTCTCAGAAATTGCACTTTTGTACATACTCAGGAAGGGAAGCGTGCATTAACTCCGTAATCCAACAACATTGTGGTCAGAGTGCAAGTGGATGAGGGTAGAGGTGTTAGCTTCTATGTGAGTGGGCTCATGAGGAAAGGATGTCCAATTTTACACAGGGTAAGATGTCTGAACAAAATGGGGTCAGCTTGGCTTAATTTTCAAATCAGCCCGTAACATAACTAGATCTGGCTGTGTTTATCTGTGGCATCATGGAGTGGAATCTCAGGAGAGTAGAATATGGAGTCCAGGAAATCACTTCCCTGCAACCCCGCCCTACACTCCACCAGGCCAAGAGCTGCTGCAGCCGGGCAGGGACAAGTACTTGGAGCCCCCTGAACACTTCATACGTGAGCTCAAGGGCAGAAGGCCAGAAACAGGGCACTGCAGAGGCCTCTGGGAAGTGTAGTCTTTGAAACGGAGTGACTTACCAGAGACTGGGCCCATTTAGGATCATGGGTTTTAAGAAGTGGTCACCATTAAAGTGAGGAGTACCTGCTCAGAAGTACAGTCCCCAGAGGCCTCTGGGAGTTGCAGGATGCACCCCAACACCACTTAGTGGATTCTAGATAATTCACTGTGGAGGCCTCTGGGAGCCCCATGCTACACATTCACTCAGCATTCCCAGGGATTTTGGACAACGTAGTCTAAGAGTTCTGCACATACAACCCTCATCCCAGCAGCCTATGGCAACTGCAAGCAGTATGCTCACCCAGCTACTCCCAGGATTCTGGGTAGTGGAGTCCAGCACTCTACAACACAGCCCTCACCTCAGAGGCCCTTGGGAGCTGCAGCCCATCCTACCTAAGTAGGAACTGTCACAGGCCCACAGGACACCCTGAGGATTCTGGATAGTGTGGTTCAAAGTTCTGCTGATGTGGACCTCAATGGGAAGGTGTCTGGGAGCTGCAGGGCTTCTGGATAGTGTAGTCTGGCCTTCTGTCTGTACAGCCCTCACATGAAGGCCTCTGGGAGTTGCAGAATGCACACTCACCTTGGCATCTCCCTCTGCCAGGATTCCAGATAGTGTAGTTCAGTCACTTCTCTGCCCTGTGGTCCAAAACACAGAGGATCCTTGTAACTGCAGGCCCTGTAGATTGTGGGAATGTAGTCCAGTGTTTTGCCTGCATACCCATTTCAGGTGGACCAGAGCTGCAGGCCACATTCTCATCCTGGCTCTACGAGGATTGTAGGTAGTGAAGTCAACTCTACCTGCAGCCCTCATCACAGGAATCTCTGGGAGTTACAGGCTGCATGTCACCCAGGACCCCCCGAGGATTCTGGGCAGCACAGTCTGGACTTCTGCCCTTGTAGCCTCCAGGGCAGATGTCTCTGGAAACTGCAGTCCCCAAGGATTGTGGGTGGAGTATGTCATTCTACCCAGACAGCCTTCACTGCAGTGGCCTCTGGGAATTGCAGGCTGCCATTGGATCCTGGGTAGTGCAGAACCTCTCACCTGTGTAGCCCTTAACACAGAGTCTCCTGGCAGCTGCCTGCCACATGCTTGCCCAGGCACCTCTGAGGATTCTGGGCAGTGGTCTCATTCTGCTGCTCAACCTTCACCATGTAGTCCTCTGGAAGCCTCAGGTCACATGCTTTCCCAGGTACCCTGAGTATTCTGGGTAGTGTAGTTGTTCTGCCCATGTGACCCTGCTGCAGAGGTTCCTGGGAGCTGAGGGCCCCTGAAGATTCTGGGTAGCATTCTGCCCACACAACCCTCACTATGGGGTCCACAGGAGCTGCAGGCTGCCTGTTGGCCCTGGTCCCCCAAGCTTTCTGGACAGTACAGCCTGGTGTCTGACCATACAGCTATTACTACAGTGGCCCCTGGAACTTTCCAGGTGACCCATCCCACTGAACTGACTCACCCAGTAAATCCCAGCATCATCTGGTTTCCTCTACAAAAATTTCAGTCACATAATGGCAAGAACTCCTTAATACAGTCATAATATTATCAATTGGAAGTAATCAAGAATAATTCCTTAATATCAAATGCCAAATCAATAGATTTCTCAAATTGTTTCAAATAAATTTCACACACATAATAACTGGGTTCAAACTAGCAGCATCCAATGCACTTAATGTTTCTCAAGTCCTCATCCTTCTGCTCATTGCCTATTTACTGACAAGTAGGTGATTCAGACTGTGGAACTTCCCAGTCTGCCTGGTTTGCTCTGGCTTTTCCTGGTGTCTGGGTTAGGGTTAGGGCTAGGGTTGCACATGCCAGGACCACTCCACACTGAGCCATAACCCCACCCCAAGGCCCTTCTTACAACATTCGCATTTCCTCTTTCAACTCCTGCTTCACGTGTGCTGAAGCCACAGCTGTCTTTGCAGGGAGGACAGGTGTTTAACACTGAACTGGCTCTCCATTAAATAGACTTTATTGCTAGTGTATTTCCTTCCCTAAGCGCTACTTTAAAAATATAAACCAACTTCTGGTGTTTGAATCTTTTTTTTTAATTTATTTTTATATGTAAAGTGTGCCTTTGTAGGCACTGTTCTATAACTTACCGACCTTGTCAGTTTCTTACACTGAGGGCATATTGACCACTCACAACCGTAACTAAAGACAGACTATCCTACCCACTCAACCCCAAGGTAGGGATGGGGCTTCTGAAACCACGTAGGGGTGACCCTGTACATCACTGTCTACTGTTGTTTCCAGAGAAGGCACACCCAATATAAACAAGCCAGCCAGGTGTCCAAGGTAGGAAGGCTGCTGGAGGGAATTTGCCAATGACGGTAACTAGACCTTATGAGGTCACCTTTTTGGTCTTGGGGGTTCTTATCTTGTGGTTATGGGTGGTTGGGTTAACTGTGGAGGCACACATGAACCATGCAGTGGAGGACCTAGATCCACAGGCAGTGGGACAGACATGTCATCAAGGAAACCAATGTGGCCATGGGAGGCCAGGTAAGGAATCAGAAACTGAACTTCCAAGCCCAGGTGTGATAGGCAGAATAGACCCCTAGATGTCCAGGTCCTAATCCCTAGAACCTGGGATCACAGCAGCTGACAGCAAAAGAGGACTAAAGCTGCTTGTCCTGACACAGGAAGGTGTTCCCAGGCCACCTGGACAGGTCGAGATGACCACAGTGCCCTTCAGAGCAAAGGGAGGCAGCAGCTGGAAAAGGGCTAACAACTGAGCAGTCACAGCCACCACACTGCTGGTTTTGCAGAGGTGGGAAGGGAACTGAGTCAAGAAGAGCAGGGTCTCCAGCAGTTGAGGGCACAGAAGTGGGTTCTCCTGGAGTCTCCAGGAGGGAAAGCCATGTGACCCCACATTCTACCCAGGGAACCACAATCATCATAGGGCACCTGTGGGCCTGAGCCACATCCTAGGCACTGTGACAGCAAAAGGAAGCTAATGTACCACGTGGTCACGATTACACTTCAACAGTCATGGCCAGATTAGGAAGGATACAATTTCAGGGATTTTAGGCCTGGGCTATAATCCAACTAAAAAAGGAACACTGCCTTGTGATGCTTGCAGATCTTATTTGATAAACACCCCTCCAGGTCCTCACCCAAAAAAGGTCACAGAATCTACACCAATATTAAAAACAAAAGCAGTATCTCCTATAGACAGGCTCAGGTTGAGCAGAAGTAATAACCAAGTCAGTCAACTAACATTCAATGGCATCAAGTCCATATATGCAGAGTAAAAGATGGCATGTGAGCACAACAGGCTGAGTTCATTAACAGTATTAATTTCAAGGACGAGAATGGAAAGGCCTGCGGGGGTCAGACTGATAAAGATGCTGCCACAGGAAGCATGCTACCAAGTCCAGTCCTGTAAGTTGAAGCTCTGAAGAAATAGGAAGAGGTGAAGAGTTAGAGCCGAGAACTGCAGCTTCACCGGACAGGGTTCAGCTTTGAGGGCAAATGGCTAAGTGAACCCAGTGTTGCAATGCTGGCCAGAACCCTTCAACACCACATGCTTCACAAGGCTGCACAGGGCAGGAGACAGGCAAGTACAGGATCCTAGGGCTTGTCATATGCTCACGTGCACAGAAGAGGCTTCCCCCACAGAGCTCCCAGTGCACAACGTCCCTAATGTGCTGGTCACAGGACACATGGCTTAGAAAGCGCTGCTCAATGCTACGTTGAAAACAAGTGGAGGTGGTGGAAAAGAGACCTGAATATCATGCAGTGAGAATTACACCAAAGAAAACGACACTGCCGACATGAAAGTCTTTTTAATTTGGTTGATACACATTTGACAAAATATTTTAGAATAAAATAATCCTCAACAGGTACAAGGTATTTACAGTAACATAACTGTGGAAAACAAAACTGATATATCTCTTTAACAGAAACGTCTATTTACAAAAGCTCTGTGAATCTGGAAGACTTTCAACTCCTACCCACTACTCTGGTCTTAAACCCAGCAGTACGAGGTAGGGAACACTAACACATGACAGTTAAGGATCAGCTGTGGGCTGGGGTACTACGGCTCGTAGTACAGCACTGGCCTAGTGTGTGTGAGGTCCTGGGTTTCATCACCAGCACCGCAGAAAAGAGGGGAAAAAAGCTCATCTGAGATCACCCAGTAATCCAATAGTGTGGGCTGACAGGAAAGTAAGCGCAGGACAGCAGATGGAAGACTGCTAGAATAACCAAGAACAAGAAGAGCCCCTCACAGGCCTCCCCACAGCCCCTGCAGGACAACTTCAAAGACTTCCTCAGCCTTCCCTGTCAGCAGAAAATCAGCAACCCTGAGACTCAGCTTTCCGTGACATAAAAGCTATGAGCATCTAAAAACTGTTCAACATTTATAAAATAATTTTACATAATCAAATAGAAAATAACTCTTATGATTTTAAAATACATTCAGGGGAACAAAATTTTTCTCAAATTTACTTTTCATGCCTATTCTTAAACATTCCACATAATAATTTTTTGTGGGTGCTGGGGACTGAACCCAGAGCCTGGCACAGGCTAGGCAAGTATTCTACCACTAACCTGCACCCCAGCCCTCCACCTAATAACCTCTATTGTCTGAAACTGGGTTTCACACACATACACATTTTAACTGGAGTTCAGAACTTGCTTGTTTACTACATAGAATGCCTACTTCTCTGTTACTATTTAAATATACTTAAATGAGAAGTTTATCCATCTAAAATATACAGTAGAAAGTTGATTTACAAGACAGCCACATAACAGTGGGGAAAAGACCAAGTACTTATCCTTTCAACACTAGTGAGACGATCACACACAGTACATGCTACACATTACCATCTACTGGCCCAACCAGGCTACATAACAAGCTAGTCTCCACAGACAGCACTGTACAGCAAGTGTTCACAACTGCTCAAAAATCAAATCTGCGGCTCCTCCAAGGGGGACTCAAGAGCTTCCATCAGCTTTTTATTTGCTTCTTCATTATGCCTGCTTTGACAATGAGTTAGGTGTTTCTTAAAGCCTCTTGGGAAATTTGATTCAAAATTACAACGTGGACATTTAAGTAAACTTTGCCCGTGAGCTGCTACGTGATTCTTAAGGAGAGATTCCAAAAGAAAGGCCTTTCCACAAATTGTGCACTTGTAAGGACTGTGGACATTGTGCTTATTAACTAAATGATGCAAAACAGCACCTTTCTTCATAGCGCGACAGCAACAGATCTTGCAGTAATACTTCCCCTTCCCACGCTTCATGTATTTTGCAATCTCCTCTTCTGAGATGAATGCTTCTTTTTCTTCAGTGAACTGTAGCACGTTTCTGGATTGCTCTGGACTTGTCATGTCCATTTTGTTCTCTTTACCAAAATCAATAGATTCCACATCCACCTGCTCTTGATCACTGCTTGACTCCTGGCCCTTCATGTCTATGGCATCCAGGTCTGTTCTGAGGAATTCACTGCTGCTCAGCTCAGCATCTGAGCTCTCCTGGCTGTCCTTCTTGAGCTTCTTGGAGGAAGGGAACAGGGCATCTTCCAAGAGTTTCTTAGGAGTGGCCAGAAGCTCTTCCTGAACCAAAAGATCACACTTTTGGTCTTCTGTGGCATCAACCTGTAGTTCATCGCCAAGCTCTGCTGCTTTCTGAGCTTCTGAGAACACAACAGACTTGGACAGTTCAGGGAACAGGGCATGCTTCCGGGGCTCTGGGAAAAGAACACGTTTCCGTGGCTCAGGAGAGGCAGGAGGAGCTGCTCTGGTGCACTCAGGAAACAGTGCAGACTTTCGAGACTCAGCATCAATAGAAAGGACAGGCTTCCAAATATCCGAAGCTGCTCTTGGGGATTCAGATGGCCCAGAAGGACCTGGCTTCCGGGTCTCAGGGAAGACAGTGGGCTTCTGAGTTTCCATTACAAAGGAAGACTTCCAGAGATCAGGAGAACCACCACGGGAACTTTTTTGGGACTCCGAAAAATCAAGTGAAGCAGGAGAAGTTTTCCGCTGGTCAGAAGAAAGCTTCCAAAGGTCTGGTGACCCTGAGGGTTTCCTGAGCTCTGGAGAGCCTGCTGGGCTACGGATCTCTGGGGAGAGCGGTGGACCTGGTCTACGAAGCTCAGGAGACACTGGGGGAACTGCTTTCCAGTGCTCAGGTGACAAGGCAGGGGATGACTTTCGGAGCTCTGGTGGTCCAGACTTCCATGACTCTGGAGATGTTGGGGGAGTTTTCCAGGAGCCAGATGAGACTGAAGACGACTTCCAGGATGCAGGGGACACAGACGAAGTTGGTTTCCAAGGTCCAGGTGATATAGAAGGAATTGGTTTCCAAGGTCCAGGAGACACAGATGGAGCAGGTTTAGTTGGCTTCCAAGGTCCTGAAGATGCCGAAGGACTGGACTTCCAAGGCCTTGGGGATCCAGGTGGCCCTGGCTTCCAGGAACCTGGCGACACAGCTGGGGCTGGTCTTCGGGGCTCTGGGGAGACAGCAGGGAATGGCTTCCAAAGTTCAGGAGACTCCGACGGAGACGGCTTCTTTGGCTCTGGGGAGGCAGTCCGGGTGGGCTTCCGAGATTCTGGGGACGCAGTTGGGGACGGCCCCCAAGGCTCGGGGGAAGCAGCCAGAACCGGTGACTCTGGAGATGAGGCTGAAGGTGGTCCCCCCGTGTCTGCAAAGTGAGAGTGCTTCTGAGGCTTAGGGTTAGCAAGAGCAGCCTTTACTGGCTCAGGAGACATAGTGACAGGTTTCTGTGGTTCTGGAGAAGGGACAGGGACAGGCTTCTGCAACTCGGATACAACAGGGGATGATTTTGGAAGCTCAGGAGAAGAAACAGGAGTAGGTTTCGAAGGCTCCGGAGGAGGAGAAGTTGCCTGCTCAGGAGGAACAGAAGGGCCAGGTTTCTGAAGCTCCAAGGGTGCAAGAGGAGCAGGTTCCGGGGACTCTGGAGACAGAACTGGACCTAGTTTCTGTGTTTCTATTGAGAGGGAAGTCCCAGGTTTCAGTTCTGCTGAATTAGACGGCGTTTTCTGGTGTTCAGGAAGAAGGGGTATTCTCAAAGGATCTGTTTCTTTGTTCAACTGACTTCTTGGTTTATCATTCCATTTCTCCGGGGCCGCGTGTTTGGATGTGATGTGATAGTACACATTGGAGTACATTTTGCTGGTGAAGAAGCATTTATGGCAATGAAAGAGCTTTGCACTTTTCTGGTAAAATATCATCTTACCTAATCCCCCAGCATCCATTTCATCACAGAATTCTGGGTGGATAGTGCCCATGTGGATCTGCACATTTTCATAATCAGTGCCTCTGAAACTGCAGTGGTCACACTCCAAACGTACAGATGGTTTCCGAAGTTCCTGGAAAACTTCCATCTTCTTTCTGTTGGACTATGTTCTTTAAAAACTTTCAACACTGTGCAATAAAGTAAAAATAAATTATTTTCATGGACATTATTTTGAATAAAATGCTGTCCTACCTATAACTGCATGATTTTAGATCTAGACTAGCACGTGCTTTATTAGATATATCTCTAAAAGGGCTGGGGATATAGCTCAGTTGGTAGATTGCTTTCCTCGAAAGCACAAGGCCCTGGATTCAATCCCCAGCACCACAAAAAAAAAAAAAAAAAAAAAAAAGGGTCTCTAAAAGATTTTAAGAGAAGAATATGGAACTAATGTTCTGAGTCACAGATACTCTGCTGGTTTTACATACATCATCTTGATAGAAGAAAGACATGAATGGTAGGAATGTGAGATTAAGGGAATAATGCTGTAAAATGAGCCACTGTGTGGACCCACATGCTTTCTTTTCCAAGAAGCAATTTAGTTACAGCCCTGCTGTAGTAGACAGGCTATGTCCATTTCGAAGCAAACTACCTGTTATCTGCAGGAGAAATGCAGGCCTAAAATAATCTATCTCATAATTTTAGAATAATTTTTCTTCATCACACACACTGGCTTGCATAAAAGTTTAAAATTTAAGGCTATTAATCTTGCAAAGCTGGATTTTAAATTGTGCTTTCTCATTTTTTATTTTTTTTTAACCATTCAATAAGCTTTTCCTAATTTTGACCTTTTTTTTTTTTTGACCTTAGGTTTTAGAGTGCTGGGACCTGGGATGAAGCCATGGCCTTGCGCAGGTTAGGCAAGCTCTACCATTGACCTGAGCTACACCATCAACCTGATACATGTCACTCAACTCCATCTAGTATAAGGAGGTAAGAATCCAGCCTGATATTTTCACCCTGAATCACTTGTTTCAACAGCCTGATCGCACAGCTCTTTCTCCATGTGAGGACCATTCAGCATTTACTAATTTCCATGTACAACTCTACTCTAGACTCTTCTGTGTACTGTTCCCTCTCTACTTCCTGTCACTGCTACTTCCGTTCTGGTATGCCAATCTCAGCAGGTGATCAAGCAACCAATAACAGAGCTTTTATAACTACTGTACATTGTTGAGTTTATGCCAAGTGGACGGCAAAATCTTTTCTCATTATCAGCCAGACACAGTGGCATGTGCCAGCATCCCCACTACTTGGGAAACTGAGGCAGGAGTTCAAAGTCAGTCAGGGCAACATCATGAGAATCTGTCACTAAAATTTTGTTTTTGATTATTTTTTCCATCAAATGATACTTGAACAGCCACTGCCAACAGCATGTGGGATGTTGTGTGCTAAGGGTGATGGGGATGGCACATTCCTTCCACAGGACTGCTCCTCAGAGAGCAGCACAAGTCAGACACTGAAGTCACAGGATCAGAACACAGATGAGAAAGATTAGATAACATGACTGATTCTGATAAGTTCTGCTTTTTTTGGGTTGCACTGGGGATTGAACCCAGAGCCTCATGCAAGATAGGCAAGCACTTTAGCAACTGAGATATACCACCAGCCCATAAATTCTGTTTTTAAAGATGCTACTGCTGACTGCTGTTTTCAACTACCTCTATCTGGTGTCTCATTTGCTTTTTTTTTGATCTAAAGCTAAACAAAAGATAGACATTCCCCAGCAATTATACTGTGCTTTAGAAAATTATTTCAAGGCCCAAAAAGACTATACCAGAAGAAAAATATAGTTACTAAGTTCTGAAGAAAAATCTCTAAAATGATCATTAACTTACAAACATGATGAAAAAAAACAACAGCAAAAATCATTGGCTAACCACGTAGGGCCCAAATTTCAATAAAACTAAAGACTTTAGAGGAAGATGAGAGAAAGATGTGTATCAATAACCCCATCTGGCTGTAGTGGAGACAGTGAACAGCCAAGAGCTGCTGGCAGCAAAGAAGCTTCATGTCACACATCTCATAAGCATCACAGAACACGTAGGAGTTCACCTGGCCTCCCTCCTTCCTCGACCTGCCACCAAAGTTCCAACACCCATGTCTGCTGCCACCAAGTCACATCACTGTACTCAAATGACCTCTTTCTTCAAAAAGTTCTTCAAAGAATTCATTCTTCATACACCAGTTCTACCAGGGGCATGCATATTCAGCACACCTTCACACACTATTACTGAGACAGGTGTGTAGAGTTTTTCCTCGACAACTCCAGCACTTTTCCCTCTTTCTAATCATAAAATATTCTCCTGAACATTAAATTCTGGATAAATGTTTTTAGTGTGGAAAAGAAAACAAACTATAACATGCTCTTTCCTGCCACTTACCAGCTGTCTCACAGGACACCTAAGAAGTGGCCTTCAAAGGGCAGATGGTCTACATGGCTTTCTAACACACAGAAAACTGCCTCAGTAGGGCAAAGATGAGAAGCTGAATCTGAAAAAAACAAACAAAAAACAAAAAGGGAAGGTAATCAAAATTACAACTCTATGAACATCTGGACCACTTAGTTCTTTGTCTCTCTCGCCACAGGGACCCGTTTCAACAGTGAAGGATCCCACCAGTAAGCCTGGACACAGCACCAAAGCCTGCAGTAGACACACATGATACTGTTCTTTTCTCTGTGTATTACAATCAACTATGAAATTACACCCATGTTGGACCAGACCCTTCTCAAATTGACCCACCTGACATCAGCTTACACAGTCTGGGTACGTGACCCACACTTTTACTCTCTGACAGCACTCACACGCCTGCTGGTGCAGATCGTAAGGAGCTGATGTTCTGCTGATCATCAACATTGTTCATGTGCAGCAGGAGAAACAACACAATCAACAGGACTCACAGGAAAAAAGGAAGAGGACTGGCACGAGGCACGATGGTGGTGTTCTGACCCACGGGAGGAAGGGCAGACCTGCCCCAGTGACTGCTCTGGCCTTTTTTCTCCCCGTGTTCATTTCAACTAGAAAGCTTCCTGATCTGCTGAGTATGCTGACAAGAACAGAATGGGATACACTGGCTATGCACAGAAAATCACTGCCTATGTATCCACCTACTCCTTCCTGTCTCCCCTATGGTTCAACACTCTTTGACCCCTGACCATGCTCCCCCATTCATCACCCTGCTACCACAGACGACTCCAAACCCTACAACTCTAATGTAACTTGCCTGCTCACAATCCCTGTCTGCCAAACACCTGCAGTATAAAATCTGAACACAGCACAGAAAGCTCCCAACCAGAATGCATTTTCAAAAGTACTGACTACATATAACTCCCCAGCTCTTCTCAATCTCAATCTTTAAACGGACACTTCCTGCCCTTTACATTCTGTCTTGCTACCTACCCATCAGGCAAGTCTTTTCATCCCTCAAACTCTTTACCTTTTTAGACAATGGCTAATTTCCCAATCCCCCAATCTCCCTATACCCAGCTATAAGCTACTTCCAGGGTAGAAGTCACCCTGGGGCACTTCAGCCTGATTCAGGACTATCCAGTTACTCACCTCTGAAACCTCTGTACATCCTTGAAACAGTGTGTGCTCAGAAAACATGCTCAATCCCAACCTGTCTTATGAAGGCTGAGGATCCAATGTTAAAGACTTTGAAATCAGAAGTGACCTGAGCACCCCCGTCTCTGGAAGCATCTACTTTAAAATTTCAACTTAAGAGTTGAGGAAACTCAAGTCTGATATTAAATGACTTGCCCAAGATCAGGCCGATGACCAGCATCTGACCAAGGACAAAACAGACCTTTGCTGTCTCTCCAGACTCTCTTTAGTATATCATGATCCAATGAACACAGTGGAATTCAGTAAGATCTTGAAAAGCCAGTACAAGGACCCAAACTGACAAAATGAGCCTTTTCAAATATTTAGAATTCAATAGCAACCATGTAAGTACAGCACTAGAGTGAGTTGTGTCCCATATTCTGCACTAGGCAGAGCACCCCACACTCCATCTACTCTTGTCTCCAGCTCTGGGCAGGAGGGACAACACACCAAGAGTCACTAGCAAACTACGGAACATGCAAAACAGCAACACAATAGGTGGCACTGGAAAATGAGTCACAACTTCACATGCAGAAAAACTAGGGATAACACAGAAGCTGTTCTAGAAGCAACAGCAGAAGTCAGCAGAACAGATTTTAGCTCCATAGTTTTACAAACTACTCCGCCATGAACTGTAACAAGATGCTTCGTCAGTAGGGCCATAATTAGAAGCCAGGAACAGAGTTTTGAGTCCAACCCTCTTTGTTTTATAACTGAGAAAACTGATGCTGAGGGACAGAAGTGACTGCTCAAAGATTACAACAATAATTAGGTCAGCAGAAGCCACAGAAGACCAAGGATTCTTGATTCCAGGTCTGTTGTAGCACCATGCTCTCTTTCCCACTCTGGCTGAACCATCCACAGAGCCATTCCAGGAAAAGTCCAGAATCCAGCTTTAAGACTCCAAAATGAAAAATTCCTGGAACTTCGTGAGCTCCTAATACTAACTACAAATTGTCCAAATTAACAGAAATGTCTCCCGGCCTACTTTTCACCACTACAGACTGCACCTTTGGTGCTCTGCCCGCCCACCATCATGCAATACCACACCCCACACTACAGCATTTCTTCCCAATTTCTTCCTGGAGGCCTCACACAATGAATTGTCTTCTAAAATACATTGATACGTGGCTTTTTACATTAAAACCCAATTATGCAGAGCATGTTTAAAACTAACTGGGTTCTCAGTGTACATACACTTTAGCATTTCTCCTCATCCCTGGAAGTTCTTTTAATTAACCAAACTGTTCTCCGGGTAGTTTTGTGCTATGAGCAATTTTAGCAGGAAACACAAGGTTTCCATACACCCTTCCTACACCCTCGTTCCTGTACTACATCTTGCATTGATTAGTGTGAGGCGATTCCAACAAAAGTCGCCTGGAGGGCGACCCAGTCACCGTGCACGCGGGCATCCGCCAGCGTCCCTCGCAACGTCACCGCCCTCGGGTGCCCGCGCCCGCGGCGGGGCAGCACCGCAAGCTCGCGGCGGGACCTGCGTTCCCCTCGGGATCCACCTCCCCACCCAGCTCGCCCCCGCTCGGCGCGTCCCCGGGCGCGGTCTCCTCCGACCCCGCGCGGCCGCCGCTAACCGCACATCAGCTGAAAGAGCGCGCGGCCCGCACGGCGCCTCGACCCGCCCGTTCCTTGCCGCCCGCTCTCACCCTCGGCGAGGTGGCGCGGACAGGCCTGCGGCGCGGGATCCCTAATGGCGGCGGAACGCGGGGAGAACCGGAAGTGCCGCGTGCCGCCCCGGAAGTGCCGCCCGCCCTCCTGCCTCCGTCCTCCGCGCGCCACGGCGAGCGCCGGAAGGTTCCGCTGCATCGACGAACCCAGGCGTCGCTCGAGTTCCCTGGGTCTCCTGTTGCTGCCCTTCGAGCGGGCTTATTTTTAAAGGGGCAGGACTGGGCCGTGCAGGACCCTGGCGCCTGGAGACTCCGGACCAGGCCCCGTGCTGTTGCCGCCACCGTCCAAGCGCTCGTGCTGCGCCGCGTTTGCTCGGCAGGCTGCCCTCTGCGCCTGCGCGCTCGCGAAGCGTGGCGCTGCTGGGATGTGCGGCGCTGCCCGGGCCGCCCTGCGGGGCCGCGGAACCCTGACCTGCGGGTGCCGCGCGCCTCTGCGGCCCTCTGCGGGCGGGCGAGGCCGCCTTGCCGTGGGAGTGCGTCTCTGGGGCGGGTGCGTGCCTGCGGCCGTTCCCAGACCCACGCTTAGGAAACAGTTGTGCACACCCGCCGTCCTTAAAGAGGGTCGTGCGCACCCGCCGTCCTTAAAGAGGGTCGTGCGCACCCGCCGTCCTTAAAGAGGCGGTCGTGCGCACCCGCCGTCCTTAAAGAGGGTCGTGCGCACCCGCCGTCCTTAAAGAGGCGGTCGTGCGCACCCGCCGTCCTTAAAGAGGCGGTCGTGCGCACCCGCCGTCCTTTCTTAATCAAATTGTCGGGGTTTTGAGCTCGAGTTATAGGACCTCTCTGTGTTGGGCACATCAGCTCTCCAGCAGATTTTAACCCCAGGTACCCCCCCAGTCCGTGGGTCGCCCTCTTACTGTGATAAGGATGTCTTTTCAAACATCAGTATTTAAAAATTTTTTTACAAATGCCTCCAAAGAGTTTTAGGTGAGTTGGGTTCATTTGTTTGTTTGTTATTTCCACAATCCCAGAGGGCTGGGGACTCGAACCCGGGCCTCCAGCATGAGAGTCAGGCACTCAGAGTCTTAAATACTACACAGTGTGTACTATGGATTTTCGAAAACATAAAATAATGTGAACACGAAAACGCAATGTATAAAGTGAGCAATGTTTTCAGACACGAATTCACACAGTAAACCGAGACGGCACCATCCCCTGCAAAGTCAGCCCTCGTGAAGTTCTGTCGGTCTGTCTCTTTTATGTGCCTTGTACCTTTGGTGTCGCCAGAAACTCCTTGTCAGATGGTGTCCTGAACGCTTTCGGCTTCTCCTCTCATACTTCAGGGTCACCGTAGGTTTTCAGCCCCGAGTCAGCGTTTGCACGTGGCACTAGGTGAGGTCAACTCAGTCTGTCTTGCCGTGGATGCCCAGTTTCCCGGTGCCATTTGTTGGGAAGACTGCCCTCCCCGGCAGAGGGACTTGGCACCCTTTGTAAGCCTGCTCATCTGGTGTGCAGGGTTTGGGCGGGGGCTGTCTCTCCGTGATGTTCGTGTCTGGATGCCAGCACCCTGTTGTGCACCACTGGGGTCTTAGGGTGATGTTTCGAAATCAGAATAAGTGTCTCCTCAAGCTCCGATCTTTTTTGATGTTTGAGTTCCGTTGAGGTGCTGCGATTTTTTTTTTAAATTAAGACCTTTTTTATTTTTACAGACACGTTTTGGTTCATTGTACACAAATGGGCTACGACTTTTCATTTCTGTGGTTGTGCACCATGTAGACTCACACCATTCATGGAGTCATACGTGTGCACAGGGCGACACTGTCTGTCTCAGTCCACTATCCTTCCTCCCCACCCTCCCACCCCATTTTCTACCACACCATCCACGGTCCTTGGTTTTTCTCGCCCCGCCACCACCCACCCTCTTGTTATATATCGTCATGCACTTATCAGAGAAAACATTTAGCCTTTGGCTTTTTCGGCTTGGCTATTTCACTTAGGATGATATTTTCCAGCTTCAACCATTTACCAGCAAATGCCATAATTTTATTTTTCTTTATGGCTGAGTAATATTCCATTGTGTGTACATACCACAGTATATTTATCCATCAATTGAAGAGCATCTAGGTTGCTTCCACAGTCTAGCTATTGTGAATGGAGTTATTTTCCTTATTTCCCTTTCTGTGATGTTTCATCACTTCTGTATAAAAATGCTTTAGATTTATGTGTGTTGATTTTATAGCCTGCTATTTTGCTGAATTCATTTATGAGGTCTAGAAATTTTCTGGAGGAGTTTTTTGGATCCTCTAAATAGAGAATCATGTCATCAGCAAATAGTGACAGCTTGAGATTCTCTTTTCATATTTGTACCCCTTTGATTTCTTTAGTCTGTCTAATAGCTCTGGATAGCATTTCCAGGACAATGTTAAATAGAAGTGGTGATAAAGGACATCCCTGTCTTGTTCCTGTTTTTAAAGGGAATGCTTGCAGTTTTTCTCCATTAATAATGATGTTGGCCATGGGCTTAGCATAAATAGCCTTTACAATGTTCAGGTATGTTCCTGCTATCCCTATTTTTACTCGTGTTTTCAGCATGAAGGGGTGTTGTATTTTGTCAAACGCTTTCTCTGTGTCAATTGAAATAACCATAGGATTCTTAACCTTAAGTCTATTGACAAGATGGATTACATTTATTGATTTATGAATGTTGAACCATCCTTGCATTGATGAACCCCAGGATGAACCCCACTTGATCGTGGTGCACTATCTTCTTAATATGTCTTTGTATGCGATGTGCCCGGATTTTAAGGATTTTTGCATCTATATTCATCAGAGATATTGGTCTAAAATTTTCTTTCCTTGATGTATCTTCGTCTGGTTTGGGTATGAGAGTGATACTAGGTTCATAGAATGAGTTAGGAAGAGTTACCTCCTTTTCTATTTCCTGGAATACTTTCAGAAGTATTGGAATGAGTTCTTTGAAGATCTTCTAGAACTTGGCTGAGAATCCATCTGGTCCTAGGCTTTTCTTGGTTGGTAGGCTTTTGGTGGCTTCTTCTCTTTCATTGCTTGATATTGATCTGTTAAAATTGTGTATGTCCTCCTGGTTCAGTTTGGGAGGAGCATATGTCTCTAGAAATTTGTTGATATCTTCAATATTTTCTATTTTGTTGGAGTGTAGTTTTTAAAAGTAGCTTCTCATTATGTTATGGTGTCTGTTGTGATACTTCCTTTTTCATCCCGAATTTTAGTAATCTGAGTTTTCTCTCTCCTTCTCTCTGTTAGTGTGGCTAAGGGTTTGTCTATTTTGTTTACTTTTTCAAAGAACCAACTTTTTGTTTTGTTAATTTTTTGAATTTTTTCTTTTGTTTCAATTTCATTCATTTCAACTCTGATTTTAATTATTTTGTGTCTTCTACTTTTGATGATGTTCTGTTCTTTTTCTAGGGCTTTGGGCTGTAATGTTAGGTTATTTAGTTGTTGACTTTTTATTCTTTTCTTGAATGCGCTCCATGCAATGAATTTTCCTCTTAGTACCGCTTTCATAGTGTCCCAGAGATTTTGATATGTTGTATCATCATTCTTATTTACCTCTAAGAATTTTTTTATCTCCTCCCTGATGTTTTCTGTTATCCATGCTTCATTCAATAGCATATTATTTAGTCTCCAGGTGTTAGAGTAATTTTTTATTTTGTCATTGATTTCTAATTTCATTTCACTATGAGCTGATAGAACACAAGGTAGTTTTTTTGTTTGTTTGTTTGTCTGTTTTTGCATTTACTAGGTGCTGCTTTGAGGCATAACATATAGTCTGTTTTTGAGAAGGTTGCATGTGCTGCTGAGAAGAAAGTGTATTCACTCATTGATGGATGGAATATTCTATATATGCCTGTTAAGTCTACGTTATTGATTGTGTTATTGAGTTGTGTGTTTTCTTTGTATAGTTTTTGTTTTGAAGATCTATCCATTGGTGACAGTGTGTCACCCAAAATTATTGTGTTGTGGTCTATTTGATTCCTGGAATTGAGAAGGATTTGTTTGATGTACAGGGATGCACCATTGTTTGGGGCATAAATATTTACTATCGTTATGTCTTCCTGATTTATGGTTCCCTTAAGCAGTATGAAATGTCCTTCTTTATCCCCTCTGACTAACTTTGGCTTGAAGTCCATTTTATCTGAAATAAGGATGGAAACCCCTGCTTTTTTACTGAGTTAGTGTGTGTGGTAGGTTTTTTCCCATCCTTTCACTTTTAGTCTGTAGATGTCTTTTTCTATGAGATGAGTCTCTTGAAGGCAGCATATTGTGGGGTCTTTCTTTTTAATCCATTCTGCCAATCTATGTCTTTTGATTGAGGAGTTTAGGCCATTAACGTTCAGGGTTATTATTGAGAAATGATTTGTATTCCCAGTCATTTGGCTTATTTTTGGTTTTTAAATTGGCTTGGTTTCTCCTTTGAGTGGTTTTTCTCTAAGGTAGTTCCTCCCTTTGCTGACCTCCATTGTTGTTTTTCATTTCCTCCTCATGGAATATTTTGTTGAGAATATTCTGTAGTGCAGGCTTTCTATTTGTAAATTCTTTTAACTTTTGTTTATCATGGAAGGATTTTCTTTCATCTTCAAATCTGAAGGTTAGTTTTGCTGGGTATAGGATTCTTGGTTGGCAACCATGTTCTTTCAGAGCTTGAAATATGTTGTTCCAGGCCCTTCTAGCTTTTAGAGTCTGGGTAGAGAAGTCGGCTGCTACCCATATTGTTCTCCCCCTATATGTAATCTGATGCTTTTCTCTCGCGGCCTTCAAAATCCTATCTTTATTTTGTATGTTAGGCATCTTTATTATAATGCGCCTTGGTGTGGATCTGTTTGTGCATCTGGTGTTCTGTAAGCCTCTCGTAGTTGATTTTCCATTTCATTCTTCAGGCTTGAGAAATTTTCTGATATTATTTCATTGAATAGGTTGTTCATTCCTTTGGTTTGTATTGCTGTGTCTTCCTCAAATTCGATAAAATTCTTAAATTTGGTCTTTTCATGATGTCCCATAGTTCTTTGAGATTCTGTTCATGATTTCTTACCATCTTCTCTGTTTGGGCAACTGTATTTTCAAGATTAAATATTTTGTCTTCAATGTCTGAAGTTCTGCTTTCCAAGTGGTCTAGTCTGTTGTGATGCTTTCCATTGAGTTTTTATTTGGTTTATAGTTTCCTTCATTTCAAGGATTTCTACTTTTTTTTTTTTTTTTTGTTAATCTCTATCTTTGTTGAAATGATCTTTTGCTTCCTGCAGTGGCTCTTTCAACTGCTTATTGGTATTATCATTCATTGCCTGCATTTGCTCTTATCTCATCCTTTGCTTCATGAATCATTTTAATTATGTATATTCTGAACTCCTTTTCTGGCATTTTTTCTACCGTGCTGTCACTGGATTGTATTAATATAGAATATAGAATCTAGGTTTGTTTGGATCATTTTCTTCCCTTGTTTTTTCATGTTGTTATGTATCTTCCCCTCTAGCAGTGCAGATCTGGGGTATTGCAGTTCCCCCCATATAGGCTTATAGTGATCCTGTAGGTTTCCAAAACCTTTACTGACAATGAGCTTCCAGCCTCCAGCAGGAGTCTCAGGATGGCATTTGCCTCACCTATAGATGGGAGCTGTGGCTTCCAAGATGACTGCTCTGACTTCCAAATGTGTTGGTAAATGAGGAGTTGTAGCTTGGGGTATAGGTGTGGTTGGCCAGAGGTCCTGGAGGTGGGTTGCAGTCAGTCTGTCTGTGGGTTCTTGAGGCAGGGTTTGGTGAGTTGGGCTGAGGGGTCCTGGAGATGTGGCTCAGTCAGTTTGGCTGTGGCTCCTACAGGTCCTGGCTGTTGTCTCAAAATGGCAGCAGCCACATGTAACCACACCTGCAGGTACTGTGACATTGAATTTTCAGGCAACAGCAGGCAACTGGCAATTCACTGGTGGTCTGTGGTTGGTCGTCTAGTTACAGGCAGATTATCAGCAGGTGGACCTCACACAATGGGTGGTAGGTAGGTGAAAGGCAGGCGATGGACAGGCAAGAGGCAGGAATTAGTGGGTGATAGGTGCCTGTCAGTGAGCAATCTGCACTCAAAAAGTAGTTGATATGCTGGCAAATTGCAGGTGATCGCAGTAGACAAATGGGGTAAATAGCAGGGGATAGTAGCAAAAACAGTACAAGTGAAAGAATGGACATTTTTTTAAGCTGTCTGTTTTATCTCAACTCCCTAAGTCTCCCTCCCAGTGACGGGAACAAAGCCCTTAGAGCTGTTCCAGGAATCAGCCCCAAACAGGGAGTAAAAGGGCAAATTGAGCCAGATAGCCAGATAGTGCTCAAACAGTAGGATTACCAGAAACTATTGATCAGAATCTACGCCCTGTTGTAAAACATTGTGAAACATGTATGTTATCAGCAAACCCAGACCCCCTTTGAAATTTCCCAGCAGCTTTGTTCCCCTTTTTCCTTTCATGTGCGACCCCTCCTGATTTGTGGTCTCTGCCTTTATAAACCTGCAAGATTTTCTGCTAGGGACTCGACTCCTGGACTCCTGCATGAGTCATGAGTCGGGTCCCAGCGTGCTGGAATAAACACCTCTTGCGGTTTGCATCAAGTGACGCCTCCTGCGGTTGACTGGGGTTGCCGTGGATCCATGGGACAGAGTTGGGGTTTCCTTTTTGGGGGCCTTACATTTGGGGGCTCGTCCGGGATAAGACAGCCCCCCCTCATCCGCGGAGTCGACCTTGGAGGTAAGAAGGGGTACCCCGAAGTTGTCTGTCTTTGTCTTGTGTTTTGTTAGTTGGTCTGGTTCTGTGAGCGCGCTTTCGTTTTCGGTGGCAACCGTTCGGTGACTCATGAGAGTGGCAGAACAGTGTTCGGTAGACGTGCCTGGGGGGCCACAGGTTGCAGCCCTGGGGGACACCCTAAGAGTGGGGGAGAGCCAGGGACGCCTGGTAGTCTCCATCGGTAAGGGCGCTGATGGGGTTCAATTGGTGGATCAGAGATTGGCGCCCGTCTGGTTCTGGTTCTGTTGTGTGTTTGTGGCGGAGGTGGGGGAAGGGTTGGAACAACTGTGGGGTTCTCGGCCCGGGCTACTCTCGGGTGGACCCCAAAGGTTCCTTCTCTGGACTCCCCCTCCCGACAGCCCTGAAGGGTAACTTAGCAAAGTAGCTTCAGTCTCAAAAGTAATGAAAAATAAGGTCTCATAATTTTCTTTAACATCCAACCTGTCCTGATGAGATGGCTAAAATGCCTTAGACACAAAGTTTCTGTTAAAACCTGTTAGATCCTTCCAGATCTCAGCCAAGGCTTACATTGAATTATAAATAAAAGAAGCCTAAAGGCTCAGTAGGAGACCAGTCTCAAACCCAGGGAAAGAAAAGGTAAAAAGAGTCTTTAAAACTCCAGCAAAGTAAATTTTATGGTACTTTACTAAAGTAATTAACGGCCGTATCATTTTTCCAGGACTCTTGTTTTTTTAATTATATGTTTTTTGAGCTCATGATTTTTTGATCAGTTCTATTTTTATTCAACTAGAGTTTTTGAACATCTGTTACATTGCAATGGAGATTCACCTATAAAGTTACAAGGCCTTGATTTTGTGTTATTTGTATGTTGTGCTGTCTAATGTCATGTTTTGTCTGTATCAAAACTGAGCGCTCCTAAAATTAAGATTTAAAAATGGATCCGGATACTTTTGATTCACGTGATATAAAAAGGTTCAAATTGGGTAAACTAATAAAAGTAAAATGTCTGAAAATAACTCACAAGTCTCTAGGTGGTCAAGCTAATAAAATACTATGTTAATAAAGTGTCTAATATCAATTGTTTCTAGGACTTTTCTTCAACAGGAAAGAGACAGCAAATACTGTTCAGGACACTTGTCTGATATCTTGGTTTTTACAGAATAAGTGAATTAGAGTTAACATGTATGGGATTACTCAAATGTGTTTGTAGAGACATCTGATTAATTTACAAAGTTAAAATGCTAATTGTTAAATAACATCGAGTACTTTTAACTCCTTAAATTCCATGGGGTATGATACTTAAACCTTATTGGTGTTTTCATAGGTTGGTAAATAAAAGGGTTTAAACTTGCTTTGTGTCATCACTAAACTAAAAACAAGGTTACTAAGAGTTATGTCCTAACAAGTGCAATTCTATATACAAAGGGTCCCAAAAGTTTCAACTGTGTTTCAATTAGAGTACTATAAACAACAGAATATTTAATCTTATTAAAATAGAGTAATTTATATAAATTCAGAAATTTCATAAGAGTTGTTTCAGAATGTGAACAAAAAGGGATCAACAAATAGGAAAGAGAAAAGATTCTGGGTATGGAAATATATTTACTAAAAGGAAAAAGGAAATGTTTCTGGTAAGAAAGTGCTTGTGTGATGAAATGCATGAGGGTCTAAGTAAGTGCCAAGAAAGTCTGTGTGTAAGTAAAGGTCAAGTTTCAACAAGTTTGTGTGTAACTAAGTTGGTTATATGTATGTGAGACAGCTAAAACTATTTCAGGTTTTTCCTAAGGTGAAATACTAATGTTCTGATATAAACCAAAGTTTAATCTATATGGTAAAATGACATGGTAAAATGACAAGGATTTGAAACACTAATTTACTCTTAACTTTGTGTCTATTAAGTTTTATTCTTTAGAACAATTAGTCTTAAAAATTGGGGTGTATACAATTATGGTTAAACAACTGTTATAGAGTATTGTACTATGTTACAGAGCCTACATGTTTCTTTAAAAACTCAATTTGGTAAGATAAAAGTGTCAAGGTAATTGTGAAATGGACACTAGTTGTATATTAAATGTGTTCATATTTTTCAGGACCACAAGTTTTAAAAGCAAGGAATTTATTAAGCTCTGCTATCCTCCAGATTAAACTTGTCTGTAATGGTAATCTTAAACTTATAAAGAGTAAATTTTATTGGGGATTTATTTCTATCATTTAATGTTCTATTATAGGACTTGCTATCAATAGGGTATGTGTAAAATTTGTCACTTTTTACACTGAGAAAGAATTTCAAATGTAAATGTATTTCTAAACATTAGAGTCTGATTTGTTTAAAGGTTAATATTGTGAAACATGAAAGAAACATGAAAACATTTTGCCACTTAATCACACAAAAGGAAAGTTAAAAGCTCTCTCAGCCTTTCTTTGATTCATGTTTTAGATACTATGTTAAATTGTGTTAATTATAAAGTTTATATAGACTCAGGAAACAGTATATGTAAACTACTTAAGGATATTTGAGGAAGAAGCAAAGATCAACATCAGAATTAGAACACTTAAGATCTGTAAAGAGCCACGCCTTACCTGAGATAAGGCTTTGCCTCCCACCTCACTGTGTAGAATAGCTCCAAAATAAGTCAGAATTCAGCTTATTTAAAGTTATAGTCAAAAAATTGGTTCTTGTTGTAAAAGTACTGTGATCTCAGGGGATAGAATGTAGTTCTCAATCAAAATTCAAGATAGCTATTATACAAGCTGAATATATTTTTACTCTTGCTAATTTCATTTTGTAAAACTGTTACCTGTTAATGTTTTGTAGAAGTAGCTGCTCCAAGAACACACAACCTAGGTAACTTGTGATAATAAGCCATTGCCTATAGAATAGATAGTGGTAACTTCCAGTACTAATGCAGACTCCAGTTAGATAAAAGGGTAAATAACTGTAAAGTTATAGACATTGAAGTTAAAGCCCAGTACTCTTACTTTATAACTGGTGAGACTGGCTTGCTGGATAATTAAGATCGAACTTAGAGATTGGAGTTAAATACAGAGGTCAAGAAAAGTCCATATTTGGGTCTTGCCCTCAACGTTAGCCTGAACCCAGGGAATAAGAGAACTTCTCTAAGGAGCGTTGCAACTCTGGGTCACACAACCTCCTGATCAAGGAGATTGTTGAGACTAGAGGATGAAAAATCACCCAGTGCATCTGCTGCAGAGGAGGGTCATGGAAAAAGGGAAACATCCCTTGATGCTTCTAAAGGAAGTCACCTCATCAAGAGACCCTGCCTAACCAAATTCACTGGTGGAGCTAAGGAGCTGCTCTTAAGTTCTGTACGAGTGACCCCTGTGGGAACTCAGCTGACTCTTTAACAAGACAGGAACCAGGTCAATTTGACCAGCTTGATCTTAGATACCCAGCAAAATAGTTAAAACCAAAATATAGCCATTCTTGGGCATTTAAAGGAAATAATAGTTAAATGTAACTTAAGATGTACACTTGTACTAGTCCACTAGAATAGACTGGAAGCTACAAATGAGAGAAAGATTCTTCAGCAAATGTGCCTGATAACTATCAAGAGAAACTGCCAGAGTCAGAAGTTTTTAGTCAGTTTAAGGCCTGCAGACCTTCCTAAGCTACACAGGTAGACTTAATCTATGTTTGCTAGTATGATTATCTATTTCTAAGTAACAAAAGTATAGAGATCTCTACTAAACACAGGTTATACCAATAAAGGGATATTTTACAAACTCAGATGACATTAAGTAGCTTAACTATATTTTCTGGGGACATCTATGACATTAAGAGTTAAATGTTGTGTTTACATTCCTGATAACCTGGACAATGTTAAAGTCCCCAAATAAAGGCCTTGTCCTCTCCAGCCTTTGCTAGGCCTAGTTATGGGAACAATTTCTCAGTTCTTTCACCTCCTGGTGAGAGATTGACTTCTGTCATTTTCATGATACTCAGTGGCATGTTTCAGATGCTGCAACATTTACTTTGTGCTAATCTCATTTCAGTACTCATGTCTTTTTGTTCTTCTATCATAGAAGCAACAACCCCCAGATGACTTTTCAACCTGCTCTTCCCCAACCAGGCTTCTTCCTGGGACCCCTTGATTGACCCGATATTTTAAAAAAAAGGAACTCCAAACTGCTTGCCCCTCGCTGCCCCCATTCAGCTTCGAAGCAGCCAGAACGACTGACGCCCCTTTTCATTTCCTTAACAAGCAGTTATGGGTTCCTACAGCTAAAGGGGGGAATGAAGCCAGAATTGGGAACAGGTAGTTAGTGTAGAAATAGGGGATCGTGTCAAATCGAGGAAGTAGAGGCCATAAAGTCATCTGTCTCTGCAAGTTGGAGTCTGCCCCTGGAAGAATGGAATGTCAAGGATCTCCAGAGGCCATTGATTACCAAATTTACCTGCCTTTATCAAGGACTGTTTATCAAGGACTGCAAACAAGGGGCTGCTAATTGGTGGCCCACCCCCTGGGCCCTTGCCTGCCTGAAAAGTCGATGGCATCACCGCCTGGATTCACGCTTTGCATGTCAAGCCTGCACCACCACCAGACCCAACGTGGAAAGTGGAAAAATTGGACAACCCCCTTAAGCTCCACATCCACCATGTTCCTGCTCCTGTTGACGCACCTCCTGCTGATAAGTAGTCCCAACCCTCATGCCCCCCAATGACTAACATGGCAGGTCCTCTCCCAGACTAGAGATATAATATGGAGCACCACCAGGGAGAAACCCCTTTGGGCTTGGTGGCCGTCCCTAACCCCAGACATCTGCACCTTAGTAGCTGGGTTAGATAATTGGGATATCCCTACCCTGACTTCTGAGGAGGCCCATAAACGTTGGCCAACATCACCCAGGCCTTTCGGGGGAACAGCTCCTGTGACAATCTAAAACAGACCCCTTTCTATGTCTGCCCCCGGGATGGGAAGTCACGGAATATGGCAAGGACATGCGGAGGTATAGACCATTATTATTGCTCTGCATGGGGGTATAAAACTACTGGCAACACTCATTGATGCCCCACCTCCTCCTGGGATTTAATAACTGTACAGCAAAATCTTACGGCAGCCAAATGTAACAACCAAGGGTGGTGTAACCCTCTGAACATCTCCTTCACAGAGTCACCTTCATCAGGGAGAGAGTAAGTGCTATACAGGTACTAATGCTCAGGCAATAATACCAGTGTCTCCACCAAGGAAATAGCTTTGGAGAAGAGTATATAGAGTCAGAAGTTTCATGATTAGAACTTACCAAAAAGAAAATGGGAAAATGAAAGAATGGACATTTTTTTAAGCTGTCTGTTTTATCTCAACTCCCTAAGTCTCCCTCCCAGTGACGGGAACAAAACCCTTAAAGCTGTTCCAGGAATCAGCCCCAAACAGGGAGTAAAAGGGTAAATTGAGCCAGATAGCCAGATAGTGCTCAAACAGTAGGATTACCAGAAACTATTGATCAGAATCTACACCCTGTTGTAAAACATTGTGAAACATGTTGTATGTTATCAGCAAACCCAGACCCCCTTTGAAATTTCCCGGCAGCTTTGTTCCCCTTTTCCCTTTCATGTGCGACCCCTCCCATGTGTGGTTTTCTGCCTTTATAAACTTGTAAGATTTTCTGCTAGGGACTCGACTCCTGGACTCCTGCGTGAGTCACAAGTCGGGTCCCAGCGTGCTGGAATAAACACCTCCTGCGGTTTGCATCAAGTGACGCCTCCTGTGGTTGATTGGGGTTGCCACCTCCTGCGGTTGATTGGGGTTGCCGTGGATCCATGGGACAAAGTTGGGGTTTCCTTTTTGGGGGCCTTACACAAGAAACAGATATTCTGCTTGAAATCTGAATTATGTAGTAACAAGGAACGCATCCTCCCTCTAGTCCACCATCTTGGATCCCAAGATGAGATGCTGTGATTTTTAGGACAAAGTTTTCTTCTTGGGGAATTGCATTTGAAGCCAGAATTAGGGACAGGCAGTTAGTGTACAAATAGAGGAGATCGGGTCAAATCAAGGAAATGGATTTCCTAAAAGTCATCTTCTTCATCTGGAAGTTGGAGACTGTCCCTGGGAGAATGGAATGTCAAGGATCTCCAGAGCCCATTGGTTACCAAGTTCACCTGTCCTTGTCAAGGACTGCAGGCAGGAAGCTGCTAATTAATGCCCTCTGGACCCTAATCAGCCTGAATCACTTTGGAGCACCCTCTGCCATCTCTTCTCACCTTTTTTGCTATGTCACTGTCACTAGGCAGGAAGGTAGAGATAAGGGGGGAAAGAACAAAACAAGGGAAACCCTAACCTATAAAAGATATAATACTGTAAGGCCCCCAAAAAGGAAACCCCAACTCTGTCCCATGGATCCACGGCAACCCCAATCAACCGCAGGAGGCGTCACTTGATGCAAACTGCAAGAGGTGTTTATTCCAGCGCGCTGGGACCCAACTCGTGACTCACGCAGGAGTCCAGGAGTCGAGTCCCTAGCAGAAAATCTTGTAGATTTATAAAGGCAGAGACCACACATCGGAGGGGTCACACATGAAAGGGAAAAGGGGAACAAAGCTGCCGGGAAATTTCAAAGGGGATCTGAGTTTGCTGATAACATACAACATATTTCACAATGTTTTACAACAGGGTGTAGATTCTGGTGTCTTAACTGCCTGAATACTATCTTGCTCCAATTACTCTTTTACTCTGTTTGGGGCTGATTCCTGGAACAGCTTTAAGGGCTTTGTTCCCATCACTGGGAGGGAGACCTTAGGGAGTTGAGATAAAACAGACAGCTTAAAAAAATGTCCATTCTTTCAATACAAAAATGAAATTAATAAGTAAATAAAATAAAATAAATAGGGTGCACTCACTTCTTGGGATTCTAGAACATCAGCCATGGCCCCCTTCTCCCTCCCGGGAGGTGGGAGGGGAAATTGGCCAAACATTAAGCCTCTCCCAGTGCATTCCTGATACCAATGGGCCCTAAAGGAAAGGGACAGATGGATATGGAATGCCAGGCCCTAAATCTTGACCTTCCCCATGTCAAATTAGTCCTGAATGACAATGGGCAAGACATGAGTTTTCATCCCTTAGGGTCTGGTTTTAACCTGTACAACTAGCCCCTGATGGTCAAAACTGCATATGCAGGGTTTCCAATGATTATATCATCCTCATTGTACCCTAAACAACCAGAATTCCCTCTGTAACTGAGGGCCATTTCCCATTCAGAAGATGGACCCCTGTGGTATTCAAGTCCACCAAGGAATAAAGGTTTCTCTGAATCTGTGGAGATCTGCTTCCCATCCTTTTGCACTTACAGACATAAAGAAAAACACATCCATGTACGTAAATTGGAAGAAAAAAATTTTTTTTCAGTAGTAAGGACTGATCCAAGGGGTACTTTGCCACTAAACTACACCTCCAGCCCTTTTTATTTTGAGATGGTATCTCACTAAATTGCCAAGCCTGGCTCAAAGTTGAAATCCTCCTTCCTCAGCCTCCCATGTAGTTGGGATTACAGGTGTGTACCACCCATTGGGCTGGAAGATGATACTGTTAAGCTGTCAATCATATGTGAAGCAATCAAGAGAGTCAGTGTGATACCACCGTTTACTGTTAATGAGTTCTGCTTCCTCAGATATTGAAATAAACATCAGAGAAGCACACCAAGGAAAGCATATTAAGCAGGTTTTATTTAATGTTAATATTCCAGACTTCTCCCAGGAGGGAGAAGGGGGCCATGGCTGATGTTCTAGAATTCCCAAGAAGTGAACTCATACTGCATCTTTTATAGGTTAGAGTTTCTTTTGTTCTCCTATTCTCCCCCCTCTTATCTCTCTCCTTCCTACCTATGTGACTAGGCCCAGGAGATGCTGGTAACCTAGCAAAGGTGAGAAGCATATGGTAGGGGGAAGAGCCACAGGGAAAATCCTGGCAGGTAGGGGCCCAGGGGACATTAATTAGCAACTCCCTGCCTGCAGATTTTTGGAAGGGGCAGTTAGGCAGGTAACCTTGGTGATCAAAAGGGCTCTGGAGACATTGACATTCCAATCTTCCAGAGTCGGTGTCCAACTTCCCAGACTCTGATGACCTCCATTCTCAATTTGACCAGAATCTCTATTCTAAACTAACAGCCTGTCCTCAATTCTGGCTTCACTCCTACTTTACTAAATTGATTTATTGGTTCTAACAGGGTTTTTGTGGAATTTTGGGGGTTATCTACCTATAAAATCATATAACCTGGAGCTGAGCACTTATGTAACCCCAGTTACTGTTGAAGCAGAAGAATCATGAGTTTGAGACCAGTCTAGGCATTATAGCAAGACCCCCACTCTAAAAAAAAAAAAAAAAAAAAAAAAAAAAATCATATAAATCTATATAAGCAAAGATAATTTTAGTTTTCTTGCCTAATTGCTCAGGCTAGAGTTTCCACTACTGCATTAGTAGTGTAAGGTATAAAGCTGCCCGCCTCTCCCGTTACAGGAATTTCCTGCCTCCCCACCACCTGTCAATCTGCATTCTGCCTGCCTCTTAAGTTACAGGAATTTCCGGCTTATGCTGCCGCCATCTTGCTGCCTCTCACGTTAAGTCCTAACATGCTATTGGCCTGCAAGAATTCTCCTCCGTGATTGGTTCCTCCCAGCCCGCGAGGTTCCAATATCTGGGAGAAGCCACGCGCCATCTTTCTCTTTCACCCCTTCTTTTCTCCGTTAGTGGACCACATAAATAAAGTCCCTTGTGTGAGAACTTGTATCTGTGGAGCATTTTTCTGGGAGCTATCGGGGAGCCACAACTGCCCCTAACATCTGGTGATGCATTTTGCATTTTTTATTTTTCCTAACAAGTAGAGTGGTGAAACCGGGAATCCTTGCATAGTTCCTCATCTTACAGAAAAGTTTTCAGTCTTTCTCCATGTGTATACTACTCACTGTGGCTTTTCATACATGTTCTTTATTGTGTTGAGGTAGTTTCCTTTTATTGATTGTTGAATGTGTTCATCATAAAAAGGGTGTTTTGTTTTGAGATTTTCTGCATTAGTCGAGATGATCAACAGTTTTCTTTCTTTTGTTCTGCAAATGTGTATTACATTGGTGGATTTTTATATGAACCATTCCTTGCATTCAAGAAATAAGTCCTGCTTGGTCATGGTGCATAATCCTTTTCATGTGTTGCTGAACTGGATTTGCTAGTATTTTGTTGAGAATTTCTGTATCAGTGTTCATCCTTGATAATGTTGGATATCGATCTATAATTTTCTTGTGTTGTGATCATCTGGCTTTGGGATCAGAATAATGCTGGCCTCACAGAATGAGGTAGGATGTGCTCTTCTTCTTCGGTTTGTTTTGAGAAGAACTTGATCTTCCTCTTCAGGTTTTCCTCAATGTTTGGTAGAATCAGCAGTGATTTAGGAATTTTAGTCTATTCTAATTTTTTCTTAGTACTCCTAACTAAAGATTTTTCAATTTTATTGATATTTTCAAAGAATCAATTTTTTGTTTCATGATTTTTTCTATTGCTTTTCTTTTTCATTTTTCTCAGTTTTAATCTATTATCTCTTACCTTCTGTTACTGAAGCCAGAATTGGGGACAGATAGTTAGTGTAGAAATAGGGAATCGGGTCAAATCGAGGAAATGAAGGTCATGAAAGCCATCTGCCTCTGGAAGTTGGAGACTGCCCCTGAGAGAATGGAATGTTAAGGACCTTCTGAGCTCATTGATTACCAAATTTACCTGTCTTTATCAAGGACTGCAAGCAAGGAGATGCTAATTAATGCCTCCTGGGCCCTTACCTGCCTGAATCACCTTGGCCCTCCCCCTGCCCATCTCTTCTCACTTTATGCAAAACCAGGCCTAGGAGAGATAAGGGGGAGAGAACTGGAGAACAAAAGAGACTTTAACCTATAAAAGATGTAGGGTGCACTCACTTCTTGGGACTTTAGAACATCAGCCATAACCCCCTTCTCCCTCCTGGGAGAAGACTGTATTATTACCTTTAAATAAAACCTTGGCGTGCTTCTCTAGTGTTCAAACTTCAACATTAGAGGGAGCAGAACTTGTCACTGGTCATCGGCGGTATCATTACCTTTTGGTTTACTTTGTCCCTTTTCAAGTTCCTTACTGTAAGAAATCCCACGAAAACCACGACGGACACAGGAAATCACATAAGGGAGTTTATTAAGCAAACACAGTGTCTCCCTGCTGGGTAAGAGAGAAAATGAGAGGAAAAGAGGAAGGAAAGAGAAAAAAGAGAAAGGCTGCATGCTAGAGAGAGTGGAAAAGCGAGGAGGAGAGAGAAAATGAGTCAGGGGGAGAGAAAGCATGAGAAAAGATGGTGGGGTAGCTACCCTTAAGCAGTTGAATTCCACAGGCTAACAGGGAACCAATAACAGAGAAGGATACTTGCAGGCTGACTGATAAACCAATAGCTAGCTAAGATGTTCACAGACTGACAAGTGGTTGGGAGGCGGGGAAAATGGCTGCACCAGAAAGGGCGGGGAGCAGCTTTCAGACTGACAAGCTAGGTTGTGATGCGACGGAAAGGGCAGGGGAGCAGCTTTGTATTACACTTAGGTTGTAAATTTAGGTTGTAGATTTGAGATTTTCTTGCTTTTCAATGTTTATAGTTATAAATTTATTTCCCCGTTAGCACCGCTTTTACAGCATTGCATAAATTTTGCTGGTTGTGTTTTAATTTTCATTCATCTCTAAGCACTTTCTAATTTGCCTTGTGACTTGTCTTTAATCCATTGGTATTTTCAGAGCGTGTTAATTCCCATAAATTTGTGAATTTTCTAGTTTTACTTCAGTTATGGTTTTCACTCCATCCCATCTGGTCTGAGACGATATGTTGTATGATATTTGCTTTTCATGTTTACTGACACTTAATTTTGGCCCGACACATAACATGTCCTGGAGAAAGTCCCACATGTACTTGGGAAGGACATGTGCATTGTTGTTGTCAAGATCTGAGATGCTCAGGGACCACCATGGGCAGGGGGCAGATGCACCTCGGGCCTTGGCTCATGGCCTGACAGCCATTCACAGTCCCATCCTGGCTCAGTCTGTCAGACACCAGATGGGCCTCATCTCTCCACCCTCAAGGAGCACCAGGTGCATTATCGGAGCCAGGGTCATTAACTCAGCAGACAGCACCACAGGGCAAGGGTGCTTGGTTGAAGTGCCCACGCAGGCCAGAGCACACCTGAAGCCAGCAGTGTCCTAAGCCCAGCACCCCTGCACACCATAAACCCAACTCCTTTCTTTCGCTCCTTCCAGTCAGCCTGACACTCTTCTCAGAGTTGCTTCTCCCTTCCCAAGCAGAGACACAAATAATGCTCTGCCTGCGTCTTTGTGGCTCGAGATTTCTTCTGTTGTCAAGCCTCAGTTACTGTTGTCTGGCATCGGACATTCAGTTGAGCCTCGTTAAGCTCATCTGCTGTGTGTTCACGTCCTCCGTGTCCTCACTTCTATCTGCTGTATCTACCCATTATGCCGTAGGGTTGGCTCTCTGCCTGACTCACAGAGCCGCCATCTTTCTTGCTATGCTGAAGGTCTGTCATTAGATGTGTCAGTGCCGACGCTTGCCGGATGTCCTTACTGTAATATAAAGCTCCCCCGCCCTTTACGCTGCAGCCATTTCTCCCTCTCCCATCCTGCAACCTAGACGTCAGTCTGTGAACATCCTAGCCAGTTATCGGTCCACTAGTCAGCCTGCGAGCCCCTTCTCAGCAACTGGTCTGATTGTTGTTAACCCGCGAAATTCCACTACTCAGGAGACGCTCCTGCACCACTCTCTCCCAGCCCGAGAGCAGACACTCTGCTTGTCCGCTAATAAAATCTCTGGTGTGAGTTCCCGAGTCCAGAGTGACTTTCTGGGCTGTCACTGGACCGCGACTCAGAGCGGGCACCCCAGAGCGCCTGCTCCCCTGGAGTCAAGGGTCCGAGCTGCCTTGGGACCCAAATGGAGCCGCATTGTTCTTACACTTACTGTATCGAAACACATTATATGAAGTCCTTCTTGGTCTCCTGTGGTCTTTTATTTAAAGTCTGTTTTATCTGGTATTATCTGCTCATCTGTGTTTCCTATTTGAGTGGAATATATATATATATATATTTTTAATGTTTTCTTGCTGCTTTAACAATATCAAGGAAAAAAAAATACACAGTTTAAAGTCTGGAGCTGACTGGGGGTTTCCCAGGGCCGCTGGTGGGCAGCACACCCACTGCCATCCCGCCCGTGGCGGGAGCTAAGCTGCTGGAAACAGGAGCACCTAGGGGTGCTGAGTCGCACCAGGTTAGTGTCTGAGTCAGGGTCCCGCCAGACCCGGTGAGGGAGCATCCGCCACCAGGCTGGCCTGGCCCCCGGCTGCAGTTAGTGCTCTCCCCCTCCTCCTACTGGCCAGAGACCTGGCAGACGGGCTATCTTCCCCCGGGGCTCCTACTCAGCGTTCTGGGGAGAGTGACAGGAGGCAGAGTACGAATCTGAACTTCAGAAACACAGCACACGACCTTTCCAGGTAAGATGTTCCCCATGTCACAGGGGAACACTAATACTAAAAACCAAGTCTTCGGTTTTCCTGAAATTCCAACTTAACCCGCCTTCTGGTTTTCGTTCTGTTCTTGCTGACTCTGGCCGCCTCCTGGCCTCAGCAGCAGGGAGAGGCTGAGGAAGGAAGGGGAAGAGCCCAGGGTGGGAGGGAGGGCAGGCTGCCCAAGACACGGCTCCCCAATAACGTATTACTTAAACAATCATTTCCCGAAATTTTCTACATGGGGGGGGCGGGTGGGGGACAAGCACATGCCTACCCCCTACCGCTGGAGTCAGGAGGGGTTGGTTCTTTGCCACACAACGCGCCCCAGACTTGAGCGTGCTGATGGCCACTCAATTTCCAGGAGAAGCAGTAAAAAGTTTTTCTTAAAACAATTCCACTTTCCTTCTGGTGGCAGGCCGAGGAAAGCTCTTCCTGATACTGCTCTACCCGGGATCCGAACACGATGATAAGGAAGGGCCATGCCCAGCCTGCTCCGGGTGTCATCCTGAAGGGCCCCTCCTAGACATCCAAGAAGCCCGGGGGCTTTCCTTCCACGCCCGCTCAGAAGGTGCCGCGTTTCTGTCCATGTCCGTGGCTGGCTTCCTGCTCCAGCGAGCTCCCGGGGGCTCCAGGCTTCCCGAGCAGAGCCAGGGGTTGGTGGGGGGGGGGAGCTGGAATATGTGAGCCCCCCTTTCTCCTGCTGCCGGGCCTCCCTGGCACCATCGGAGAGAAAAGGGAGCCCAGTGTCCTTGGCTGGAGCAGAGGCCGTCTCTGGCTGACTGCGACGGCTGCACGTGGCAGGAACTCGGGTTGACATCTGGCATCCATTTGAGGCCAGGCTGGAGGACAGGGAGGCAGAGAGAGGAAAAACAGCTCCCGCTTGGAGAGCAGAGCCCCGGCCTCCACAGCTGCAGGCAGGGCCGGTGCATCACCAAGCCAGGCGACCACCTCGGTTGGGCCCCCCGGCCCCTCAGCTCCCCAGGTCCTCCGAGGGCTCAGCCAGTGCCCCCATCCATGAGGTCCAGGGTCTACGGCCTAATGCAAGGCTCTTGGTGGCCCCTGTGTGGTAAGGTCAAAGGTCACAGTCGGGGGGGGGGGCAGAGAGGAGATGCAGCCCGAGAGCTTGGAGGGGGACGGAGACCTTCCAACAGGCTCACACGCGGATCTCATCCTCCTCCTCGTCCATGAAGGACAGCTCCTTGTCAGGCTGTCTGGGGAGGGTGACCCGGGCTCTGTCTGGGCCCCTGATGGCCGGGCTGCGCTCCTCCAGGACGCCCGATGTGCAGCTGGAGAGGGAGCTGCTGTCCCTGGTGGTGTGGCTGCCCACGCTGCGGGCTGAGCTGGGGCTGGGGCCACCACCGCCCACCCCTCGTCCTCCAGAGCGTGGGAGGGCAGTGCAGGCAAGCCTGGGCCGGTCTTGCCTTCCTGCCTCACCAGGGGAGGGCCCGCCTCGGCTACAGGGGGGTGCTCGATGGCACCGCCGGGGCCTCCTTCTTCACGGTAGCCGCCCCCATTCTCCTCAGGGTCCCACTCTTCTCTGTCCATGATGCTGAGCACGTCGCCCAGCATGGAGGGCCCCAGGTCGATGTGGAAGGACAGAATGGACTCTGCGTGCTTCAGCCCGTAGCTGGCCTTGGGCACCACAGGCAGATCCGTCAGGTCCCCGAAGGCCTGCTCGTCCAGGAGGGGGTCAGGGGAGTGGGGACCCACTGCCCCGTTCCGATGGGGACCCAGGTACCCTGCACCCGCCTCCTCCCCACTGCCTTCTCCGGCATCCAACTTCTTCACGGGGCTGGACAACAGGCTCTTGGGCAGCTTGCTGGGGCCCTTCTCCGCAGCCTCCTTCTCATTAAGCTGGGCCAGGGACATGGCATTCTTGACAGAGTGCTGAGTCCCGCAGGGAGCCCAGCATGTCTCTCTGCTCCCTGTCCCCCAGGGTCACCGCCTGCGACCGCTTGCTGCCCCGGAACTTCCGGGACAGGAGGCTGCGTTTGGAGGATGATGTGGAGGCCTGTTCATCCAGCGACTCTCCGTCGGGCTCACCTGACTTGCTGTTGAGGAAGGAGGTGTCCCCGAAGGCATCCCCCGCCCGGCCCACGTGCATGGTGTGCCGGAAGTCACCCAGCGGAGTGCTGATCATCTCAGCCGTGAGGTCCACCGGGAGGGGCGCTTGGAGTGCACAGAGCTGGACACCAGTTGCTTGAGGATGGGCATCTTGCTGGTGGGAGGGAGGTACACCCTCCCAAGGTCAGATCTGAAGCCCGAGTCTGGCAGGTGGAGCAGCGGGAATATCTTTTTCCATCACTTCCAATCTATTTGTGTCTTTGGATTGAGAGTGAATCTAGCATATAACTGGATCTTTTTAAAAATCCAGGCTGCCGATTTCCGTATTTTTATTTTAATGCTTAATCAACCTACATGTAAAGTAATCACCACCAAGGGACTCCTGTCATTTTGCTTTTTGTTTTCTGTAGTTTTCTTGTCCCTCATTTCCTGCAGCACTATCTTTGATGTTTAGTTGATTTTTTTTGTAATGAAACATTTAAATTTCTTTCTCTTCTCATGTTCTTTTGTGTATACCCTGTAGCACATTTTTTGTGATTATCATGGGAATTGCATTGAACACCCTAGAGCTGGGAGGTTCACACTTGGATTTATACCAGACTTTCTTTTCATTTTCAGTCTTCCTTCCTTCCTTTTAGCCATTGTGTGGTGAAGTCACCTCTTTATACGTTATGTGCCCCAAAGCATAAACTAACCTCTTTGAAATGCACTAACCTCACAAAACTATTGCTACGATAGTACCGGCTTCTGTAATTGCCTATGTATTTGCCTTTACTGTGATCTTAATTCCTTCTTTTGGCTTTGAGCAACTATCTTGTGTCATGGACACTGCAGGAACTCAGTAAACACCAGCTGAATACACAGAGTGTGTCATTTCTGGAATGTACAACTTTCTAAAAGGTGACGCCAGCATTTCCTCGTGGAGACAGAAGCACTCGGTAGGTAGTGTTTTTGTTTCTGTTTTCCATTTGTTTTTTTTTTTAGGTACTAGGAATTGAACCCAGGGAAGCTTTGCCACTGAACTACATCCTCAATCCTTCTTATTATTTTGAGACAGGGTTTTGCCAAGTTGCCGAGGCTGGCCTTGAACTTGTGAACCTCTTGCCTCAGACTTCCCAGTTGTTGGGATGACGTGTGCACCCCCACACCCAGCCGCATGGGTCGTTCTGACCGTGGCTGTACATTGTTTAAAAACCTCTGGTCCCTGGCTGCACACAGCCCAGTCAGAGAAATCTCTGAAAGCAGAGTACATACAAGCCTCGTAGTTTGCAGAAGCCCTCAGGTGCGCCTGCAGATAGCCACAGTTGAGAGCCATGGCATAACCACAGCCAGTGGGCAGTGGGCAGATGGTGTTACCTGGAGTGGAACAAGTGAGGGGCGCCTCAGTCTGTCCACTCGGTAGGCATTTTTGAGGACCTGATGTGGTAGAAATAGCTTCAGGCTCCGGATACAAAGAGGATGATGCAGTCTCTCTGGTGAGCTGAAGGGTGTGGGGAGTGACAGTAGGGCCACTAGCAGCACAAGGGTCTGCTGCAGGCCAGCAAAGGCCTGTCTGGAATTGTTTCCCAGGGAGGTGCTGCACCCTGTGGAGAGAGTAGCATACCTCTTAGGGGCCTTTTCCAGGCTAGAACAGCCTGTTTCCACTGTGCTAAAGAGTTTGGCTCCCTTCTCAAGATGCTCTCACAGTTGTGGTAAAGAGTACAGTTTGGTCCTTGGCCAGAATTAGGAGGAAAGAAAGCAGTATCTCCTTCATCCCAGCACACTCAGAAGCCTTGAAGTCTGGTGGACACTTTTGGCATCTGTGCCTTACTTACAAGGGCCACCCACTGAGTTCAGGCTGTTTTTTAGCCAGTTAGGAAGCAACTAGAACGCCTTGGATATTTAAAAACCACGCTGTCCATATTCTGGGCCAAGCTACAGATCCTAGTGATCACTCTTTCTTCTGTGAACTCCTCCCCTGAAATGCATCTCTACCTCTGTGCCCTCAGTCTTATCGACATGAATCAGTGAAGTGTCAGGGTCCCTGATGTGGAATCTGACTGTTCCCAGCACCAGCTGTGCTGTGGCTCCACTTTCTCTCAAAGCCCGTCTCTCCTTTAGCCTAACACGGGTGGGTGGGGAGCGCAGGAGAGCAGCAAGGGCAGAGCCTGCACTGGGGGCAGGGAGGGCCAGTGGGCTGGTGTGCTGCCTTCCTGTTGGAGTGTCCCTCAAGCCTTCACTCCAGGCAGGGCTCTGGTGCTTCTGAACGCTGGTTGGCTTTCACACAGACGTGCTGTGGCTGTTTCAGGCCTCCAAGTTATTTCAGCACCTGCCTGGCAAGTCCTGAGTTCCATTTAGAGATCTGTTTGCATTTTTACCCTTTATGTTCAGAGCTGTGAGAAATCTCATTCCGACAGTGCTGAATTCCCCGCCTGCCTTTCGCACTGTCCGTGACCCTGGTGACGTCACCTAGACCCGACTCTGAGGGACAGCTGCCTCAAGAGGCTACAGGCTGTTTTCCAGCCATCTCTCACCGTGGGTGGGAGCCGCCAGCCTCATTCCTGGCTATCAACAGGCTCTGACTCCAGCTCTGGGCTCTGGCAAGGGTCAGCAGCTAGGCCAGAGGCCTGCACCTGCTCTTGGAAATTAGAGCCAACATTCATTCACAGATGGTCCACCCATTCGCTCTCCAGCCCTCATCCCCAGCTCCCCACCAACTCCCAGAGCCCAGGACTCAAGCACCCGAAAACAGACTCACATCCAGCAGCCCCATGTTTTTTAGTGAAAAATGAAAGCTTCTTGACTTTTTGAGAGATACAAACTTTTTCTTTCTTTTTTAATCTTCATTTATTAATTTTTTGTGGTGCTGATTATTGAACCCAGGGCTTCACACACGCTAAGCAAGCACTCTACCAGTGAGCTACAAACCCAGTTCCATGGACTTTCAAAATAAGGAAGTAGAATATTCAGGTAACTGAAGTCACATTTTAAAATGCAGTCTTTTATTATATAAAATTCTCTGTAGAAAAAGGACCATAACTTCAGGACTTAAAATCCATAGCAACAAAACAATCTTAATAAATTGTTCAAAGCACACTGCCAAACATACATGACATTCAAAGTCTCACTAAAAGGGAGGAGCACTGTAGAAGCAGTTTCTGAGGTGCACTGTGCAGTGATGCCTGACTCCAGCCTGGCTCCAGACGCTGTCACTCCTGTCCCCAGTGTCCTCTGGGCAAATCCTTACAAGCCACAAGCACAGCCACGGACCAGGCAGTGAGCAAACTGCCTGAGGGTTCGCACAGCAGGAAGGTCCCTGTGGGGAGGACTGTGGGGGCTTGTGAAGGGCTTGGTGGGGGGGTCAGCCCAGAAGACCAGGGAAACCAGGGAGGCAGAAGCCAATGACCTCACAGGCCTGTGGATGCGCAAACCCAGAGTGGGTGTCGTTGCTGTGATTACTTCGGTACTAGGGATTTCTGAGCTACATGCCCAGCCCCCCTTTTTTTAAATTAAAATCTTCATTTTTACCGACTGCATTTTGACTCATTGTACACAAATGGGGTCCAACTTCACATTTCTATGGTCGTGCACCATGTAGATGCACACCATTCTTGGTAATCATACGTGTACATGGGGTGATACTTCTCGTTCTACTCTTTCCTCCCCCCACCCCACCCCCTCGCTGTATATCGTCATCCACTTATCAGAAAAAAACATTTGGCCTTTGGTCAGTTTTATTTTGAGACAGGATCTCACTAAGTTGCTTAGGGCTGCACTAAATTGCTGAGTCTGGCCTTGAACTTGGAATCCTCCTGCCTAGCCTCCCTGGTTGCTGGTTACAGGTGTGGCCATCGTGCCCGGCCAAAGTGGGTGTTACTCTGACAGCATATCAAAGAGCTTCAGAATTCAGAGGTGATACCAATGTCCTCCCATCTCATTCAAGTTTTTCTGCTTTTTAATCTGACCAAATAACTACTAGGAAGGGTAAACTATGAAAACTTTATTCCATTTCCAGGAAGACTGCTTCTCTCCCCAGGATGGCTGCCAATGAAAACTACGGTCTCCACCAAGGAGCAAATCCACCTCTCAGGCCAGTTTCAGGGATGCCTCTCTCCGTGGTGTCTGTTTTGGCATGTCCGCACAGGGGTCTGAGAGCTCACTCGCCTCCTCCCTCTTCTTGGGACGGCCCTGGGTTCTCCTTGCTGTTGCTCCCGCCATAGCCCTCAAGTCTTCTGCACCAATTCCTACTTGGGGGGAAGCTCTTGGCAGCTATAGCTGCCAGCCCACCATCCTGCAGGCTACAGTGCAGACCACTCTTCCAAGGGAAGCAGCGCAGGTGGGTCAGTGCCCCTCTGCTTCTGTTGCAGAGCAGCAGCCTGGGAAAGCAGAGCAGCCCCTCATATTCAGCACCCCAAGTCCAAGATGTTTTTAAAAAACAATGTTCCACTGGCTGACAGACCAACTCACTTCATCTTGACACCAATGTCCTCCCAGGGAAGAGCTACAGTCTGTTCTCAACACAAGGGAGGAAGCAGGATCTCGCAGAGCATGATGCAGCCTCCCGCTTCGGGTCATGAACCCCTGCTCAGGCACCTGCACGCTCGCCTGACCTAGCTTCGGGAGTGATTCCTGTGGTCCTCTTGACTTCTGCGAATGAATTTTGCTGTGTGTTCTAAGTCCACCAGCAGGCAGGACTTGAGGACACAAAAAGCAGCCATGTCAGGGTGCAAGGGTGCACAGCCACAGCACGACTTCACCCGGGACACCAAGGCTGAGGACTCCTCTCTGGGACAGGCCAGTCAGCTTTCCCACCACACTGGAGCAATAGGGAGACCACCAATCCTGTTCCCCTCAGCCCAAAGCCCCAGGGGCAGACTTCCTGCCCAGTATCCTCCTGGCTGTGATGGGGCTCCACGTGTGACCTGGAGGACCCTGCAGGTAGCCCTCCTCACCTTGACCTACTGCTGTCTGGATGTGGGGCCTCCCACTGGTTACCCCTGAATGTTTAGCATCATTTCCTTTCCCTAATGTGAGTCTGGCCAGTGAGAAGAGCCAGGACAGGCTCAGCAGGCACCTGTCTGCATTCGAGGGCCTTGGCCTCCTAAGCAGCAGCCATCACCCCAAAGCACCACTCGACACCACAGCAGGGCAGGCCTTGTGAGCCACCGAAGGCTAGCAGACCATCACCGCCAGCCACCACCACCCACATAGGCGTGGGAAAGAAGTAGTTGTGTGGAGGTGCCCACTCCAAAAAGGCCATGGCTGTCCCCTGAGGTTAAAGGGTCTACCAAATTGTCAGAGCACTACAAGACTGTCAATGCACCTGAGACTCCTCTGGGTCTCAGGCTGGCCTTTCCTGGAAACATTACAAATGAACATCGCCAATGTTCAGCTCCAGTGGACTAGAAGTGAATCAAGTGGATCAAGTGGAAAGAGCCTGTCTCCAAGGTCTCATGTCACATTCCCATTCATATTCTTTTTTTTTTTTTTTTTGCGGTGCTGGGTATTGAACCCAGGGCCTTGTGCTTACGAGCCCATTCATATTCTTAAAATGTCAGAGACAGAGGACAGTCAGTGGCTGCCAAACCTGGGCAAACATGGATGTGGGACCCGGCCCTGGTACCAAGATGGTACCACCCACAATGCTCCTCTGGGAAAATGTAATCAAACAGAAAGGAAATTCAGCTGGGTACAGTAGTCATGCCTGTAATCCCAGCAACTCGAGGCTGAGGCAGGAGGACCATGAGCTGGAGACCAGCCTCAGCAACTCGCACTGTTGCAAAATAAAAAATAAAAAAGGACTAAGAATGTAGCTAAGTGGTAGAGCACCCTGGGTTCAATCCCCAGCACCAAAAAAAAAGTGAACTTCAAACTTCTGAAAGACAAGCTGTCACTGGGCTGAGTGGGAACCCGACATAGTGTTCACTGGTGCTTGGGGCAGGGTGACTGAAGGGTAAACGCTAAGGTCTCACTCTGAAGTCACTGGGTTAAAGGTCTAGCTTGGACTAAACAGAAGAGTTTTCTTGGTGAAAAGCAACTTGGTTCTGAGCAGTTGGTGGGCTCTGCCCTGGCCTCACTGCAGGCATGGTGCACGAGAGGGAGCTCCAGAAGACCCTGACCAGTGAGGCCACAGGGGGCCTCTCACCAAGGGAGACCCATCTTGCAACTCCACACACTAGGCCGATTCCCCTTGCTTGGTTTAATAAGATAATTTGGAAAACACAGTCAGGAGGCTGCAGAAGCACAGGGGTGGCCGTGGAGCAGAGCACTGCAGGGCCAGCCCAGTGGCTCAGAGCGTCTTGCTTCCCAGACGCTCCTTCCTGGGGACCGGGCCATCGTCCTCCTTCTCCCTCAGCGTCTCTGCCATCTCCACAGGGACACCCCCGTCCTGGCGCCCCTTCTTCCCTCTGGTCCATCTGGGCTCATCTTCATTCCTCCTGGAAAACTTGTCAAACTCAGAGTGAGTGCCATGCTTTCTGCTGCTGTCCAGGTGGCACCTCAGAGTTTCAGCTTCTCTCTCCCGAGGTCTTCTCTCCAGGTCCCTTTGCTCTCCGTCACTGTCGTCCTGTGACCTGTGGGTCAACACAGACAGATGCTGCATCAGCACCTCAGCTCCATCCACAGAGCCCTGATGAGGGGTGAGGAAGGAGGCAAGGGCGAGGGAGGCAGAAGCGGGAGACCACAGCACTGATGCTCCACTCCTCTACCACGAAGGCCTGGCCAGCAGCAAACACTGCCAGAGGGTCGAAGGTGCAAACAGGCGAAATCTCAGAGGACGAGAGCCCACTGCAGGCGCGCCGGCAGGCCTGAGTGCAGCTGAGGGGGTGCCCTGCTGACTGGAGCAGCCCTGACGCAGGCCCCAGTCCAGACTCGACTCCAACAACACCTGGCACACACGCTGATGCTGCGACTGCGCACAGGGGGGCAGGAGAGGCACACTCACTTCTCCCCAAGCGCCGGCGGGCTCTCTGAGGGCCTGATTTTCACCACTGTGCAGGGGGCGTGAGCTTCCCGTCTGCCATCGCCAACACCAGCTTCCTCGCCTCTTTCTTTTGGTTTCTCGGTGGTTGGTTCCTCTCCCTTTTCTGGTTTCTTAAGAAGCTGAGAAATTGTAACGTTAATAAGTCATCACTTAAGATGCACACCAATATGAAGCCCAAATGTTTCAACAGCTAAAGAGTTAAACCAGAGGTCCAAAAAACAGGTTTTTGGTTCAACACACAGTGGAACTGTCAATGAAATATTCTAGTTTTGAAAAATGATGTAGTTAATGAAAAGATGCTCATCTTAGCAATAAAAAGAACACAACAGAGCTGCCACCATGACCTGATCTTATGTCCACACACAGCCACAGTGGCTAAACAACAGGGGACGCCAAGAAGCATCAGGCAACTGCAGCCTGGTGCGCTGGGCACAGGCCGCCCTACCTGCAGGCAAGCCACTCCTGGCCAGCAAGTGTTGTGATGCACCAGCTGCCCTGCAGGCTCTGACACTCACTGACCACCATTCTCGGTGGCAGAGCTGCTCCAAGCGTCCCGCTTCCTGTTCCCGAGAGGTTCTGTTCTTTAGAACGGTCTATGCTTTTCAAAACGCTGCCTTTTCTCTTCCTTGCAACAGGACAAATGGTGACCTGCCTCCCTGGAGACCTGCTTCTACTTTTTTTTTTTTTTTTTTTTTTGGTGCTGGGGATTGAACCCAGGGCCTTGTGCTTACAAGGCAAGCACTCTACCGACTGAGCTACCTCTCCAGCCCTGCTTCTACTCTTGAAGCAAGCAGGTTTGAGTGGCACTGCCTGCCTCCTGTCCCACACCATCCATAAATCTACTTTGCACAAATGCCCTGAAGCTTTCAGCGACAGCCGAAAAGCCCTCCAGCCCTCCAGCAGTTAAGCCAGTCTTCAGTGCCGCTCATCAGAGGTCTCAGGCTTTCCCGCTGAACTAAGGCGCCATGTGACTTGTTCTGGCCACTGACATGTGGGAGGTCATCTGTGTGACTTCCACATGCAGTTTTAAGAATCTGTGTGCCGTCTGTCACATCCGCATTCTGTTCCCATCCTCAAGATGGTAAAGGCGAATACCAAGACAGACCCTCCGTCGGCTCAGGCACAGCACCCTCTGCAGTGCACAGAGATGCACTGCAGGGATGCCCTGGTGGGCCGACTGTGAGACTCTGGGATTGCTACTGCAGCACACTCTAGCGGTCCTGACCGATGACCATGTGCGTGTGCTTCTGTGGGATGCTGCTAAGAACCTGTCCTCTCCTTGGCTAGTGAAACACCTCTGGGAGAGAGATTCTCTTAGATCAAAGTCCCAGAGACAGCGCTGCCTCCTGGAAGAGCTGCTGTTTTCTCTGAGAAGCACAATTCTGACCAAGTTTTCGGTTTCTGGCTTGGAGAGCATCAGACAGTCACCTGGGCTACAGCTGCCTCTATCCCACTCTCCTAGAGTCCTGATGTTTTATTTTCTTTATGTTTTTCAATTCTATTGAGCCCCTATAAGGTACCTTAAATCCTGTGTGGAGTTAGGTACAATCACATTGGGCTGAAATCTGGGTTTCATAGGGTCCCAAGAAGAAAAAGGCTGACCCCAATTCTGGCCAACAGATGTTACACAAAGAAAAGTCCCCTTGATGCATTTGAATGAATGCATTCCTTGTGGGAGGAACCGGGTGAGGAAGAGCCAGACCTGGGGCTGCCACCAGAGCATGCAGAGCCCAGGGCTGAGTGTGTGGAAAGACAGGGGTTCCAGGTGGGTGCCTTTCAGCCAGGAAAACTTTTTTTAAAGGAAGATGTTAGCAGACACCCAATAAGTGGGCTCCTCTGCCCTCCAGGTCCTGTGGTCCCTACAGGCATCCAGATGCCCCAGGGCTGGGCATGAGCTGAGAGCGTCTCTGTGGAATGGAAAGGGACTTCTAACAATAAAGTCTCGGTTAACTGAAGACCCAAAAAGCATGATTTACATAGCAGAACAGTTCTGGGGAAAAAACAAAAAATGAAATGTTCCTCACAACTACCTGGATCCTCACTTCCTTCTCAGCAGTCTTCTTTTGTTTATCTGCCTCCTTTCTTTTGCATTTTTCTTCTTCTTTTCTCTTTCTTTTTTCTTCTTCCCGCAAGCGTTTCTTTTCCAGCTCTCTCCTCCTCCGTTCTTCTCGCTTCTCTTCTCGAATTCTCTGAAGGTATAGACAAAAACTGTATAAATTTTCTGAATGGAAACAGCAGATACAGAAAGTATATTCACCAGGTAAATGCTAGACCTACCTGCTTTTCTAATTTTCTATTTTTAATATATTCCAAAAGAGGTGTAGTTCTTCTAGCTAAAACAGCAACAACAAAAAAACTGTAATGCACACAGTTCTAAAATGAAATTTCCTTATTTTAAATACTTATTTTCAATTTGATCTTTAATGAGGGGACATGCGTTATTTTAAAAATTTACATGAGCATGCACTGCAGCCAGGGGAGTTCCTATTCCTATAAACCCAAGCAATGTGGAGATGTCACAGTAGACCTGCAGCTCTTGATTCTTAAGAAAGTCACAAAATACTACTCACAGAGGGGGTATAAAAGTAAAATGAGAACAATGTTAAACTTGCCAAATGTTACAAACATCTCTTTGTACTCTGGTAGCTATCATTAAATTGTAAATTCACATACTCGCTTTAACACTTCTCCATTTCCTGGAAGCATCGATGACAGGAGCAGATGACTCAGCGCCTGTCGCTCCCTAGAGTGACTCTAGGCCCCTCAACGGTGCCCCCAGCAGACACCAGGCTGCCTGAGTCTCTCAACACACAAGCATGCATTCTGCTCCTGCAAAGGTCCAGCCTCCAGCCTGGTGGAGAGGCCCAGCACTAGGGAGACTGTCAGGGGAGGAAGGCACTGCCAGGTGCAGGTCTGCCTGGTGACAGTGAAATGCTGTGCCTCTACAAGGGAATGTCTGCAGACTATGGCAGATGTGTTTCTGGGGCACAGGGTCAAGGTGGATCCCAACCAGATCCTGTGCTCTGCCTGGGTGTCCACTTGCTTGCCTGGCTTCCCCCAGTGCTTGACGCTGCTCTGACTGCAGAACCTCCTCTCCACTGGCTCCTGGCTGCTTGCCGCCAGGCTCCACCCAGGATGGCCCAGCGCTCCTGTGTCTCAGCACTGCTCCTCCAGAAGCTGTTGCTCTAAACAAAGTTACGTCTACGAACACAGGCGCTCACCACCAGCAAAGCTCAGAACCTACGAACACAGGCGCTCGCCACCAGCAAAGCTCAGAACCTACGAACACAGGCACTCGCCACCAGCAAAGCTCAGAACCTCCAGCCCTCTGTCAAGACTGCATGATGCTCCTGCAAAGGTGCAGCCTCCACCTGTTTCTTTATTTGACTGCACTCAACTCCTAAGCTACTAAGCTCCAGGAGTACAAAGATGGAAAAATGGGGCCCTCGGGGAAGTGGAAAAATGAAAGGAGAGGGAGTTTATGTGGAGAAAAAAACACTGCATTTCTGCCAAGAGTACAACAAACTGAAACTTTACCATGATCATGAAAAAGAAGGAGTAAATACTCTATAAATAAATGACTTCATAAAGAAAAGAGAGATGAGCAAAACAGACCAATGAGTTCTCTTGTCTTTGCCTCTACCTCTCCCAGAAGGATTTCAGGATTGGCACTGGTTTTCTCTTCTTCCACATTGTACGTTTCTAAAAACTGCTTGTATTCTGGATCTGTAAGTTGAAAAAAGAAATGAACATATTCCTCCCCAAACACAGGAGAGGATGATGCTGGGCCAGGTGTCTAACCCCGCAGCTCTTGATCCAGTATTTCAATAGTCTCACCATCTTCGATGCTTCCAGTCTTGGTATCTTTTTTCTTCAGCTTCTTTTTGGCTACCTTCTGGAATGGGGCAAACTCCACCACTGCAGGGTACTCCAAGCCTGTGACCAAGACACAGTCTGAACTCTGAACTCTGCCTTGCTCACTCACCTAAGATCAAGCAAACTCCAGACTTAAATAAAGAACAAGCTGGTGGCAGGACGACAATTTTGACTAATGACAAGCCCCGTCGTGGGGCTTCACGGCTGAACACATTCAGATCGTCATACTGCTAACATGAAAGGCTGGATGTTACAATACCGACCTCCCCACCCACTTTCAAACACTGTCACTGGACTACCTTTAGCCAGGTTTCTTAGTTACATTTAAATTTTCTATTTCCAAAAGTTAATTCAGTTACCAATCTGTTATACAAGTTCAAGTAAATTACTTTGCTTACAAGAGACACAGGGCTAAAGGGAAGGGGTTGCTTCAAGGGTATGTATCATGTCCTACATAAAATTTGTTTCAAATAAATAAAAAGGTAGAGAATGGAAGCAGTAGAAACAGATGTTACTATGTGATGGGGGCGGAGGGAGAAAAACAGATGCTCACTGAAAAAAAAATCTGTCACATGCTTGATCAACACATGAAGCACTCACACAGTACCTTGGACCCAAATCCAATGAATTATTATTTTCAGTCTTGTCAGTAATGGTCAGGCGACTAATTTTTAACTCCCATTTACCTGCAAGACATTTTTGTGCTAACCACACAGATGGAAGTCAAGAACAAAGAGGAAAACGGCACTCCAGCAGGCGACATCCGTCCCCTCCTGCACCAGCGCCTGCGATATGGCAGTTAGACTAAAGGCAGCAGATGCACTTCCTGATTTCCACACTTACCACTAAAGGTACAGCGCAGTACTGACATAAAGACAGACATGCACACCAGTGAGAAACCCCTTGGATGTATGTTTAAGTGACTTTTGACCAGATGGGGAAAGGATGGACTCTCCAACAATGGTGCTGGGAAACCAGACCCGGGTGCAAAGGAATGAAAATAGACTCTTACCCAACATTAGTCACAAAAATTAAGAGGGAGCAAACCTAAATGAAAGGTTAAAATTGTGGAAAAAGCTAGCAGAAAAGTCCTACAACACTGGATTTGGCAATGAGTTCTCAGATTCAACTCCAAAAGCACAAGCAACCACAGAAAAATAGATAAACCAGTACCAAGATTTTAAACTTCCATGCGTGAAAGAATACAATCAGCAGAGTGAAAAAACAATATATGGAATGGGAGAAAATGTTTGCAAATCGTGTATATGAAAAGGCCAACACCCAGCATTCACATAGACCTGTCACTCAATGGAAGGGCCCTAACTACGAAAACAGACAAAGCAGGCCAGGACATATCTCAGTGGTAGGGTGCTTAAATGCGTGAAGGTGAGTTCACACCCCAGCACCATACACAGAAAAAAGAGAAATGGACAAAGGACTTGCATATGTATTTCTCCAAGGATGATGGACAAGTGGCCAGTATGCATACTGAGACTGTCTCGATGGCCATTAGAGATGCAAATCTACATCACAATGCAATATGAAAGCCAAGCAGAACATACATGCTGGTGAGGAAGCAGAACAACTGAAGCCCTGTGCACTGCTGATGGGAGTGCAGAATGGTGCATCTGCTGGGGAACAGCTTGGCAGCTCCTCAGAAAAACTAAAAATAGAGCAACCATAACCCACAATCCCACACCTCTGGGTTTATATCCAAATGAACTCAAAGAAGGATTTCAAAGACCTATCTGTACACGCAGGTTCACACAGCTAAAACCTGGACTATTATTCAGCCCTCTAAAGGAAGGGAATTTTACAACATGCTACAACATGGATGGGCCTCAAAGATATTATGCTAAGTCACAAAAGTAAGCCAGTCATAGAAACACAAATGCTGTGTGGACCCACTAACATGAGGTATGCACAGTGTGAAATTCATATCCCAGACACAGAAAGTGAACCTGGGGTTGCCAGGAGCTGGGCATGAGGGATGTAGAGTTAGTGTTTAACTGGTACATTTTCACTTTTGTGAGATGCAGGGAGTCCTGGTAATTGGTTGAACAAGGTGAATACTCTTAACACTACTGAACTGTACACTTAAAAAGGGAAAAAACAGTAATTTTGTTACATATATTTTGCCAATAGTTGTAAAAGTTAAAAGAAAAAAACAAAGAACAGCACAATTAATGCAAATGACAGACAGTTCAAGTACTAAACTTCCCTTTACTTGACTACATCTTGGCCCCTGGTTCTGCCACTCTAACGACCTTTTCTCGTCTGACACCCTCAGTGGAGGAGGGTCAGTCATCAGTACAGGGGTGGTGGTGGGTTGAAAACAGTTTGCCATCAAAGGTCTATAGACTCAACAGCACAGGACAGTGTGACAGGAAAGAAGAAAGAAAAACACCAAAAGCAGGCTCAGAAAGGGTAGGGAGCCTCCCAAGCAATACCACTCAGCACCCTTGGTCATGGTTTCAACCTCCTCCCCACAAAATTATCAAGAATTGTCAATCATGAACACACTGCAGAATACTCCATTTAGAAAAACAAGATGTAAGTGTATGATATATTTTAGAAAATTTCTTTCAATTATAGGAAAAAATAACTTAGTTCTGACGTAGAACTTACTATCCAGAGAACTTACTCGAAAAACTTCATTTTCCAACAATAATATAAGCCTTGTCATCATTACACAGAATTTCTGGAATTCCTTGGTTTATCATTTTAATGTTTTTAATGTATCACATGATACAGTAGCAAAAAAAATTTATGGTATTACTTTATGTGACTAAGAATTTCTTAATTAAAACTCACAAACATTCCATCGAAACTTCATTAGAAGAATTTAAAAGCCAGGAACCTCACCTTTATTGCCAATAAAGATATATCCATCAAAACGATCTCTGAACAGAAGGATGTCATCAGGGTCCCTAAAATTAATGTACGCTCTGGAGTACAGATGAGGGTGCAGACTGAAACACAGGACAGCGTTAGCAGTTAGCAAAGATGGAAAGACTCCTTGAACTTTGCCCTTTTTCTTCTTTTCTTGATATGACAAACTACTTCAAATAAAGCCTTTATATCAAAGGGTCATCTCTCAATTATAACAATTTGGATATTTTTCTGCAAAAAACCGAAAACACCTGAGGTCTTTTTAATTACTGGGGAGAATGCTTTGGGCCAGTTTCATCAATGTGCAGAACCAGGAAACAAAGGTCACCTGTGCATCAGGACAGGCTGGCCGGTACGCCCTCTCAGAAGAGAATGCCGGGTGTACAGTTTGTACTGAGAGAGGCACTTCCAGGCACTTTAGTTTTTATAGTGGCACACAGTATGGGGTCTACAGCAGAACTGCCTTCCTCCCCCTTCTCACAGTTACAAACCCCACCTCCAGATGAGAAGACCCAGGCCTGGAGAGGGTACTCACTGGGGGCCTTCCTGACAGCACACTCGGTTAATAATGGGGACTAGAATTCAACCTGAGTCCAAGGTCTGTCCTCTTTCAACTCTCCATTTTCTAAACTTCACTCATTTGAAAGCCACCTATATTTTAAAACTATATCTATGCTTAACAATCAGTGACTTTGTTTTTGAATAGACTAACATTTCTTTACCGAAGGAGTTATCCCAAAGTCTGTACAATTACCATAAATGAAAAAGCACAAATGGATATAATAAAAATAAATGCTGTGAAAATCACTAGAGTTTAACCCAACTGTCACCTGCAGTTCAAGCTGAGGCGGGCTCCCTCTATTAACTAGGGACTTAGAAAGAGGCAGGTATGTCCAGATGCTGAGAAGGATCCAGCTGGCAGGGTTGGCAGCAATGACGAAGCCCAGGGTCTCCTGGGGACTGGTCCTCTTCACTAGCAACACCTACCAGGGCATACATGCAGGATTGACCCACTGTTCTCTCTTTATTTGGTTTAAAGCTACATGGAGTAAGGCTTGGTGTCACCAAATACAGACTGTGAGGACATCACTGAGGCCCCTGCTAAGTTCTATCAGTGCCCAGCCAACCCAAGAGTCCCCTGCAGTCTGCGAGGACTGCTGGGTCCTGTGGGGAGATGGAAAAGGTGCTGTTAATCTCAGCTTCTCGCCCACACCACGACCTAGGCGCAAGAACCTACCTGAGGTCAGCGGCCACCACCTCAAAGTAGTCGTGCGCGGGAAGGGGGTGTAGCTGCTCTTCCAGCTGCTCCTTCGTAAGGCCAGGTGGCAGCCGTCTGAGGACCACCTGCGGGGCAATGCCAGCTTGTCACTCCTGGGGCCTCCCTCGCTGACCACTGGCCTGAGGACGGGTCAGCCTCCATGCGAACCCCATGCTGCCACCAAGGGTCCCGCCTGTCTCCGCGTGCACCTGCCCAGCCACCCAAGATCCCACCGGCCTCCGCGCGCACCGCATCCTGCTACCAAGGGACCCGTTGGCCTTGGCACGACCAACTCCCCACCCAGACAAGCTCCCGACAACCCTGCTCACCAACCGAGGGCACTTCCACCCCTCAAGCCAAAAGGGCCAGCATCACAGCGCAGTCCCCCGGTGAACACGACTTCATCTGCGCAGAGCCGCCCTCCCCTCCCAAGACACACCTGTTTGCCTTTCCGCGCCCCGCCTACGCCTGCTTAGGCGGCCCGCTTCTCCCAAGGCTGGGCGGCCCGCCACGCCCCGGCCCCGCCCACGCTTGCTCAGGGCCGTCCTCTTCTCCCGAGGCTGGTCGGCCCGCCACGCCCCGGCCCCGCCCACTCCTGCTTAAGCGGCCCACTTCTCCCAAGGCTGGGCGGCCCGCCACGCCCCAGCCCCGCCCACGCTTGCTCAGGGCCGTCCTCTTCTCCCGAGGCTGGGCGGCCCGCCCCGCCCCCGGCCCCGCCCACGCTTGCTCAGGGCCGTCCTCTTCTCCCAAGGCTCTGCGGCCCGCCCCGCCCCCGGCTCCGCCCACGCTTGCTCAGGGCCGTCCTCTTCTCCCAAGGCTCTGCGGCCCGCCCCGCCCCCTGCTCCGCCCACGCTTGCTCAGGGCCGTCCTCTTCTCCCAAGGCTCTGCGGCCCGCCCCGCCCCCGGCTCCGCCCACGCTTGCTCAGGGCCGTCCTCTTCTCCCAAGGCTCTGCGGCCCGCCCCGCCCCCGGCTCCGCCCACGCTTGCTCAGGGCCGTCCTCTTCTCCCGAGGCTCTGCGGCCCGCCCCGCCCCCAGCCCCGCCCACGCTTGCTCAGGGCCGTCCTCTTCTCCCGAGGCTCTGCGGCCCGCCCCGCCCCTGGCCCAGCTGACCTTGCTTAGAGCCGTCCTCTTCTCCTCGCGAGGCTTACCGGCCCCGCCCCCGCAGCCGGAGGACGAAGCTGACGTCTCGGGTTCTCGCCGCGGCGACTCCCGTAGGAACTGAACTTCCGCGGCAGACAGCTTCTCCCTCCCGCCAGGGCCCCGGGCAGCAACGGCTGCACCCGGGCCTCCCGCCCGCTCCTTCTCGGAGCGCATCCCGTACTCCCCGCCAGCCGCTGCCGCCTGCGCGAGGATGAAACCTCGCGAGACCTGGACAGCCGCTGCCCCGCCCCCCGCGCTTACGTGAGACACCGCCTCCCCTGGGCGGCGTCCTCCACCCTGCTGAGCCCGGGAGTCCGGGCTTGTGCTCTGGCCGCCGGGGGCAGGTACTCAGCCTGGTCCGCGCTGTGCCGCTTGGCTGCCAGCAGCCGTTTTGACCCACGAACTCGGAGTTTCATCCTAAGAAGATAAGCGCCCGTGGGTACCGCGTCCCTGGGGCGGGCTCCACTTGGAGCCTCAGTTACTGACAGCATGGAAGCCCGGTGCGCAGTTCACCGGTTTATGTGAAACACCTTCCTGATGGTTCGTGTTTCCCTTTGTTCACTCTTGGTGTAACATCTTTCTCCCAAGTTCCTCAAGCAAAGATAAACGAAGAAACTATAGCGTATGAAGTAACGGACTTTAAAAGGCTGCGAGACCCAAGGCGACCAGCAGTCGGTCCCGCTGCAGGTGTGCCTGATGCAGTTCCCAGCAGTGCGTGTCTAAAAGCTCCCGAGGGCGGCCGGGGCAAGAAGAAACACCGACTGGTCGCACAGGCCAGCCCACTGTGTCGATCCACCTTGGTTCGGAAAGACCATTTATGTTGGCCACAAGCTCTGCTGGCCTGTTATCTGAACTAAAGAGTAGGAAAATGTTGCCAGACAAAATCTTAATACATGGTTGATGATGGGAGCTGGGGCAGGAGCTGATGAACATGTGTAAACAATTCATTCAAAAATGTAACGTTTAAGAAACAGAACCAGAACATTTTTTTAAAATTCTAATTTTTAAAATTTTTTTAAAAAATTTTTAATTTGCATGCCTTCTCTCCAATTTGCAAACATTACTCAGATTAAACAATCTAACTTTAATTTTAGCTTCAGTAAGGATTTGAACCTCACTCTTGCACCAAGGGGATTCCTTTAGTGACTGCCAGAGTACACAGGTTATCCAAGGGAAGCACGAACTTCTGTCCCCTTCCCTCCAGGGCCCGACTCCCATGTGCAGTGCTTCCCACCACTACGATGTATGTTCTCTGCCTGGCACCTTCTGCCCACCTCTTTAGGCCAGGTTGGTCTCTGGGCCAAGGTGGGAACCCCCCTCACTCCTTCAGAACTTGGGCACCTGCCACTTCTCTGTACACGGTAGGCTCCCCTGCAAGCCAGTCAGACTTCATCTAGCAGAACTAGGAATCTGGCACGTGATGGGTGCTCATAAGTTGGATGTGTCCTTGTAAAATGAACCAGAAAAACGTGCAGATGTTTTCCCCTGAAATAATAGCCTACAACCCAAATTTTTAAAACCCTGTAATTCTTTACTTCCTGTTATCGCAAAGTTATGAAAAATATTCCACAAAAATGACAGAACTTTAGGATTTAACTACATCTGATTGTTATTTTTTAAATGAAATCAAAATACCAATTTCTAATGTAATAATGAAATATACTTATAAAACAGCTTGATTTTACATAAAAAACGTTAATGCAAAGAAACTCTAGCTTCCTACATTATTACCTAGCCTATTCAAGTGTTTGCTTGAATATACACAAAGAATCATATAGCCTAAACAAAGTGGCAAGACTGTCCAAATATCCTGGTGAGTACTGTGAATTTCGTTTGCCTAACTGAATAGGCGTGGCCCTGGGGCTATCTATGTTCTACTTGGTAATCTCCACCTAATTGGTGGATGACAGTGACTTGAAGCTGGTGACCCTAACGCTCCCAGTTTTTCCTTAAGGCTGGTAGCACAACCACTTTACAGCTGGCTGAAAGGGAACCTCTGTAGGAAACTGCATCATTCTGACATTGGAAAACATACTTTCTCCATGCTCAGAAGCCTGTACCTTGGTGTCAACACCGCTGCTAGTCTGAATTACAGTTGGTCGGGTGTCAACTTTACTTTTAGGTCTTAAAAGTACTATCAATTTAGTAACGTCTCGCTATTAGGCACTCCCCCAGAAACCTATTTTAAATAGGTGATCAAAGAAGAAACTAAATGGAAAAATATTTTGGTCTGGCAAAATAAATGGGAAACAAAATTCAGCAATTTATTAGTAGATACTTTCATTTTTGTTATTTTAAAAATAATTTTAAGTTCTGGCCCTAGCTAAAGAGAGAGAAGACATGAAAATAAACATACACAACACCTAAGAGGAGAGAGAGAAGCCTGAAACAGAAAAATGAAGATTCAGAAACACACTAGGCCTCACTTCAGTGGACACCGAGTCTAAACAGCACTGGGCAACTCGTGATCTCTAAGTGTGTTATTGCATAAAGCAGGCGCAGAAGCTGACATTCACCAAGATGAGCTGCATGGTGGGCCAAGGTCATACCATGTAACTGCTCAGGATCCTCATCTGTGTGATGGTTAGGCCTTACAGAGGTAGCACATGAGGTCCTCAAGCCACAAAAGTTACTATCATTCTGCTTACGAAGGTAGAAAAAATAATACATTTTAGGTAGGTTAAGAAAAAAGGTTTGGTTATTTAAGGATGCATTTCAGTTGCTAGGAAAGTTCAACTCTTTATAATACCTCATTAATGACATTGTGAATAAACACAATGACCACATTTTTTCTACGAAAAAGTAGGAACAGTTGAGAAAAAAAGAGTGCTGCTAATGCAGCTCCCACCTGGGAATAACAGCAAAGTTCCTCTGCTAATTTAAGAGGTGAAAAAAAATGTTTAAAATTGTCTCACATCAAATGTATTTAAAAATTTTTAACATCTTTAAAAAAATAAATCACAGCAAAATGTATAGAACTGTCCAAGAACTTTTCTCTCAACCCCAATATCATGGTTTAGATGTGAGATGTCCCCCAAAAGCTCGTGTGTGAGATATTGCAAGGTGGAAGTGGAACGCGTGGGTTATGAGAGTCATGACATCTTCAGTGCCTCGGCCCTGACAGGGACTAGCTGGGTGGTACTGCAGGCAGGTAGAGTGGCTGCGGGAGGTGGGTCACTGGCGGTGCCTTTGGGGTTTACATTTTGCTGTAGGGGAAGACTGCTCTCTCTGCTTCCTGGTATGATGTCCTGAGCCACACCCTCTATCACACGCTTCCACCACTCCTTCGCTTCACTTCCAGCCCTGAGGAATGAAGTCAGTCATTATGGACTGAGACCTCTGAAACTGTGAACCCCAAATAAACTTTTCCTCAGGTCTTTTGGTCACAGCAGCAAAAAAAAAAAGCTGACTAAAACACCTAATGGGGCATTTCAAACAATTCTGCCATGTCTGATTTCAGTAATTTAGCTAAGACACATTAAAAATGATTATGACCAACTATCACTTGCTTATTTCCATCTTCAGTCTTATGTGAGAAAAGTACAAAAGATTCTAAAATGATAAAACCAGGTAGAGACAGCCTATAACATTTGCTAAAATGTTACAGTTAAAACGCTACGTCATCTAACGAGTATGTGAAAAGGCAGGGAAAAGTCACACTAGGAAGCAGAACTCTAGAACCCATGGTGGCTCCCTGAGGGACCAGTGCACCTTTTGTTGCTACACCTTTAGGTTGCTATGGTTTCCCTAGCACCACATGATGTCATGGAATTTAAAGATACAATACCTTTGTGTTTAATGAATCTAGGAAATGTTATTGTAATTAAGCAAGCCATTCTGAAAAGGACACATATTCTGTGACTTCTCTTACATGAACTATCCAGAATAGACCACTCTATAGAGACAAGTAGCCTAGACGTTACCAGGAGCTGAGAGCGGGGTAGGGAGTTGCTGCCTCATGAGGAGACTCTGCCTGGGGTGATGAGAACATTCGGGAAACAGTGGTGAGGACTACACAACAGTGCAGACTAAGTAATGCCCCCAAGCTGTACTCTGGAAATGGCATTTAAAATAGAGAGATCGATAGGTATGTTTCCAATAGGAGACTTTATTAGAACAGTTTCAGGGACACAGAAAAACTAAACAGCACCATATACTGCTTCTTTCTCCCTCTGCTTACAGCATTCACAACCGTTAACGTACTGGTAATGTTGCAATTGTAAACCAATACTGACACAGTAAGTATAGTCCATAGTCTATGTTTCATCTGTTACTACAATAAAGAAAACAAATGGATGGGACATGTCACAGAAACCAAGGTGAAAGAACACCCAATAGCTAAAGCTCAAACAATTTAAGCCACAAAATGGGACACTGTGTAGGTTTATAATTCAAAATATGAAATGTGCCTCTGAGTCAATATAGATAAATGATTGAATTGGTAAATAAATGGGAAAGAAGAGACAGATCTTCAAGAAGAAATATGTATGGATAGTGCCCCTACAAGAAGTGAAGCTCAGTCCTTCTGCCCCACAAAGCACGTAAAGGAAAAGAGGAAATTAACAGGTCAGAACCTGGCAGACCCCACTGTGACCAAGTGACCAAGGTTTGTGTCACCTGTGAAGAGGGAGGGGCTTCATCTGTGTTGGATTTTACCCAATTCAAAATCCTCATCCAATCACGAGAAGCACGTCTAACCAACTTATCAAGGGCGGTCCACAAACCACCTGAGGAGCACTCCTCCAAACTGTTAAGTCAAAAAACAGTCTGAGAAACAGCCCCAGACCAGAAAACACAAAAGGGGGCACATAAGTGAAAGCAGCGTGTATCTGGGCAGTTGTTAACAGGACAGCACCACTGGTACCTGAGCAATGACAGATGTCCCCATGGTACCGTTAACATGTTAACATCAGGGGACAAGGGCAAGGGCCCAACAGAAGCTCTCTACCATGTTGCCAACTTTTCCAAAAAGCAAAAATTAGTCCCAAATGTAAGTTCATTGAATAGTAACAGACATAATGGATGTTTACCTTCTTTATTCCACTATGTGTAACTATTTTGTAGTTCAGAGAATCAGAAAAGATCTGTTGCAAAGGTGTGCTATCCAGTCCCTTAAGGCAGGCCTCTGATCCTAAATAAAGAGATGCAGTTTGGGTTCACATTAGTAAGTGGGAAGTTCTTAAGACATGGCAAGGGTGCAAGGGAATACTGACCTACACCAGCACGAGACGGCCTGGGAGTCACGTGCTATGGTCTGACATGGATGTCTCTAACATCATGTCACTCTCATTCATTTCAATTTCAAATGTTTCTTCCAAGGAAGGTCTGGAATCTGGAGTTTTCCTGGAGTTTTCCAGAGGTGCAAGCCCCGATTCTTCTGCAGTCTGTTTTTCTACTTCAAATTCCCTGAAATCCCACGGAGGTGAAATAATGTTTTTTAGTGTCTTCATTGTATGCACATCAAAGTCATAACATTTTAATTTGTCTTTAATGTCTGCTCCTAAAAAGAAATATCATAATCAGAATAAAGAAATCTCATCACTGATTTGCCATTTCCATCAGTATTCATACTGCGTCTACCACATAAGTCAAGCTGACTTCCAAAATCAGAAGACAACAGTAGGAAAAAAGTCCATCTTTCCCTTCTCTTTCATTTTCCATTTTCAAGGGAGATGCTGGGAGGGCCTCTGAAAGCACATGCCATCATGGATCCCTGCCAGCCTTCACAAAGTCCCTTAGATACTGATGAAGCCACAGGCAGACTCTGCTCCACTGCCACAGAGAGGAATGGATTGTGTGCCTGCCAGGCAGTCATCAATCTCACACTCACAGAAACCACAAGGGAAATACATTTCCACATATCAGAACCTCGAAAATATGGACTTGGACAGATCTGAGCAGATGTATGAGGTTCAATAACTTCTGACATAACTGACAATTTTACACAGTTCCAACTAATAGCTTTCAGAATTGGGTATTTTGGCAGTTAATGGCATGTAAACCTAAAAATAAAACTAGTGAATGACCATTTGGAAGTCTCACTGAGACCCCTTGCTAGAGAGCAGGAAGCATGTGTCACCCATGGCACCTTTTGTCCTTGCTTAGCTTCCGTGTGAGCCCCAGGATTTGCCACAGGGGCTGCTGAGCAGCAGCAATACTGTTCTGACCCAGCATCTTCAGGGTGTTTTCAAGAATTGAGTTGTAAGATGAACAGTGGTGAACTACTTAGGTGCACAGCTGCACAAATTCTTACAGATGCACCCACACAACCGTCAGGCAGAAACGCAGAGCACTGCCTACTCACTGGGCCACCCCCATGCCTTCACTCCTGGCTTCCCCAGCCTACAGTTCACCATGCTGATTTTTCCATCACCACAACTTGGTTTTACTCAAATGTAGTCAGTGCATGTGTCCTTTGTCAGTCTGTGAAATTCATGTGGCTACAAGATTCATTTGTCTTTTCCACCATGTAGTATTTTGCTGTATGAACACACCACAACTTGTTCCTCCATTCTCCCACTGCTGGACAGTTAGGTGCAATCATGAGCAAAGACTGGAAGAACATCTTCCCCGCGACCTCTTCTGGCCAACAGTTTCAGCTGGGCTCGTCCCAGCAGCACAAACTGCAATGTGGCTGCTTGCTGTCCTGATGCTTTTTGAGGAATCACAACTCCAGCATCCTCACTCTTAGACACCCCTCCCATGGTGCCTCTGGATTTAATTATGTGACTTGTTTTAATGAATGGAGGTGACAGAAGTGATGTTGCACAACTCCCAATTTTTCAAGAGGTCTTGAAGCTTCAGTTCTTGTCCTTTTAATTTTTTAATGTATTTTATTTCAAAATGAAATTTTTCCTGTTTTTAAAATTTGTCTTGACTAGTTATACCTGACAGCAGAATGCATTTCAACTCGCTGAACATAAATGCAGCACAACTTCATTTCTCTGCTTATACATGATGTAGAGTCCATACCATTTGTGTGACCATACAAGTACCTACGTAATGCTGTCAGTCTTATTCCATCATCTTTCCCACTCCCCTGCCCCTTCCCTCCCTTCACTCCCCTCTGCCCAATCCAAAGTTCCTCCATTCATCCCCCACCCCAATATGGGTCAGCATCCACATTCAGAGAAAGCATCTGGTTTTTGGATTTTTCAGATTTGCTTATGTTGCTTAGCATGATATTCTCCAACTCTATCCATTTACCTGCAAATACCATAATTTTATTCTCCTTTAAGGCTGAGGAATATTCCATTGTGTTTCTTGATCCATTCTTCTATTGAAGGGCGTCTACATTGGTTCCATAGCTTAGGTATTGTGAATTGAGCTGCTGTAAACACTGATATGGCCTTTTCACTGTAATATTCTGATTTTAAGTCCTTTGGGTATTTGCTGAGTGGGATAACTGGGTCAAATGGTGGTTCCATTCCAGGTTTTCTGAGGAATCTCCATACTGTTTTCCAGAGTGGTTGCACTAATTTGTAGTCCCATAATAAATATTACCTTTCCCCCCATATCCTCACCAACACTTATTGTTGCTTGTATTCTTGATCACTGCCATTCTGACTGTAGTAAGATGGTATCTTAGAGTAGTTTTGATTTGCATTTCTCTATGTTAGAGATGTTGAACATTTTTTCATATATTTGTTGATCGACTGTATATCTTCTTCTGTGAAGTATCTGCTCAGTTCCTAGCCCATTTATTTGATTGGGTTTATTTGTTTTTTTTTGGTGTTAATTTTTTTGAGTTTTTTACATATCCTGTAGATTAGTGCTCTATCTGATATGTGTGTGTTAAAGATCTCCTGTTCTGTAGGTTCTCTCTTCACATTGTTTGTTTCCTTTGCTGAGAAGTTTTTTTAGTTTGAATCCATCCCATTTGTTGATTCTTGATTTTAATTCTTACACTTTAGGAGTCTTCTTAAAGAAGTCAGGTCCTAAGCTGACATGATGGGGAGATTTGGGCCTACTTTTTCTTCTTTTGGTGCAGGGTCTGTGGTCTAATTCCTAGGTCCATGATCTACATTGAGTAGTTCTTATCCTCTACAGTCCAGAGCCCACCATGCTATTGAGAAGCCTGGGATGAAGGCCCAATAAAGGTCTTCCACCAAAAGACAAGCCCACCCAACCACTAAGTTTTACAGTGGCTTGTTATGTACCACGAGATAACTCATAATTTTAATAGCCACAAAGTTTTCCAGAAGATTTACCATTTACAACTCAACCACTAACTGATAGCATACAGAGGTTCAGCTGCTCCACATCAGTACTGTTAACTTCAGCCATCTGTAGGGTGTGCAACAGTCTCTCAGGGTGCCCACTCCACCTCCCCAGGGAGCAACACTGCGTAACTTCAGCCATCTGTGGGGGGTGCAGTAGCCTCTCAGGATGTCCACTCCACCTCCCTGTGCATGCTCCATAACTTCCTGGCACCAGCTTTTGTGAAGGTCCTCTTTAAGAGCTTGCCCACTTTTGCTTAACCTTTGCTCATCAGCTTACAGATTTCTTGCACTCTAGATGCAAGTTCTTTGACATGTACTGTAAGTAATTTCTTCCAGTTTATGGCATGACTTCTACTCTCTTAACTGTGTTTGTAATTATCAGAAGTTCTTAATGTTATCACTCAATTTATTGTATTTCTCCCCCCAGGGCTTTACATTCCATTAATCTCTGCCTACCCACAGGTCCAGTTCTCATTAACCTCAATGTACCTTATCTTGCAGTGTCTGTACCTACAGGAGTGCCCAGGGTAGTAATTCCACCAGACTTATCCTATTATGGATCATCAAAAAACAATTTAAAGAACTATATGCCACATTTAGTGAATACAAACCACCCTAAGGTTCCACTGAAATATAAAGACTAATATTTTGTTATATCCTGTATTATAAAATTAAAAGGCCAAAGCCCACTCTCCTATAACACAATGCTTCACACACATGTACACAGTATTCTGAAAGCAGCAAGTACTCAACTGGAAACTGAATGGATAGTTGATAAGTCACCAATTCCCACTGCATAACTCTATGAAATTAAATGGAGCTTCCTGATATTAATGTAGGTAGAAGGGCAGAAAGACACTTAAAACCTTGGATGAGAAGTCAAAACACCAAAGCAGAGAAACACAACAACCTAAAACACGGAACACAATGCCAACAAGAGCAACCATAATCTTACCGATGTAAGCTTCAGAATCACCAATGTACATTTCAATGCAATGACCAAGCATCGTAACAGAAAATGTGTCATCTCGCCTAAGACCAAGGGCCTGCCAAAAAAGATTCATCATGGTTAAGATGTAATCTTCTCTCTTTTGTTTAAAAATATTCCCATGTTGGAATCACTTGAACATATTCCAGGGACTCCATGGCTGGGGATGGCAGGGGTGTTGGTGCAGACACAGATCCAGGACTGAGAAACTAATGACTGCTGAGGGCATGTGAGGACCATGGAGGTGTACCACTACTGGGTTCTTTTGCTTGAAACCACCCAAGAGATCTCCACAGTGAGCCCTGAGGCTTTGGCATTAATCAGGTCACAGAGAAATAAATTATACTTAAATAGACTTACTTGAAAGATCATATAAGACCAGAAAACTTGCTTAGTCCAAACTTCTTACTAGCTTAGTATTCTGATTACAACAGGGGCACCTTCATGAGTTCACAGCCTGAGAGTCTCTTAATAACCCTTGAGCGGTTACACCATGCAGGTGGTGCACACCTATAATCCCAGGAACTCAGGAGGCTGAGGCAGGAGGGTGGCAAGTTCAAGGTCAGTCCCTGATCAATTTAACAAAATCTTGTCTCAAAATCAAAAAGAAAAAGGACGGGTAATGTAGCTTAGTGGTAGAGTCCTTGGGTTCAATCTCCAGTAAAAACAAAACAAACAACAACAAAAATACAGCTATGAACTTACACTGATAAATTTATCTTTGAGATATTGCATTTCCTCATTTGATCTCTTTCTCCAAATATCATCAGTGCACTGATTCTAAGGCTCATATTTTCTTAACTTCTATATGTTTTTGAACCTGGGATATCTTACAACTGCTGGTTTCTACTGACAACTGTCACCTGCCACAGCTGAGATGTTCAAGGAACAGAACTATGGTGGTCCTCTGAAAATCTTCTGCTGACCCAGTGGAAGTTGAAAGGGTTGGGGGATTTGCAAGCATGTGTCTGAGAAGAAACCCAGAGTCAAAGACCAGGGTGTGCTGACATCAAGACACTATTCTGGGAAAATGGGAATAATGACCACCCAGTTGAACACTACCCACTTATTTCACTTACATATTCTTTGTATTATGATAATCCCTGATGCAAATTTAAGTAAATATGTTCAAAAGAGTACTTTCTCTGATTACAAAAACATAAATATTTAATCGGCAGCACTTGTCTCTGTGTGGTCCTGCTTGTTTGTGGTGTCTCAGCTCTTATGGAGTAAGTTACGTGGACTCATTGTGATAGCTGCACAGGTTATTTCTGTTCATCCACTGATATGCTCTACAGAGACCAACTGAAAGGGTCCAAGTAGAGATGGGGCATCCCCACAGGCCCTCACTCGAGCAGGTACTTCTGCACTGTTCTGTCTGCACGAGATGCCCAGACTGACCCATGTGATCGACCCCTGGCAACAGTATGCTCCCTGCACATTTAGATGCAGTCTCACATCTGCCTCTAATTGATGAACACTGAACATACTTCCCTCTGCCAGGAAAAGAATAAAACGTAAGACTGACTAAAAAAAGTCTGAAATCATAAAAGAATAAAACTTTGCCTAGAAAAGATCTTTTCAAAAAAAGTAGTAGTAAACGTTCACCAGATCTAAAGGTGGGTACAGACAAAAGACATACTGTGTGGAAATAATCCACAGCATTTTCAAAGTTGCCCATCAGACTATGGATATAGCCTATGGCAGAGTAGGTAGATGCATTCTGGGGAATTAGCACCAATGCCTGCCGGTGGTAATCCAAAGCCTCTGCATATTTTCTGTTGAGAGAAGATAGGGAGGGAGAGAGGGGGGAACAAAAGAAAACAATTATTGGCACAGTAAAAGTACTACCTTTTTAAGTCCAAGATGTACTTCAATCTGTGAAGATACACAGCAACTCTCCTCTACTAGACAGCAGTACAGACTGGCAACTGCCCCACACGTCCTTTTATGGATTCAACACCTTGGAACATTCTCCTGGCATCCCCTCGGCCAGCCACGGGCACCCTTTCATGACCTGCTGTATACATTCGTTTCACTGGATGAGGGACACCGGGCCAAAACCTCATTCTGGATCCTGACCTGTGAATTATCACAAAGGGCCCCTCGTGACAGCAAACCTCCCATACAAGGATTAGAAGCAGATAAGGAGTTTTGCTTAAAAGCCACTCAAAACAGTGTTCCTCAAAGTATTCCCTGGGATACTTGCCCTATAAAGTCTTTAGGGGTGGGGGGAAGATTTTATGCTTAATTAAGGTTTGGGAAATGCTACATTCACAACACAAAGTAAAGACTCGAGAAAATCCTGCAACAGACTTGTTAAATCTTGAGAATAGAAGTTCTAAGACTTATTTTAAACAAAGAATTCATTTTTTAACTGTCATCTGTTTATTCCATCATAAAACCTCTGGGAGAACAAAGTGAGAATAAGGATATGGTTTTAATTAGATCCTATTGTCCCAATTCTTCTGAATTAATTTTAAAAGCAAATTTTACTCTAAAAATGTAACTGTGTAATTCTCAAATGTTTCTAAAATAAAATTATACAAATGGAGAGAAAAAGTAACAGTAACTTTGATGCTTGTTGTATCTGAGCAGTCAAGCATAAGAAAGCTGAAGGATCTCATGAAATAAAATGTGGAAAATGCTATTCAAAATCAAGCAAATTTGTAGTACAAAGTACATTCTGAAAATGCTCTGCTTCACTTACTTAAGTTTTCTGCAGACATGCCCCAAGTTGTTCAACAAAGGTTCCCATTTGTCAACTGTCACCTAAAACAGCAACATTAAGCCCTTGAGTTACACAAGTCGTTGTTTAGCCTGATTTGTTTGCAATGAATCATTTCCTGTCTCTGTGAGGCCAGGCTTTCTGGTGTGCTTCTACTGCCACACTAAGCAAGGGTATGTGCTGGTCTGTCTACCTTTCTCCCCCATTAAAGGAGACTTCCTAAGGACACTATAGTACTTATCGTAAATCCATGCTGAAGGAGCTTGAACAGTACACCTGCAACCTAGGGCTCTCTCTGAAACACTGGTCTTTATGTTCATCTACCTGCTAAGCATTTCTACTTGGAAATGTTACAAGAACTTTAAATTCAACGTGCCACATTGATTCATTTCTCTTCAGCCATTCCAGCTCCCTCACCCTAGCCAAGTACCCCTCCAGTCAGTCACTGGGAACCACAGGACATTCCAGGGCTTGTTCATTCTCCCTTTGGGATATAGCTCCAATCCTATAACCTTCAATTCCCTTTAGCAAAAATCTGGCCTGGGCCTCCATCCTACAAGCCTGACCCCCAGTGTTCTAACTCTAGGATAAGGTGAAACTTATTTGTTTTCAGGCTGTTAATGACCCAGACTTAGCCTTCTGCCCCATTTCTTGATATTCTCTGTGAATTCAATATCCAACCTACACTTGAATCGGTTCCCATCTTTGTACATGCCATTCTCTATCCCTGAAATACCTTCCCCTCCTTTCTGCCCGGCTGAGATCTGGTTATTTCCAAGACTGAGACGTGTGATATACCCAAAGGCCCAAAGGCCTTCCTGACCACCTTCAGTTCACACTGAGCTCCCTACTATATGAGCACCTTTATTTCCTCAGCCATGCTGTGTTATTACTGCCAACTTACTTATTTGCATCCCCCAACAGACCCAAGGGCAGGAAATACTGAACTAGTTTCTGCAACAGAGCCCAACTCAGCATCTAGGATGTGGCCAGCACTTGTCACACACCTGTCAGCTAAGCAACAGACACCTGAGTCACCTTTCTTAACTGCTGAGACTGGCTCTAGGAGCACGCCCCTGTAAACACAAACCATTAGGCGGTTCTTGGGTAAGACTGCTTCTCTTTGGTCCTTTTGACATTTGCTGCAGTTTAAAATTAAAGTCCAATAGTATTGTCTCTTCATATAACTTCTAATGGGCATTTTGACATTAAGTGTTGTGCTTTCATACTAAAAACCATTCTTTTAAACTCCTGTGAAGGCTATAAAGTGCCTTGGAATAAAAGGACATAGTTTGAACTTTAAGTGTGGCTCAGGAGTGTGCTTCTCAAACCATTCAATGTATGAGAATCACCAGTAAATCCTGCCTAATGGCAATTTTGATTCAGTAGATCTGAGATTCAGCACTTCCAGTGAGCTTCCAGATGATGCTGGTGCTGCTGGGCCAGTATGAATAGTAAGGCACTGAACTGTTTGAAAATTGCAATGTAGTAAACAGCACCCTATATTAACAAAAACATCAGAATAATCCAGAGACACTCAAGACTCAGCTGAGGAAGAATCTGCCTTATAAATACCCATGCACGAACACAAGGAAATTGACAAGTGTAGATGGTAAATAAGAAGAAAAAAAGAAAAGCTGAGTCTAGCGGGTAGAGATTGCTGCCACAGGAAGTCTGCAGAGCTGTCAAGAGGGAATGTAAAGTCTATGGGCGTGTGTGCATAAGCACAGAATTAAACTGGGACATGAAAATCAGAACAGAATAAAACAAGATAAAAATGAAAAAGACTGGGAATTGGGAGAGCAGCAACGTGCACAAGTTCATGTCTAGAAGTGCTAATATCTTAAATACTGCCACTGCACAAACAGTCTTGCTATTTGGACGGTTTGTTCATTAGCACCAATTCTCAAAGGGGATCTTTCACACACTAGAACTATGCAACGGTCTACGTATATAGTTAGCAACAATGAGGGACAGTGACAAGTGGTCTGCATCTGAATGACAGCTGGCCCTGCAGAAGTGGGTCAGTCGCTAACCCACTCAAGTCAATGATCAGGCTCTTTGAAGCTCTAGAGGAGGACTGTGTTAGATGCTACAGTGGCCACCAACTACCTAAAATTCCCAGTTCTGAATATTCTTTTCAATATTCTGATGGCTCTATGTGTCAGAGCCAAGGCCACCTCTGATCCTGAATCAGAAACACACTCATTTAGTACAATGTGGTAAAATGGTTGCCTGTTTGACAACTTGCACATTACTGAGTTATTTGTCATGACAGGTATCAGGTTACTTTCTTCCAGTGTCCCTTTTATCTTCCTCCTTCAACAGTAGCCGCGCTGAGGGGTGTGTACATGTGCATTTACAGATATTATATAGAATACCTCATTCCCAATTGCTTTAATTTTTTCCAAAGCATCCAGAAACCATTTTTCTGCTGTTTTCCATCTAAAATAGAGGAGGGGGGGGAGAAAGACTGCAGGTTATTCAAAACTAACAAGTCTGAACATTTTAAGAAAAATTTGAGTACCTCTTTCTAGTAGTACTGAAATGAAGAAGGGCAAACTACTAGAATCAACTAGTTTACTTCAGAGTTTAAGTAAGCTAAATGTCTAATCTTAACAGCAAGCATACCACATGAGATTGGGGTTTGGGAAACAGAAATGGTTGTCTGGCTTCATGGTATTTAGGTTCCTGCGAACTTCTGGTCACGATATTTCTTCACCTGTTCCATGTGTGTTTCCATTACATTCATCTTGTTTAACATGTATTCTCAATCCACTGACACTGAACTCACAGTCCACACTGCCATCACACAGGCCTGAATGGAGCTCACTTAGCAGCATATCTCCCCTGAGACACATCAGTTACCTGAACTTCAAACACAGTGCCAAGCTTGGGGATCATTTTCAACAGTGAAATCACCATAAAAAAATAAAAGCACAAAAATATGAGAAACATGGCACTGAACAGAGCACAAGGCCACTGGTTTACAGTGTGACTGACTGCAGCCCTGTGCAAGGTTAGCTGTCAACTGCACTCAGGGAACTCCAGTCTCTCCCACCCTGTGTGTACAAGAAGACTGAAAACACTTTGAATTGGTTTTTGGGTGACAAGCGAATCTTAGTAAGCCAATTCATAGGAACTGAACTTGCAAATACTAAGAACAGACTACATTATATTATTACTATGTATTTTTTAAATCCTCAAACTTTCTTCTAACTCCACCCCAATTTTTAGATTTTAGGACATATCCATGCCATAAACAAAACTGATGTTCTAATTTATTGTCTGTAAACTTATAAACTAATGCAAAGAAATCACCAAATCTACAAACATCCAAAGCTATACAAAAGGTTCAATTGACCAAGAAACCACAAACTGGGTCATTCTGATTTATTTTCTGATTAGTAACTAAACAGGATTCTTGTTTGACAACTGCAGAAAAACTTTCCCAAACGTACGAATCCAACTCCTAACTGACAGAGATCAGTAGACCCCTGCCAAATCTCTGAGCCACACTGTGGCATCAGAATCCACGATGGCCCAATCAAAGGAGGAGGTTCAACCCATAGATTCGTGTTCAAAAGAAAACCAAGATTAAGAAGGAGTTTCTGACTTCTGTCTCAGCTATCTACTTCCATCTCCTAAAACAGTACACATAAAGATCAAGACCTATTGAAGAGATGCCCTGTCAGCTGGACGCAGACAGCATTGGGCTGGGTCTCCTAGTACTTACTCTCCGTTTTGAAATGCAACCACCCCAACCTCATGGATGACAAAAGGGTCTTCTGGTGCAATGCTGAGAGCTTGGCCAAAGAATCTTTCAGCCAGTTTGGAGTTGTTGGTCAGTCCATATTCTAGTCCAATATACAGCATTGGCAAATGACACCTAAAAACGTGGGAGAATGCCACATGTTCAATCAACACCCCAAACTGTAATTCAGTAGAACTCTGTCAATTTCATATACTATCTGCACAACAGGTCAGAAGAAGTTCTTTTGTCTAACTTTTAACTTACTAATATTAACAAATGCCTAATGGGCTTTTAGACAAGTTAGCTGCCACTTCTAGAATCTACCACTAACCTATTCATCTTTATTTTTCATTACTCCACAGTAAAAAATAGAAAAAAAAATAAAAACTTCAGAAGAGAAGGGCAGGGGCCCCTGACCTGTATGAAGCCCACTCACACCCCAACAGTCCTTCTACTTCTGCCTGTTCTGGTCAGTACCAAGTCCCTTGCTTTCTGAAGCTAGCTGGCTCTCCCAGCCTAGGTGGCTCTCCTTCAGTGCACTGCCAGCCAATCGGTCCTTACTGGTTCCAGCAGGAGCCTTCTGAATCACATCTGGGTGAATTCAACTGTCAGTACTAAACTGTCTCAACTAACTGGCATCTATCAACCATCTGATCAGTGACTGTGATATACTGATCTTTCTTCAAAGATGATCTGCATTACTACATCATGACTGGCTGCCTGTCACGTGCATCGGTACTATCTAGTGCTGACTAACCTTTCATCTGTAGAAGGGTCATGAAGTGCCCTTTTAAGTATTCACCTGGAAGAAGGCACTTTCAGAATGGTAAAGAAAGAACCTCCAAAGTCTACTCTTCCATAAAAGTAACATGAACACTTTCAAATATTATGAAAATCAACATTTTTCAGAACTGTGGAAGATGAGCCAGGGCTTATAACAACCTAAGGGGCATATACCTAAGAACATGGCTGGCTTCTGGTAAGAACAACAAATGAACAGTGTCTTGATCTGTCCTGTTTAATCTCCTCCCCCAGCTTCCCAACACTGGAACAGCAGCAGCAGCAGCCACTGGAGAGGACAGGAGTGAGAAGGTGCTGCAACAATTCAGAGGACTGTCATTGTTGGACCTTGTTGGACTACTATTGTCTAGCAATCCCTAGAAAAGGCCCACTCATAACCCATTTTATGTGACCCCAGAGTTCACTGAAAAAGCATTATCTCTGGGATGCTTACCCCAAATCAGCAGCAATTAGACACCACTGCAGCTGCCTGAAGCAGCTACCACAGTTGGGCAAACAAGTGGAGGGCCAAAAAGCTGAAAGGAAACTGGGGATAGGTGTTAACTGGTGAACTGAGGACACACAGTCCTGGGAATTCGGGCCACACACGTGTGCTATCCACACACACACACAGGAGAGGTCTGAGAGGCCTGAGTCTCACACCTCTGTCTGACCTCAAGGCTCTGTGTGCAAAGGAAATGAAGGCTAAGGCAGAGCAGTCAACTGCCAGAGCTGATGGTGTGAACCAACACAGGCAAAGTCCTTCAGCAATGAGTGCAGACACTGGTGCTCCACAGGTCACAGGTAGCAAGTCATCCCGTCACAGAGGACACAGCCGAGAATTAGTTCTAGAGTCACTAAGAGGTCCTAGGGTGAGATGGGGAATCTGACTTTCAGAACTGCCACAGTATACAACTGTTAACAAAAATAAGGAGATATGAAAAGAAACAGGAAAAAAAAATGGACAACAGAAAAAGTCCTCGAAGTGGCCCTAAAAGATAAGTACCTTAAATTACCTGTTCTAAGTTTGCATTTAGTTTTGTTCCAGTGCTGGTTGACCCATGTCCTCATGCATACTAGGCTGGTCCTTCACCACTGAGCTACATCCCCTTTAGATAAGCTATTTCAAACATTCAAAGAACTTGAGAAGGTCATTTCTACAACATATAAGAACAATGTCTTACCAGAGAACAAAAATAAAGATGAATTATAAAAAAGAAACAAGTAACAAGTCTGAAGTAAAAAAGTACAATAGATGAAATTAAAAATTCACTGAAAGGATTTAAAAGCAGATCTAAATAGGCAAAAGAAAGAACCAATAAATAAGCATGGCAACAATGTGTAACTAAGAGACTCCATTACTAGCAGAACTGTCCTACAAGAAATACTTTCAGGTTAGCATGAAAGAACACTAGATAGCAATTCAAACCCACACAAAACAGATAGGAGTCCAGCAAAAGTGACTACATTGGTAAATACAGAGCAATGTAAATGTATTTTTGTTTGTAACTCCTCTGATTAAAAGATAACTGAGCAAAACAATAATTATATATCTGTGTCAGGTTTATAAGGTATGAGACGTAATCTGTATGGCAGTAATAGCACATAGGAGACAGGTGGGAAGAGAGTAAAGTTTTGGTATCCTAATGAAATTAGGTTGATAATAATCCAAAGGAAATTGTTTTAAGATGTTAATAATCATCTCTGAAATAATCACTAAGAAAAATAACTTAGAAATATAGAAGAAAAAACAAAATTAAAACGTCATACCAGCACAAAAGGTGGCAGTAATGAGAAAAAGGAACAAAAAGCACACGACATATAAGAAACAGAACAAATAGCAAACGTAAGTCCTGCCTTATCAGTAACTGTATTAAATGCAAATGGAATATACACTCCAATCAAAAGGTAGAGATTGGATAAAAAAACACAACCTTACTATATGAGATTTATTTTAGATTCAAAGACATACACAAGTTGAAATTAAAAATGGAAAAAGACACGATAACACAAAAGAGAGCTGGTGTGACTACACCAACATTAGATGAGAGACTAAGATGAAACTGTTACTGACACAGGGAAGTACATACTACAATAATCAAAGGCTCAATCCAGTTAGAAAATGTAGTTATATACCACCTACCAAGAGGGACTCAGAATGGCTGCCAGAATTACAGTAGTAAACATAATTTAGCAACAAGAGCTGAGATTTCAATACCCATTTGCAGTCAAGGACAGAACTAACTAGGTGAAGGGGCAACAAGAAAATGAAGGCTCCAAAAACACTAAAAAGATTAGACCTTGAAGGTGCCCACAAATACTCCACCCCACAAAAGCAGAATTCTCAGGAACACCTGGACTGAGATCTCACAAAAACGTTCTTCAGACACAGTGGAATGGAGAGAGAAATCAGTAATAAAAGGAAATTTGGAAAATTCACAACATGTGGAAACTAAACTCTTAAATAACCACAAAGAAAACTTAAAAGTATTTACTTGACTTCAAACAGCCAAAACTAAGCAAGTTAAACAGGTAAAGCTGTTCTGCTGGGTAAATGTTACCTACAGAGAAATGATGCTCACCTTGAAGTGAGAATTGGATGACAAAGCCTGTTGGACTGGGAAACATGTTGCTAACTGTGTCCCTAATCACCGCTGTTACTCCTATCTAGGGACTAACTAGTAATTAATAACTATTCTGAGTCTGTGAGTACTCAGAATATCAAAACTTACTAAGCCCTAGCACTTGCACCCAAGAACAACTCATAGTAAGTTACTAAAAATTTTTTGCTGCAAATTTATCAGGCTGATAGAGAAGGGAAATATGCGACTCCAGCTGAGTTTCAGCACAGGACTGCAGAAAGGTTCATAGTCCCTGGCAAATGGGACAGAGAGACCTGGACTGAGTGTAAGGCTCAGTTAGGTGATCGGTAGTGGACTGAACAACTGTTACTGAAGGATTATTTCTATTGGTATGTAGGGTACTAAGGACTGAATGTGTGTGCCCTCCTGCCCTAACCTCCACTGTAACCATATTTTCAGAAAGGGCCTATAAGGAGGAAATAAAAAGTTAAATGTAGTAATAAATTTCATTTCACTGTTAGCAAAACGACTAGTGGAGGTTAGCTTGCTCTGCCTTACCCTTTCATCAGTTGTGCTGCTGTAAAGTAAGCAGCCATTGCTTGGTCATGCTCACTTTCCACTGCAAATGAATGTCCATATGCTATCCATGCAGGCCCATAGGTCTTCTCCAGCGTTGTAGCTTTGCTAAAATGAAGGCATGCATTCGAGTAATGTACTTAAACTTTAAATTACATATGAACAGTCTCAAAGTTATTTATTAATAGCATTAATTGAATAAATGAACTATCAACATATTAAATACTAATGTAACATTTGTGTTAACGCATCTGAACCAAAACAGGGTTTAACAGTACAACCAAAATTTTAAGAAATTTTAGGAGAGGTCTACCATTTTTAGGCACTGTGGTTAAACCTGTTAGTATTCTGCATATGACTAAAAGCACTACCTTACCCAGGAGCCCACTCTGTGGTGGGAAGAGATTCACCCTAGGTACTAGGGTGGACTGGACTATAAGTAATTAGTCTTCAATCAGTGGATACAGTAATGGTTAACCCACAATGGGACAGAGAGAACATATTACAAAACATGGAAAATGTAAAACTGATCTTCCCTCTCCCTAGCATTTTATTTTTTATATCTTCTTTCACCTAAATGTTCCATTTCCAGTAGAGTACATTCACTGAATCACACACTAAATCAAAGAAGCACAGTTCAAAAGAACTTTCACAACACTAACCGCCTCCCTATGCTTGGGCCAGAAAATGCTTCCTGTTTCATTCTGAGTGCAAGGCCCTTTTCATGTCAATCTGGCATGTACTACATCAACCCCACATTTAGAGAAGATTCAGAGAAACTGACTTTCCCTAGAATTACAGCTGGTAAATCATAGACGTTGGATTAGAATTCTAGTCTGACTATAAATATCCTCTTTTCCTTGGATGTCATTTTCTATTTCTTCACACCCTAGGCATTACTCTACATTTACACAATCCTGGTTAAGTGGCCTGACTGGGTGGCAGCGTTTTCTTTAAGCCAAACCCACAGCAGACCCTTACAGGAACCCGTTGACTCTGCCAAGAATTCTCTTTTAGAGTCACATTTAGTGACCCTAAAGTTTCGTGTAATTTCACCACCATTAGCAAAAATCCTAAACATGAAAGGTTAATAGTATCTCTATAAATGAAAAACAGAACTTTTCAAACTATGTTTCTGTACTGTTTCTTATTAATTCTTTTTTTTTTTTTTTTTTTTTTTTGGTGGGGCTGGGGATTTGAACCCAGGGCCTTGTGTTGCGAGGCAAGCACTCTATCAACTGAGCTATATCCCCATCCCCCTCCTATTAATTCTTGCTTATAAATAAAACAAAACATATCCTCCTTCAGAATGAGGTCTAGATCACTGGCATCTTCTACATCCTCATAAGAGCAAGGGACACTGACGGTGCAGCTGAGCTGAGCATGTGAAGACATTTCCGTTCACATGCTTTTCAGTACCTACTACTGACAGCATGAGAGCATATGTATGTGAAAGGAAGCTCTTCCTAGGGCTGGCTACAGAAGGAAGAAAAAAACGCATACCTGAGATATCTTCTGGCATGTTCATTTTTATGACCAACCATGAGATAGTAACATCCCACTGCAAACCAAGACACCTAAAAAGTTCAATATTCACCATGACCAAAGATACTTGACCTTAAACTACAACCCTAACAAGCTAGTTTAGACAGGAGGTAGATGAGATGTTCCCAAGTCATATATTTCAGTTCAAGTTACACATCTGTCCACTGAGGTGCTCCACGAGAAGGGCCAACTCCATGGGTGCTGTCTCAGGCAGCTGCCACAGAAGACAGCAGCCTGTGAGTCCTGGCTTGTCCCTGGCTCTCCTCACTGCAGGGTCTGACTCTGGGTTAGCTGGTTCTCCTGCACTGAGAACTCTGGTCTACTGAGGTAGGGACTTCTTGTCTCATCTGAGACATAGATCATGAGCATGTTTCCTGGCTTCTGCTTTTAAGACACAGTTTCCAATTCTACTTTCTATTCCTAGTACTCCATTCTGATTCATTGCAGTTTGGAAGACACACTGATCCAATCAATGCACATCTCAGTACACTGTCTTTACAAGCAACCTGAGAAAGCTACTGATCAATTACATTTCTTAGGAAAGGCAGGTGTGTGACTGGCATGATCCATACTTTATGTTTTTCTATATATTATTTTAAAATAACAAATGTATAATTTCTATAATCAGAAAAAAAGGTGTTTTTTTTTTGTTTGTTTTGTTTTTTTTTTTTAAAGTTACTGCTCTAATTACAAAAACCCTTCATGGAATAAAGAAATTAATGCTGCTAATATCTTAGGCCCTAGGCAATATGGCCTCAATGACTTAAAATTAAATATTATTTGTTTGAACTTAATCTACTGTCTAAATACTGTTTAAGTATTTTCAAAAGTTCAGGTAAGAAAAAAGACTTATATTACTTACAGGATTACTAGGATACAAATCCACCAGTTTGTGAGAAAGGTAGAAAAGTTCTATATTAGGGAAATAGAAAAAAATTTTTCAATTATTCATACAAAACACAGTTCAAGATCTGACTTTTACCCTAGTCACTACCCTTCACAATCAAATAAAACCTCTTCTCACAGCAAGGATCTCAGACCTTCCAAGTACAAAATTCACAGGATGCTAAGCACCTGCTCAGTGCCTGGAAAACTGGCTGGAGGGCATATGGTGGGCCACACAGGAGCAGAAGCCCTGAGTAGAGCACTCCAGGGGTGGTGGAAGTTCCTGCAAAGAATCTTGCCCATCCTAGAACCTCTCATGTCCCAGACTACAACCAAACCGTCAGTCAGACCTTCAAGTTCACTGCATCAAGAGAGTACTCCCTTTTGACAAATGTGCCTCACATCTCATGCTGGCATGTCCTATATAAAGACTTTGGATTCAGTAGTTTACAAGCTTCTAGGGGATGTGTGTTGCTGGTCTGCAGACCAGAGAAGCATGGTTTAGCACTGGGGTGTTTTTAGGTTTTCTTGCTCCCTGATAAAACTTACTACTGAGTTTTAAAGATGTAAGGGCAATTATTTCCTAAACACGACTAAATGTTCCTGAAATTAAAATGTGAAAAACCCAAGTAAAAACTATGTTCCCTTCTAAATTATTTTTCTTAAGGAATTTACAAAAAAGAAAAAAAAAAAAAAAAAGAAAAGAAAGAAAAAAGTCAAAATTGAGTCAGTATCCTAAAACTGACATACTACCACTGCAGAATGCTGGCCACTCTGACAAATCTTTCTTCCTCTACTTGTTAGTTCTACTGCAGAGCTCCATTACACTGTACTGCTATTTCAACCATCCAGGATTTTATGAGACAAAATTCAAGAATTACACAGATTCCCCCCCCCCCCCCCCCCCCCCCCCCAGTGATACTATGAATTGAACCCGGGAGTATTCTGCCTGAGTTACATCCCCTAGACCTTTCTAAAATTTTGAGACAGAGTCTCAATAGGTTGCTGAGGTTGGCCTAGAACAAGGGATCCTCCTGCTTCATCCTCCCCAAATCACTAGGATTACAGGCATTGGCCAACAGACCCAGCAAGAACTATCTCATTAAAAAGAAAATTCATACCATTGCTTTATTCAGCTCCACAAGAGTTCCTATATGTACAGGTAAACAGTTTGCATGGAAAGGATCTTTTTCCATTACTCTGAAAGTTAAAGCAACACATCACTACTCCAGTACATGACAGTACTCATTATAACTAGCTATGTTTAATCATTAAGCATCACACAACACTGTAGGCTATAATACTTTTTAACTTTCAGTTATAGGGATGATTAGGTTATAAAGAAAGGTAAAGTTCTGGTGTATTGGTAGGAATGAAAACAAACATCACATTAATTTACTTTAAATCAACAGCATTACAATACATAAAATAAGTAGTCCAACTATTTGAAAGGCTTAAAAATTTAAACAATTAAATAGATCATGAGTATTTACTAATTAAAATTTTTGTGATTCCCAGAATTTTAAACAACCCAAAAGACCCTCAAAATAGGAGAATATAATCTAGCTAACAGACAAGTCTGATTTGGCACACTGGAAAACTGATATGTGGGGGAGATGGCTTATTGAATATGTCAGATGGAGAACACCCAGGACTGTATTAGACTTTTTTTTTTTTTTTTTTTTTAAACAGTGCTGTAGACCAAATCCAGGACCTCATGCATGCTAAGCACACACTCTACCATTAAGCTTATCCCCAGCTCTAGTCTCTGATAAAGTATTTTATGAAATTATGTGCCAAAATTGTACTTCCAAACTATCAAAATTATCAAGATTGGGAAGACAAAAGCGTATATTTCTCCAAGCTTACTGTAATAAACCTATGAATATGAAAAGACTTGTGTCCATAAATTGCTTTTTTAAGACAGCAGCCTGTTCAGAATTCTGCAAATGGTAAAGGTAAGTCAAACCATCATCAACTAGTTTGAGATTACTCAGGGAACATGTCTTTGAATTATGTAGATGTGGACTGAACTCCATGTTCTTACACAAAAATGGTGGGTATACTCACGCAGAAGTAAGTTTGTAGCACATCTTAAAATCACAGTTATAATAATGTCTCTCAGCTAAAGACACTACCACATCTAGATTCTCTTGTAAGCCATCAACAGACTCAGGGATGACAGTTTCACTGGGCTTATTATACTGAAACAGAGAAATGCAAAGATAAACTCAATGAGTAAACACAAATCATTGTGTTTGGCCCAAGTGACTGAAATATTTACATACAATATATGTGAGGCCCTAAAAACTTCCAAGTTTTATCAGTACTTCTCTCAATAAGTTTAATTCTCTTCTCAATTTTATCCAGAGAGTTCCACCATAGGCAGTATTTTACATAGAGATTCAGAAAGGATAAGAAAAAAAAATCTGGTTTTTCAAGTACTAATTTGATAATTCAAATTTCTAGTATAAGGAGTCCTTGGGAGAGAGACATATTTTGAAAGCTTACTTAGGAATCCTATCAAATACTTACAACAATCTAACTCCTCTTGTGAATATGCTAACTTAATAAAAACTTTTAGTAATTTAAAGGAATAAAGGCCAAATTTAATGAAATTATATTTACACAAAGCAAATGATGCATTTTTCCTTACCTTTTTTAATTTGTTCTCAAACAGAAAACGTAGCAATTCCTGTTCTTCAGTACAGAGCTTGCTAAGAGGTAGTGACTCAAGAAGTTCTTTTTCTTAAAAATGATGAGAAACAAAAAAAGACGGCCTCATAAAGTTTATGAGAAAAAAGGTTAGTAACTACAAATCCCCTTCCACAGTTCTTGGTCTAAGTTAATTGACTCACGAGAAAACAAAAATCTCAAAATGTACCAGAGAAAGCTGAGACAGTGGCTTCCAGGCCTGGGAGACACAGATGACCTGAGGGCGAGGGCCGGAGGCCTCTGAAGGGTTGCCGTCAGAAGCAAGGCTGAGCCCTCGGCTTTAATACTACTGACGCCATGTGGACCACTCTGTTGGGAGGTATCTTAGTCACTGCAGTTCAGCAGTGTCTCCGGCCTCTACCTACAAGACGCCAACAGAATCCTTCCTCCATACTACATGCCCCAAATTATGACAACCAAAGTCTTCAGACACTGCAAACAAACTCAGTGCTCAAGAACCACAGCAACAACCCCATTTCCTCTGTTTCCTTGACTGTCTATCTTCTCACTACCAATACACTTGGCTGAGGTTCTTGGTCCCTGTGGTACACTAGGATCAACTAGAAGCTTTAAAACATCTGCTGATATCAGAGCCCTACCTCCAGAGATTCTAACCAAACTGGACTACAGCCGGGACCCAGGCACTCATGTTTTTAAAGCTTCTTGAGGATTTAAAGTGCAGCCAGGCTGAGAATCACTGAATCAAGATATTGAAATCCTGGTTTATACTATCTCAAATTGTTTCTCAAAAATATGACCTCGTGATGACCAGTCCCTTAAGAATCTGACAGCAAAAGGCACTACACACTATTGTATTTTGCAGCGTGCATCATATTTGAAGACCTTAAGAAAGTCAGTAGGTCTATTAAAACCTGTAAACAGCCTACTCTTGAGTGCACAGACTTAAGAGAAAAAAGACAATCCAAACAGTATTAATTGTGCTAAACATAAAAACACCTGAGATTCCAAACCTTCTTGTGCTGTCAGCATGTGGTGTGATGTTAAAAGATCAAATGCTTCAAAACAGTACACATCAAGCTTCAAAGCTTCTTTGTAACTGTAGGTAGCCAGAGTTCGGTTATCTAGAGCATCGTAGATTTTCCCCCGTAGAAGACAAATAGAACTCTTTATCTGGTGGAAAAAATATGATGTATCACATACTAAGTCAAAACTTTTAAAAAAAGGAGCCAACTAACCCCACCTCAAAGCATAGTGTAAACTAACAGACACAGGAAGTCTACCTTCCCTGGGCTGTGACCACTTTACTCAACAAACCTTCATAACTAATGTGTACGTCAAGGCTACTAGGTACATTATTTGTTCTGTACCAAGTACTGCAATGATGTAGAAACAGCAGCCGTATGTGTGTAAGATCCAATTGTAAAACAGATAGTTTGCGACGGATCCTGATGGGAAGGTCTCGCTGAGTCTTAGTAATTGGCAGCAAGGCAGACCATGGTCACATGGATTGCTGGAGCCCAAGACCTCAGTTCAATTTTCAGCCCTGAAACTGTGTGTGATCCTGGACAAAGAGTAACTAGGCTTGGCCTCACTTGTAAAAAGGGGAAAATGCCATCTTACTTTCAGGACTCTGTGAGGATGGGACTTATGACTCTCTGTATGGTATTGGCCATTTTGTGACCACCAACAGGATGCAGAATCTGACTAGCATTCCAGATCTGAGCCTCAAGAAACACATAACCAAGTTCAAAGATGCTCCAGAGATGAGTAGCAAAAACGATTAAGGAGGCAGAGGAAAGTCATAAATCAAAATTTAAAAAACTAATGTTCTCCCAGAATGTCCCTAGACCTAGGCAGTGTCCTATGATACTAGGGACTTAACCCGGGGGTACTTTATTACTGGGCTACATCCCCAGGCTTTTTTATTTTGAGACAGTCTCACCAAGCTGTTTAGGGCCTTGTTAAGTTGTGGAGGCTGGCCTTGAACTTGCGACCCTCCTTCCTGTGTCAGCCTCCCAAGCCGCTGAGAGTACAGGTGTGTGCCACTGCACCCAGCAAAAAAAGCAATTTCGTAAAACAAACAATAAATTCCAAATAAATCATACATTTCATAGGAGATAAATTAATGTGCTTGAGCACATAAACAGAAGAGTGGTTAAAAAAAAAATTAAGTGAGCACCGAGAATGTATAATATCCCTAACTTTTTAAGGTGAAAAGCAGAGCAACCAAGTTCCCTCATAAATCTTACAATTATGGAGACAGGTGGATCTGAGGGTGACCACTAATGGGGGAAGGGTCTCTTTCTGAGTAATAAAAATGTTCTACAACTGAGGTTTGCACAAATGTGAACATACTAAAAGTCATCAAACTATACACTTTAAATGAGTGAACTATATGGTATGTAAATTTCAAACTATTAACAATAAAGGAATAACAATCCAGGTTAGTGGCCTAAGTACAAGATAAACCTCCTTGGAATTTCATAGTGGTAAGAAGCACATATCAAATAACATAACATTTCCTGGAAACAAGTTAAGCTAATTAAGGTTCTTGAGTAGGTAGGTTCAAAATACTGTTAGAACACAGAAAGAAAGCAAGATTATTTCACCTGAGGGTGCAGTTCATGCCATCTCATCTGAGAAAACTAATCTAAGGTCAGCCTCTCAGATGCAGCCTCAGAGGATATCATTAGTTTCCAACTGATGGCTTGCTCAGAAATGTCTCAAAATCTTTGGTTTTTGGCAGACAAATAAGCTGGAAACCATAATTACTTTAATACATAACACTCAAGTAAAAGAGTTTGCCATGTAATGTGGGCATTTCCTACTGTTATTTCTGAGGCATGCTAGCAATATTACTCACCGAGGACTGTGACATTTCCCAGTCACTGGAGGGGTCTTTCAAGCCACTTTCATCCTTCAGATATTTTTCAAACAATCTTTTGTTGATTGGTTCCTCCATATCAAGAATATCAAGAGCTTGCTGGTGCTCTTTTGCAGCATACTACGGAGGAAACAGAAACACCATTCATCAACCATGACTTCTAGATTTTAAAAAGATAATAAATATTATACCCACTTTTCAGTTGTCTAAACTACAATTTTTTTCAAACACATCAGCTTTTCGTAAATAGATTGGTATTTTATAGCATACAATACTAAAGGAAGGAACATCTCCTCACAAAATACTACAACAACCTGCCAAACTCCATCACCCAAATTCTCACATACATGTAAAGGCAACACAACATATATATATAATCAGACTTACATCAAATAAAAAGGAAAATGAACATACTTACATGGCATCTAGCTGCAAGGTAACGACATGCTTCATACAACTAGGAAAGAAATTATTTAAAATTTGTTAAAACATGTATCTTCACTTTAAAGAAAACTGTAAGCACAACATAGCTAGTCTTATAATTTCTCCTTTCACTCCTGCAGCAAAAATTTCTGGTCTCTTTAGCCCAAACTCACCACAAACCCACTATTCATTAGGCACCAAGAATTCAAAAAGAAGTGAAAAGATCACAGTTGGGGAGGAATGAACACAACCCAGAATATATGATAGCACTGTACAGTTGAAGAAGAAAATACCTGCAGAGGAAGCCAGGAGCTGGCTAGGCAGCGAGTGTAGCATAAACACCCACTGTATGTTCAAGGAACTGAAGAAGCCCAACCTGAATGGAACATGTGCTATATGCATTGAAATAGCAGTGGTGGACCTCTGCTGTCTATTAATGTGGTTGATTTCATCCTATAGCCAGAAGGAAAATCACTGAATGATTTTTTGGGTGACATAATCAGAACTGTATTTTAGGAAATTCTCCCTTGTGATAGTTTGTAAGAAGGACTGGACACAGGGAAGGTGGAAAGGAAGAAAATGTTACTGCAGAAAACACAAGAAGGACTCAAACTGACAATTAAAGGCCTAACTATGTGAGTGGTAAAGAAACCTAAATAAATGCACAGTTTCAGAGCTACATATAAAGTAGAATTTTCAAGCCACGTGTGATGGTATATGCCCGTGATCCCAGACACTCACATGTCTGAGGCAGGAAGACTGCTTGAACCCAAGAGTTTGAAACTAGCTTGGGCAACATAAAGAGAATCCATCTCAAAACAAACAAACAACAACAAAAACAAATTTTCAGAACTTAAGTGACTAGATGAGATGAGGGAGGGAGGAACAAAGTGACAAATTAGGAGAAGTTTTCTCTTTGTTCAAGAAAAACTGAATTTATTTAATATATGAGACAAAACATACACCTAAAATACCTATCTAATAATTATTTTACAGCTTCAAAATCTCTTAAGTTTACATTATTAATGTACTTACTTTGTCCAGTTTTCGTGACCGAAGTGCATGGGCTGCTCTATGATACTGGGCTGTCAGATAAGACACTGAGCCAACCAATAAACATCCTGGGGCTCCTCTAGAAAGGAAATTAAATAAATGGTCAGTGGTGCAAGGTGAAATAGAAAGATTTTTAAAGACTAGTTAGAAAATAAATTAGCATTTGTCACTTACCATGAGAGAGTGAAGCAACTTTGTCTGCCCAAAACAGGGCACTTTGATACTGTTGCTGCAAAAAAAAACAAACAAGGGTGACTGCCTGTCATTCCCACAGCTCTGAACAGATGTCTACTATTATTAGCATGCCATATATTAAGTCAATGCAGCAATACAAGTTTTTACACATAGCAAAAGGTCTACCAATCATATAGCTCAACAAGGGTGAGTTTTAGTTCAATGCTACTACTCTCAAATCTTTGTATGTACAATTCAAGAAAGTAATTTGGTTTTAAAAATTCATACACAGCAAAAAAGAGTATCTGCAAGTATCTAAAACAACTGACATGATTATTCTGCAGTGTTTTCCAATATCTAGTCATCAGCATTTCCTGTGCTGATATGACACTTACAGTAAGTGGTTAATGAGTCCCAAAGTGGAATGTAGTACATAAAACACTACTCAAATACCTCATTTGTAATTTTCACAGCATTCTAAAACACATTCACATATATGAACTATCAATGACCACCGGGAAGGTCACCTTCTCTAGTCAACCATAACAAAAAAGAAGCTGAGGACGGAAAGCACTCACAAATTTGCCAAAGTTACTTTTAGTCCCTGGTTCTCACACATGGGTCTTTCTACAATTAAAAAAAAATTTTTTTTTTTTTTGCCCCAGTTCCCCTGGATGCAAACCAAAGCAGGGCTGCCAGACAGGTGGGCAGAAAGAATGCTTATGGACCAGCAGTCTGCTCAGAAAGTGTCTCACACAAATTCTGAAAACCAGGCCCGTTATTCTCATTGTCCCAGTGCCAAAAAGATCACAAAACATCTTACTAAACTGACTTCTGAAAAACATTGCCCCCTCGCGTGCTGCAAAAATCTGGCTACATCACTTCGCATTCAGTCCCCAACACAGCATCCAACGTGGCTTTCCCCGCTTCCATTTCACTGGGAGAACAGGCACTTCAGCACAACTAAGCGACCTCTCTGAGGCTGACTCCAGAGACGCGCCTCTCCTTGAGTACTTGCTGGGCAAGGGCAGTGCAGGGCATCAGACGCAGTTTGCGAGAGCTTTGTAAGTACTGGCTGCACACAAGCTCGTTTTCGTCTTTATTCGCATGAATTCGGCCGCGAAGAGTTACAGCTAGACCTCGGAAACACGCCTCGGCCAGCCTAATCCAAGGCCGCCTCCTCGGCTCCCGCAGGCGCCACGCCCTTCCCGCAGCCCCGCGGGCCTCGCGCGCCCCGGCCGCCCCTGCACCTGGTCCAGGTACTGCCGGACACGCTTCCGCAGCCGCTCCAGGTTCATGGCTGCACGGCCGGCGAGTGCCCGCAGCCGCCGCCGCACTGCAAAGCCCCACACCTCCGACAACTCCCAGACCAGCGCCCGCCGCCGGATCGCTAGCGCCACACGGCACTTCCGCCCCAACAGGCCCCGCCCCGGAAGTCCTTAGCAAACGTGTCCCTTCGGGTGCAGGGAAAGGAGCATCACGCCTCTGGTTCCGCGACTCGCCCGTGAAGCTTGGGTTCCCGACGCAGTCTCCCCGCGCGAGGCCTTCTGGGAGGGAGACGGGAGGCACGGAGGGGCGACGCGAGGCCCTCTGGGAGGGAGCGGAGAGGGGAGGCACGGGCAGAGGGGCTGCGCTAGCTCCTGTGGGAGGGAGGCACGCGGAGAGGGGCTGCACTAGGTCCTTTGGGAAGCGGGAAGGAGGGCCGACCCTCTGGGAGGAAGGCGGGAGGTCTTGGGAGGTTGGAGTTGGCGGCCCTGCCCTAGAATTTCTGTTTGAATCTCAGTCCCTGTTGTGAATTAGCTTTTGAAGGTAAATACAACGGTTATGAATGGCCCTCCTGTAGTCCAACCCCTGGGAGTCAGCAGCAGGAGGGGCATCCTTGCAAGAGCCTGCCTCGAAATAACTGTTTCTTTGAGTTAAAAAATGAAAAGTGGGAAGAACACACAATTTCCCATAAGGAATCACATTTTCATTTGAATGGAAAAGGCTGCTCTCACTTCTGTGCAAGTTCAGCCATAACCTTCGTGATAGGTAACATAAATGAGCAGTGAAAACATGAGGTTAAGGGAATAGTTCTGTAAACTGGTTCCACTGTGCTGGTCCCACCCCCGACCCCATGTGCTTTCTTTTAAAAAGCAATTTGCCTGCAGCCCTGCCTGGCTTAAGTCAATAGGATATGTTGCATTTCTCAGCAAAGGACCTTTAATCTGCAGGAGAAATGCAGGTCCAAATGCTGGCAAGAACACGTTCCCCTGAAGGGTGATGAACTTTTGTTATCCTTGCACAGTCAGATTCCAAAACTCACAGAGCTAAGGATAATTTCCCCTACCCCTAAACTGAATTACAACTGGTCAGCAAGGGCCAAAGTGAGGTGGAGTTGCCTTGCGCTTTTACTAAGAGCAGTGGGGATTTGGAAGCCTGATGCAATCCTGTTGTCAGTCAAAAGTCGAGAGGTGGAGCTGGGTGGGACTCTAGAAACTTCTCTGGGACCCCCCCCCCCCCCCAATGAAACAAGAGGGCAGGAGGGGTGAACTGTTCTGTCTGAGAGGACTCTCTCCCTGGAGAATGTTCTCTTGCCCCCTTGCCAATCCCACAAATAAACTTTTTGCTATTCTTTTAATGACATCCTCTCAAGCAAGAACCCGAGAATCCAGGGTGGGGACCTCTGCAGCTGTCTCTCTCGGGCTCTGCAGGTGGGTCTCTTCTGAGACATTTCCCATACATGCACATGCCTCTATGGTGGAATAATGTTTTGAGGGTGTAGTTTTATGTACCCTGTATTTCCATCTCCTCTCCCACTCCTATGCATCAGGTAGTGATCACTCTGCCTATTAATGTGAGCAAGGCATGAAGTAAGCTGTATTTTTTTTTGGGGGGGGGGGGCGGGGGTGGTGTACTGGGGATTGAACCCAGGAGCACTCAACCACTGAGCCACATCCCCAGAACTTTTTTTTATATTTTATTTAAAGACAGGATCTTGCTAAGTTGCTTAGGCCTTGCTAAGTTGCTGAGGCTGCTTTGAACCTGCTATCCTCCTGCCTCAGCCTCCCAAGTTGCTGGGATTTCAGGCATATATCACTGTGCCTGGTCATTGTAAGCAGTATTTTCAACTGCTTCTTCTCATTTAACTACCCTCCTATGGAAGCACTGTGGCTTGCATTCTTAGGCTATCTCTCCTAGTGCATGAGTTGCACAGGATACACTCTTCTCCGCTGAAGATTCTACCATGCAGGAGTAAGACTGAAATTTCCCCCTTCCTCCTCTTCCCAGAACCAGTGGCTACCAACTGATTTGGTGAATTTTCTGCTTGCTTTCTGTCTATGCCTGTGTGCATAATTACAAATATGTTTCCTTTTCTACAAAAAGTGGGATGATCTACTATGTAATTATTCTGACTCGCTTTGCTTGTTACTTCATGGGGGCAGCACACTTTTGCTGGTAGTGCTACATAAACACCTGGAGCCAAATTGGCAGGGGAGTGGATTTTATTTGAGCCAGCTCTAGAGGAAGATAGAGAAAACCTTTTGGTTCACAGTCTTCAGAAAACTCAAGGGTAAGGAAAGCTTTTAGAAGAAGAACAAGTGCATATGCAGCGTAGCCAGGCTGTGTCAGAGCCAGACGTGATCAGCTCCCTGCATGAGAAGGGAAACAGTCTGAAGCTTTAATTCTCAATATGTGAAGTTGCCCTTACATGTCAGAGGGATTGTTTCATGTTTGTTGGCATACCTCAGACACCTTGCCCATCAGTGCCAGTTTTGCTGTCTTCAGTGAATGAACAGTATTTCTGTCACGTCTTGTCTGCCAGATCAGGTTGGTTTTGATGCAGGGCAAACCAGTCCCATATGCCATAAGGAGTGACCGCCATGGTCAAGGCTTGGGCCTCAGGGTGCTCACTCTGGGTGTGTCTGGTTTGGTGGTTCATGAGATGAACACTTGAGTCAGTGGGCTGAGTAGACACGTCACAGTGTGAATGCCTCATACAAACCACTGAGGCCCAAATGGAACAAAAGGATGAAGTAGAAGGGGATCAGCCTGACCAAGCTAGGGTGTCATTTTCTCCTGGCTTTGGACTCAGACTGCCACTTGGATTGAGACTTAGACCTTATCTCTCCTGGGTCTCCAGCTGCCATAGCAGATCCTGAATTCTCAGCCTCCACAATCATGTGATCCAAGTCCTCATTGTAGGAATCCAGCCTCCCAACCACCTGTCAATCTGCGTTCTGCCCGCCTCTCCCGTTACAGGAATTTCCGGCCTCCCCATCACCTGTCAGTCCTGCATTCTTCCCGCCATCTATATGTTACAGGAATTTCCGGCTTACGCTGCCATAATCTTCCTGCCTCCCACGTAAGGTCCTAACATGCTATTGGTTCCTCCGAGCCCGTGAGATTCCAATATCTGGGAGAGGCCATGCGCCATTTTCTCTCTCTTCACGTCTCCCCCGCCCCAGCAGACGTGAATCGTCCGCATAAAATAAAGTCCCTTGTGTGAGACCTTGTGTCTGCGGAGTGTTTTTCTGGGAGCTATCGATGAGCCACAACTGCCCCTAACACTCATAGCAAGCCGGTGTCTCTTTGTTCTGGTCTCTCTGGAGGACCCAGACTAAGGCAGTCCACCTCCTTCAGGATGGACTTCCACATCTTCCTTTCAGCAGCACCCCTGTCCCTTCCTCGTAGAAACACCATCTTGTTGGTCTGCTTCTGGCCCTCCTCACCTGGCAGTCCTCATGCTCCTCGAGGGCAAACACTGGGAGGACCATGAGAGGAGGCACCTGCATCCTTTGGCTCCACTTTCCCTCCCTCCATCCTGGGAGCAGCAGAGTTCTTCTACCTCCCTTTCTTGTATACGGGTCCTGTGGTCACATTGTACTCGCCAGATAACCCAGGCTGCTTTGCCCTAGAATCTGATCATCCCTGGAAAGTCTTTTGCCAGAAAGATCTGAGGTTACCTGTTCCCAGGTTCAGGGGCATGCATATCTGGGGGACCCCAGCTTACCAGAGTCAGTCTCCCAAGGGCACGCCTTTATTACAAAGGATAATGCAGAGGGTCAGAGAAAACCCCGCCTTCTCCCTGGAAGACACTCAGTGCCTCCACCAACCTTTTCAGGACCATTTCCTTCTAATACTTGCTCATTCCTCATTGGAGGGTGGAGGGTAGCCATGTTACTTGCTCATTCCTCATTGGGAGGGTAGAGAGGACAGACCCCCAGATGCAGCCAGAGGCAGAAGTGAAAAACCATGACGGCCAGAAAGTCATTCTATGAGGCCACACCTGAGAGTGGCAGTGTGTGGGATCTGGTAAGATGTGGACTCTGGGAGCGAAGCTACCTGTGTCAGACCAACCCCTCTCTGTGATTCCTCATCTGTAGTATGTCAAGTGGGGCAACAACACACTACAGTCCATGAGAGAATGTGCAAGAAGTGCTTGGTATGCGCTTGGGATGATGCGGGCGACATCCTTACAGTGGATACGTATAGAGATGGCGAGTGTTAAATACTCTCATTGCTGGTGTTGGTTACTACAGAAACTAGTAGTCTTTTCTCACCATGTGAGAGAAACAGATTTGCAGCATGGTCGCCACCCCAACCATTTCCTTTTGGTCTGTCTTGTCTACCTATTTATTGATGTCTGGAACATAGGGACTAGTCTGCTGCGCTGTTCCCAACACTCGGGAGCCTGGAAGGTTAGGGTTAGAAGCTCCTCTCTCGTGGGAAGGCTAATCACCTCCAATTCATGTTTAGCATTTTGCTGTTGTTTTTTGCGGTGCTGGGAATCGAACCTAGGGCCTCATGTATGCTAGGCAGGTGCTTTACCACCAAGCCCCAGCCCCAGCCTTAGAGTCTTTAACATACATCATGAGTCCAGATGTCCTCATTGAGGTCAGTTACTACTAATAATAATAATTGACAATAAATATCAATCAATTGTAATAATACATAGTACTACAAAGAGTAATGAAAAAATTACAAACACATTTTCTATCCATCAAACTCACTTTTAAAACAGCAAAATCAGATTATGAATTCAGCTTGTACTGTAAGCCCTTAGCAACTGCGTCACATTAGCATTTACCAGGTATGTCTGAAGTTCACAGTTTATCATTCTGTACAGCCAGGCCCTCCACATGTGTGCACATATTAAAAACATTGCTGCAAAAAAGTGAATGCATGCTCTCGAAAGTATGTCTATGACTGACTGTTTGTCCTTTCCTGCTGTTGATGGTGACCAAGAGTGCTTTCCAGTAGACCCATGGAAATCACTGTAAGGTTTGACTGAAGAAAAACACCTGAACTTTGGAGTGTTGCATTGAAAAATCCCAAGAACCTTCAAATGACAGCCAGCATCCGTATGAGGGTACCACTTTCCCAGGGCCTCTCCATGTGCCATCTCATTAAACCCCATGCCTTCCTGAGGGGGCTCCGCACTAGGGGCCCAACTCGCTCTGAACTTCATGTCCTTTCAGGTTCCTTCACTGATAGTGCAGTGTTCCTGGCCACAGTCAGACATCTACCAAGGGTCCCACAATGTCCTCCTTAATGTGTCTTCTTTCAGCTGTTTTGCTGGGAATACTTATAAAGCACATCTTCAGAGGCTTAGTAGTACATAGAGTAGGGATCATCCTTCCACATGTCTCTGGTATGAACTGACCCTTCCACACCCCCTTGCCTGCTCATCTCCCAAAGGCCTCACCTGAGAGTCAGGCCTCAGTGCAAGTCTGGGGGACACATTTGGTCCACATGGGGGTCTGCAGAAGGGACTGTTGGGCTCACTGGTTTTAGCATCTCCCCTGCTTCTGCACATATTTACATGACATCTCCAGTGTCCCAGGCTTAGCTGGGCCCAGATGAGTTCTGGGCCCTAAGACGTACGCAGAAGTGACTGTCCCTGGTGGCCCAGCCTCAAACCAGTGCCACTGTCTGTGTTCTCTCTCTTGCCAGATGCTGAGTTCCTGGAGGCAGAAAAAAGGAATATGGTCAGGTTGCTGCATGTGGCTACAGCAGTCAGTACTGACCACAGCAAGGTCAGGAAATTGACCTGCAGTGCTCATGCTTTTGAGATTTGCATTTTATTCTGGGTGGAGCAAATCCCAGTGGAGATAAACAGGAATAATATTGTAATGCAGAGTTTAGAAGAAGTAAACTGTTAGGGCTGGGCTGCAGGGGCAAGGGTGAGCAGGAAGGCCTGAGAAGACTGACTGATAGCCTAAGTCAGAGGTAGCTCAGTATTGAGGGCCATCTTGGACAAGATGGCGCCTGGCAATGAGCCAAGGGCACTGGATACCAAAATAAGGAAGTACCCAAAAAGGTTGCTTGCCTACTAGTTCCTTGGAGACTAATGATGTGTTAACGCCAGGCTCTAGGATTGGCTATCTATATCATGCCGCGCGTGGACAGCTCGTGATCCATATAGTGCTATGCTGGCATTCCTCTGCATGCTCTCCTGCATGAGAGAAAGCTTTGCTATAATTGGCTGATAAGCTAGGAGCCTGGGAGGAGAAAGGGAGAGGGTAGAAGAAGGGAGATAGTGGCAGAACAAAGGAGGCAGAAAAACAGGGAGGACGCAATAAATCTCATCAACTAAAGATTGGTGGTGTCTCCTTCCTCCGTGCCGATTCCGCTGGACGGAACAGCTCAGGACAGGAGGCAGGTGGCCACTGTAGACCCTGGAGACAGACCTGACAGGCCAGTGGAGGGCTGGGTGCATGTGTGAGGAAGAGAGAAGGCAAGTTGGCTGGCTCGCCACAGTGCCGCTGCAGTGCTGAAAGGGGAGTTTGAAAGGGGACCTGCTAAAGCTCGAGACAGTGTTCTGACATCCAAACAGGCATCTCGAGCTGCACAAGTTCAGGGCAGAAGTCTGAGCCAGAGATAAAATTTGGAAGTTGTCCATGTGCGGCTGCTGTTTGGATCCCTCAGATTGGTTGAGGGCTCCGAGGACATGAGTGCAGAGGGAGGAGAGAAAGATCTGGGCTCATGGCAGGCAGAGGGTGGAGTGAGGAGCATAGTGTAGTGAGGGGAGGGGGTAGTGGAGGATGGTCCCAGGGGAGAGAACAGGTGCCTACATGTCACTGCTGGTCACAGGGATGTGGAGGAAAACCTGCCATTGAATTCAGTCCAGGAGTGGCTCTCATTGGCTTCACAGGGCCAGTTTTGATGGAGTGGGAGTGAACCCAAGGATGACGTGAGAGGAGCAGAGAAATGAGGCTTGGCTGGGAGTAGACAATGCTACTGAGGAGCGGGCAGCTTGGGGCCAATGGTGTGTGCACAGCCAGACTTCCTGCCCACCACAGGCCACGCACACTCCTGGGGCCGCCCAGGTGTGTGCTCCGTGAGTGGTGACAACAGAAGCAGGAGGGATTCAGGGCTGCTGTGTAGGTTGCACCTGCATCTGGCTTGCTCAGTGCTGGGTCCTGGTGTGCTGAGAGCACGGCTGCCCCCAGCACTGGGTACACCCTTCAGTACCTGCCTGAGACACAACAGGTCTCTTGAAGCAGCTGCTGTGGACTGAACTGGGTCCCCCCAGAGTTCACGGGCTAAGGCCATAACCTCAGTTGACTGTTGGGAGAGAGGGACCATTTGCAGGTAGTTGAGGCTAAGCAAGATCAGAGGGACGTAGCTCCAGTCAGATGTCCGGTGTCCTATGAGACAAGGAAGAGACACTATGAGGCACACAAGACAAAGTCATGTGAGCATTGTGGGAATCGAGCAAGAAGTGGCAAACAGCACTGGAAGAGTGGGAGACCTCAAACTTGATTTCCGCCGGTGGGTCCAGAGGAGATTGGACTCCAAATTCTGATCATCTATCACCAGTTTTCCACAACATTTACAGGCTATCCAGTGTCATAAATTTTCTAGTCTAAAATGATACATGGTTGTGTACAGGTTTCCAGCAGGAAGCATGTTGCCAGAAGCAAGAGTGTGATAAGGGCAAACCCTGGGCTGGGAGCCTTCACAGGGGCATTTATACTTCAAAGGAAAGTAGTTGGAATCTAGGAAAAGTCATCTACATTCCAAAAGGTAGGGGTGAATGGTGCTAATTATGTTCCTTGAAGCTGGCTAGAAAGGGGAAGGGAACTCTCCCTTTCCTCGGCACTAATTCTCACAACCGTGTTCTTAGATTATTGTGCATCCAGGCTTGGGTTAGTTACCCTTTACATGAGGAGACGTGTGAAGATGGCCATCTGCAGACCAAGGGGAGAGGCCTCAGGAGAATGGAGCCCTGTTGGCACCCTGCTCTCAGCCTGGCAGCCCCTCAAGTCCACTTAGGTGGGAGCCCTCTGTGGTTCTGTTATAGCAGCCTGAACCAGTGGCCACAGCCTCCCTCCTCTACCATGAGCACCATGCTGACTTTAGTGAATGTCGCTGGGGAGAGCTGTTTCTGGTGTTCCCCATGGGTGCAGAGGGTGGGCAGCATGGTGGGCCCAGCCCCAGCCATGTGCACACTGTCTTTGGCCTCCCAGGCTAGGCGACCTCGACCTTGCTGCAGCACATTCTGACAGATCAGGCCCATGTGGCATGTACAGACCCCACTGCATGCCCTGCCTTGTGGCCATTTCCTGTGCTCCAACTGCCCCCAAGTTCTGGGTTAACCCAGGGGGGATGGACAGCAAGCCTTTCAGTTTTCCAGGGAGCCACATCTGGATATAGACAACCCCAGGGCAGCCAGAGGCCTTCCAAGGCCCACAGAGTGAGCCCACAGAGACAGCTGTCTGCAGGTGGGGTCAATCCCTAACCCCTCAAATTGCCTGCTTTTCTGTGATTTTCTGCAGAAGGGTTCTCCCCTGCCTCCACAAAGGAATGATGAAGAATCACATAGGAGAAAACAGCCCTGGGTTTAATCCTGAATGGGGAAAAAACCGGGGAGAAGAGAAGGGTTCCCCAATGCTGCTTGCCTTTCCCTCCTAGCCATGCTAGGGGGGCAGGACTATTTCTACTGATGGGAAGACTGTTGTCCACTTCTTTTCCACAGGGTACCTGTGGGTTACCTGAAAGTTAGTTTGGTCCTTAAAGAGGTGTTTGTCACGTGTTACTGTGTTTTAGGACATCATAATTAATGTTGAGTGGGGAGACAAACTCTGCTAGAGAACACCAACTGTGATCTCACCTGGGCATCAGGGGCTATGTCATGGGATCTGTGTGCCCCCTGGCTTCAGCACCAATAGCTCCATGCTGTTTCAAGCTGGGGTGCACAGTTTCTTGTTTTCACTGGGTCTCAGCCTGCCCCTCAGAGTCACCCACTTTAGTTCCAGCCTTTGCTTTTTGGGCTGAGCTGGCCCAGCCTCAAGTTGAGGATCACACCTCAAAGACAGCATGCAGAGCTCCAGCATCATTTGGCCCCTGCTGCAGCCTGCTAAGCCTGACTGCCCTTCCAGATTATTCCCTCATATTTGGGACTCTTCCCACTTGGCAACCAGAGGAACCTAGGAGTATTGCATGGCCCAGAGAAAGGAAATTGCTTTTACAGGGCTCTCCTGTTCCAGACAGAAGGAGGCCTGAAAGGGACCTTGTGCATGTTCTCAAGCTTCAGCTGGCCCAGTAGCAAGCAAAGGGGCTGGCAATACAACTGTGTGGAAAGTGGTCCAAAAGAGAGTTCAGAGGGGCAAACGGCGGAGGTCACTCCCTAATGGGAAGACTATTATCTGCTTCTTGACCAGTCTTTATAAACTGCTGACTCTCTGGAAGTAGCAGGGCAAGAGAATGATGTTCTTTTTTTTTTTTTTTAGTTTTTTAATACCTTTTTATTTATTTACTTTTATGTAAAAAATTGAACCCAGTGGCCCACATGTACTAGGCAAGCACTCTACCACTGTGTTGCAACCCCAGCCCAAGAGAATGATGTTCCTATGAAAAAAGAGCAGCATTTCTAGTTTCGTGATGGACCATTTAAAGTTCATCCCTTTGGGGCCCGACCAGTACGATCGGGAGTCTTGTGTTGCTGGAGTGTAGGAACCATGGGAGACAGGCAATGCCTCGTAAGAGAGCACAAAGGGGAGGTTTGTGAGCCCTGCAAGAGGCCTTCTCCTGTCACATTTGCACAGATATGGCTGGTCAAGGAAAGGGGCTCAGGTAGCACCGAGAGTGTTCCAGGGTCTCCGGTGAGCTGCTGCACACACAGGGTACCAGGAGCTCACAAGAGCTGAAGTGCCAGCTGGGGTGCCAGGAGCATGGGCGAGCCATGGGGAAGGGTTCTGAGGAGCAGGATGTGCTGCAGCAGTGCAGACCCAGTGCTCCTCAATGGAGCGGGAAGAGGTGACTCCAGCGCTGCCTTGCTGTACAGGTGAGGAAGAGGTCAGGTGACCACCAGAAGGGCGGTCATATCTGGGCTGCCTAACCCTAGAATCTGAGATTTAAACACCATGCATTAAAAACCACCCTACCTATCAAGGAGCAAAGAATAGCCAAGGATGGAGCTGAGGGACCCTTGCCAGGCTCACTTATTGATTTCCACGTATGTTCTAAGGGTTTAAGCCTCAAAGGCTGAAATATACTCTCTATCACCACCTTTCAAGAGAACTCTACTTAAAGTTACTGCTTGAGTTGACTGGAGACTCTGTAGCCCTGCCAAGAGGCAGTGTCCTGCCCTCTTCTTATGTGAGTCCAGGCATACACAGGAAGCTTGCCTGAGTTCACCAAGGTATGCATAAGTCTTGCAGCTCAGGTCTTTTAGACACTGACTGCAGGCTAGCTGTTTATTGCCAAATAGTTTATATGATCTTACCTGGGGACAGAGAAAGTACCCATGTCCAAGGACTCTCAGGTAGACCTTAGTTGCTCACCAAGACTCACTGGGTGCTTATCTCTCAGATTAGGTATTCTAGGAGTATTAGGTAGGAGTCCCACTGTGTGGATGATTTCAATCTGATATATTTATATACTTGTTGAAAAAACAGTAACAGAACTTTTAAGGGAATTACACAAATCCACCATAACTCAAATATGGTAGCCCAGTGTAAATATAGCTAGAGAAAAACACCCAATTCAGCATTACTCTGCATAATTTGTTTTCAGCTATCAGCCTAAGAAGCACAAGAAATAGCTCTGCTGCATCACCCTGTGGAGGTCACAGGGCACCCAGCTCCAGCCTGGGCCTCACCACTGTCCCAGCCATCCCAGTGATACCAGCAAATATAGGAAGACCCCAGGCATTACAGATCAGCAGGGGCCTCGGTTTCCTCTTCCACCTGCCTCCCGTCTTGTCACAATAGTGCTCTGAATCCTTGCCCCTTCCTGCCTTGCCAACATTTAGGCTCCAAGCCCGACTTGCTCCTCAAGAAATTCAGTTTCAGTTCTTGCTGGATCAAAATACTATTTAAATTGTGAATGTCCTCTTGGTTCAGTTTGGGAGGATCATATGTCTATAGAAATTTGTCAATGTCTTCGGTATTTTCTATTTTGTTGGACTATAGATTTTCAAACTAGCTTCTCATTATGTTATGTATCTCAGTGGTGTCTGTTGTGATACTTCCTTTTTCATCCCGAATTTTAGTAATCTGAGTTTTCTCTCTTCTCTTTGTAGTGGGGCTAAGGGTTGGTCTATTTTTTTTACTTTTTCAAAGAACCAACTTTTTGTTTTGTAAATTTTTTGAATTGTTTCTTTTGTTTCAATTTCATTGATTTCAGCTCTGATTTTAATTATTTCCAGTCTTCTACTACTTTTGGTGTTGTTCTGTTCTTTTTCTAGGGCTTTGAGCTGTAATGTTAGGTCATTTAGTTGTTGACTTTTTATTCTTTTCTTGAATGTGCTCCATGCAATGAATTTTCCTCTTAGTACCGCTTTCATAGTGTCCCAGAGATTTTGATATGTTGTATCGTCGTTCTCATTGACCTCTAAGAATTTTTTAAATCTCCTCCCTGATGTTTTCTGTTATCCATACTTCATTCAATAGCATATTATTTAGTCTCCAGGTGTTGGAGTAATTTCTGGGTTTTTTTTTTTTTGTCATTGATTTCTAATTTCATTCCATTATAATTGGATAGAACACAGAGTAGTATCTCTATTTTTTTTTTTTTTTTTTTTGCATTTACTAAGGCCTGCTTCCTGGCATAACATATGGTCTATTTTTGAGAAGGTTACATGTGCTGCTGAGAAGAAAGTGTATTCGCTTGTTGATGGATGGAATACTCTGTATATGTCTGTTAAGTCTAGGTTATTGATTGTGCTATTGAGTTCTATGGTTTCTTTGTTTAGTTTTCTTTGAAAGATATATCCAGTGGCGACAGCAGTGTGTTAAAATCACCCAGAATTATTGTGTTGTGGTCTATTTGATTCCTGGAATTGAGAAGAATTTGTTTGATGTACATCGATGCACCGCTGTTTGGGGCATAAATATTTGCAATCACTATGTCTTCCTGATTTATGTTTCCCTTAAGCAGTATGAAATGTCCTTCTTTATCCCCTCTGACTAATTTTGGCTTGAAATCCACTTTATCTGAAATAAGGATGGAAACCCCTGCTTTTTTACTGTGTGCATGGTAGGTTTTCCCCCCTTTCACCTTTAGTCTGTGAATGTCCTTATCTATGAGACGAGTCTCTTGAAGGCAGCATATTATTGGGTCTTGCTTTTTAATCAAATCTGCCAGTCTATGTTTTTTGATTGATGAGTTTAGGCCATTAACATTCAAGGTCATTATTGAGATATGACTCATATTCCCAGTCATTTGGGCTTATTTTTGGTTTTTAACATGACTTGGATTCTCCTTTGATTGTTTTTTTCCTTTAAGGTAGTTCCTCCCTTTGCTGACCTACATTGCTGTTTTTCATTTCCTCCTCATGGAATATTTTGGCTGATCAATAACTTCTGACATAACTGACAATTTTACCAGTTCCAACAATAGCTTTCAGATTGGGTATTTTGGCAGTTAATGGCATGTAAACCTAAAAATAAACTAGTGAATGACCATTTGGAATCTCACTGAGACCCCTTGCTAGAGAGCAGGAAGCATGTGTCACCCATGGCACCTTTTGTCCTTGCTTAGCTTCCGTGTGAGCCCCAGGATTTGCCACAGGGCTGCTGAGCAGCAGCAATACTGTTCTGACCCAGCATCTTCAGGGTGTTTTCAAGAATTGAGTTGTAAGATGAACAGTGGTGAACTACTTAGGTGCACAGCTGCACAAATTCTTACAGATGCACCCACACAACCGTCAGGCAGAAACGCAGAGCACTGCCTACTCACTGGGCCACCCCCATGCCTTCACTCCTGGCTTCCCCAGCCTACAGTTCACCATGCTGATTTTTCCATCACCACAACTTGGTTTTACTCAAATGTAGTCAGTGCATGTGTCCTTTGTCAGTCTGTGAAATTCATGTGGCTACAAGATTCATTTGTCTTTTCCACCATGTAGTATTTTGCTGTATGAACACACCACAACTTGTTCCTCCATTCTCCCACTGCTGGACAGTTAGGTGCAATCATGAGCAAAGACTGGAAGAACATCTTCCCCGCGACCTCTTCTGGCCAACAGTTTCAGCTGGGCTCGTCCCAGCAGCACAAACTGCAATGTGGCTGCTTGCTGTCCTGATGCTTTTTGAGGAATCACAACTCCAGCATCCTCACTCTTAGACACCCCTCCCATGGTGCCTCTGGATTTAATTATGTGACTTGTTTTAATGAATGGAGGTGACAGAAGTGATGTTGCACAACTCCCAATTTTTCAAGAGGTCTTGAAGCTTCAGTTCTTGTCCTTTTAATTTTTTAATGTATTTTATTTCAAAATGAAATTTTTCCTGTTTTTAAAATTTGTCTTGACTAGTTATACCTGACAGCAGAATGCATTTCAACTCGCTGAACATAAATGCAGCACAACTTCATTTCTCTGCTTATACATGATGTAGAGTCCATACCATTTGTGACCATACAAGTACCTACGTAATGCTGTCAGTCTTATTCCATCATCTTTCCCACTCCCCTGCCCCTTCCCTCCCTTCACTCCCCTCTGCCCAATCCAAAGTTCCTCCATTCATCCCCCCCCACCCCAATATGGGTCAGCATCCACATTCAGAGAAAGCATCTGGTTTTTGGATTTTTCAGATTTGCTTATGTTGCTTAGCATGATATTCTCCAACTCTATCCATTTACCTGCAAATACCATAATTTTATTCTCCTTTAAGGCTGAGGAATATTCCATTGTGTTTCTTGATCCATTCTTCTATTGAAGGGCGTCTACATTGGTTCCATAGCTTAGGTATTGTGAATGAGCTGCTGTAAACACTGATATGGCCTTTTCACTGTAATATTCTGATTTTAAGTCCTTTGGGTATTTGCTGAGTGGGATAACTGGGTCAAATGGTGGTTCCATTCCAGGTTTTCTGAGGAATCTCCATACTGTTTTCCAGAGTGGTTGCACTAATTTGTAGTCCCATAATAAATATTACCTTTCCCCCCATATCCTCACCAACACTTATTGTTGCTTGTATTCTTGATCACTGCCATTCTGACTGTAGTAAGATGGTATCTTAGAGTAGTTTTGATTGCATTTCTCTATGTTAGAGATGTTGAACATTTTTTCATATATTTGTTGATCGACTGTATATCTTCTTTTGTGAAGTATCTGCCTCAGTTCCTAGCCCATTTATTTGATTGGGTTTATTGGTTTTTTTTTTGGTGTTAATTTTTTTGAGTTTTTACATATCCTGTAGATTAGTGCTCTATCTGATATGTGTGTGTTAAAGATCTCCTGTTCTGTAGGTTCTCTCTTCACATTGTTTGTTTCCTTTGCTGAGAAGTTTTTTTAGTTTGAATCCATCCCATTTGTTGATTCTTGATTTTAATTCTTACACTTTAGGAGTCTTCTTAAAGAAGTCAGGTCCTAAGCTGACATGATGGGGAGATTTGGGCCTACTTTTTCTTCTTTTTGGTGCAGGTCTGTGGTCTAATTCCTAGGTCCATGATCTACATTGAGTAGTTCTTATCCTCTACAGTCCAGAGCCCACCATGCTATTGAGAAGCCTGGGATGAAGGCCCAATAAAGGTCTTCCACCAAAAGACAAGCCCACCCAACCACTAAGTTTTACAGTGGCTTGTTATGTACCACGAGATAACTCATAATTTTAATAGCCACAAAGTTTTCCAGAAGATTTACCATTTACAACTCAACCACTAACTGATAGCATACAGAGGTTCAGCTGCTCCACATCAGTACTGTTAACTTCAGCCATCTGTAGGGTGTGCAACAGTCTCTCAGGGTGCCCACTCCACCTCCCCAGGGAGCAACACTGCGTAACTTCAGCCATCTGTGGGGGGTGCAGTAGCCTCTCAGGATGTCCACTCCACCTCCCTGTGCATGCTCCATAACTTCCTGGCACCAGCTTTTGTGAAGGTCCTCTTTAAGAGCTTGCCCACTTTTGCTTAACCTTTGCTCATCAGCTTACAGATTTCTTGCACTCTAGATGCAAGTTCTTTGACATGTACTGTAAGTAATTTCTTCCAGTTTATGGCATGACTTCTACTCTCTTAACTGTGTTTGTAATTATCAGAAGTTCTTAATGTTATCACTCAATTTATTGTATTTCTCCCCCCCAGGGCTTTACATTCCATTAATCTCTGCCTACCCACAGGTCCAGTTCTCATTAACCTCAATGTACCTTATCTTGCAGTGTCTGTACCTACAGGAGTGCCCAGGGTAGTAATTCCACCAGACTTATCCTATTATGGATCATCAAAAAACAATTTAAAGAACTATATGCCACATTTAGTGAATACAAACCACCCTAAGGTTCCACTGAAATATAAAGACTAATATTTTGTTATATCCTGTATTATAAAATTAAAAGGCCAAAGCCCACTCTCCTATAACACAATGCTTCACACACATGTACACAGTATTCTGAAAGCAGCAAGTACTCAACTGGAAACTGATATGGATAGTTGATAAGTCACCAATTCCCACTGCATAACTCTATGAAATTAAATGGAGCTTCCTGATATTAATGTAGGTAGAAGGGCAGAAAGACACTTAAAACCTTGGATGAGAAGTCAAAACACCAAAGCAGAGAAACACAACAACCTAAAACACGGAACACATGCCAACAAGAGCAACCATAATCTTACCGATGTAAGCTTCAGAATCACCAATGTACATTTCAATGCAATGACCAAGCATCGTAACAGAAAATGTGTCATCTCGCCTAAGACCAAGGGCCTGCCAAAAAAGATTCATCATGGTTAAGATGTAATCTTCTCTCTTTTGTTTAAAAATATTTCCCATGTTGGAATCAACTTGAACATATTCCAGGGACTCCATGGCTGGGGATGGCAGGGGTGTTGGTGCAGACACAGATCCAGGACTGAGAAACTAATGACTGCTGAGGGCATGTGAGGACCATGGAGGTGTACCACTACTGGGTTCTTTTGCTTGAAAACCACCCAAGAGATCTCCACAGTGAGCCCTGAGGCTTTGGCATTAATCAGGTCACAGAGAAATAAATTATACTTAAATAGACTTACTTGAAAGATCATATAAGACCAGAAAAACTTGCTTAGTCCAAACTTCTTACTAGCTTAGTATTCTGATTACAACAGGGGCACCTTCATGAGTTCACAGCCTGAGAGTCTCTTAATAACCCTTGAGCGGTTACAACCATGCAGGTGGTGCACACCTATAATCCCAGGAACTCAGGAGGCTGAGGCAGGAGGGTGGCAAGTTCAAGGTCAGTCCCTGATCAATTTAACAAAATCTTGTCTCAAAATCAAAAAGAAAAAGGACGGGTAATGTAGCTTAGTGGTAGAGTCCTTGGGTTCAATCTCCAGTAAAAACAAAACAAACAACAACAAAAATACAGCTATGAACTTACACTGATAAATTTATCTTTGAGATATTGCATTTCCTCATTTGATCTCTTTCTCCAAATATCATCAGTGCACTGATTCTAAGGCTCATATTTTCTTAACTTCTATATGTTTTTGAACCTGGGATATCTTACAACTGCTGGTTTCTACTGACAACTGTCACCCTGCCACAGCTGAGATGTTCAAGGAACAGAACTATGGTGGTCCTCTGAAAATCTTCTGCTGACCCAGTGGAAGTTGAAAGGGTTGGGGGATTTGCAAGCATGTGTCTGAGAAGAAACCCAGAGTCAAAGACCAGGGTGTGCTGACATCAAGACACTATTCTGGGAAAATGGGAATAATGACCACCCAGTTGAACACTACCCACTTATTTCACTTACATATTCTTTGTATTATGATAATCCCTGATGCAAATTTAAGTAAATATGTTCAAAAGAGTACTTTCTCTGATTACAAAAACATAAATATTTAATCGGCAGCACTTGTCTCTGTGTGGTCCTGCTTGTTTGTGGTGTCTCAGCTCTTATGGAGTAAGTTACGTGGACTCATTGTGATAGCTGCACAGGTTATTTCTGTTCATCCACTGATATGCTCTACAGAGACCAACTGAAAGGGTCCAAGTAGAGATGGGGCATCCCCACAGGCCCTCACTCGAGCAGGTACTTCTGCACTGTTCTGTCTGCACGAGATGCCCAGACTGACCCATGTGATCGACCCCTGGCAACAGTATGCTCCCTGCACATTTAGATGCAGTCTCACATCTGCCTCTAATTGATGAACACTGAACATACTTCCCTCTGCCAGGAAAAGAATAAAACGTAAGACTGACTAAAAAAAGTCTGAAATCATAAAAGAATAAAACTTTGCCTAGAAAAGATCTTTTCAAAAAAAGTAGTAGTAAACGTTCACCAGATCTAAAGGTGGGTACAGACAAAAGACATACTGTGTGGAAATAATCCACAGCATTTTCAAAGTTGCCCATCAGACTATGGATATAGCCTATGGCAGAGTAGGTAGATGCATTCTGGGGAATTAGCACCAATGCCTGCCGGTGGTAATCCAAAGCCTCTGCATATTTTCTGTTGAGAGAAGATAGGGAGGGAGAGAGGGGGGAACAAAAGAAAACAATTATTGGCACAGTAAAAGTACTACCTTTTTAAGTCCAAGATGTACTTCAATCTGTGAAGATACACAGCAACTCTCCTCTACTAGACAGCAGTACAGACTGGCAACTGCCCCACACGTCCTTTTATGGATTCAACACCTTGGAACATTCTCCTGGCATCCCCTCGGCCAGCCACGGGCACCCTTTCATGACCTGCTGTATACATTCGTTTCACTGGATGAGGGACACCGGGCCAAAACCTCATTCTGGATCCTGACCTGTGAATTATCACAAAGGGCCCCTCGTGACAGCAAACCTCCCATACAAGGATTAGAAGCAGATAAGGAGTTTTGCTTAAAAGCCACTCAAAACAGTGTTCCTCAAAGTATTCCCTGGGATACTTGCCCTATAAAGTCTTTAGGGGTGGGGGGAAGATTTTATGCTTAATTAAGGTTTGGGAAATGCTACATTCACAACACAAAGTAAAGACTCGAGAAAATCCTGCAACAGACTTGTTAAATCTTGAGAATAGAAGTTCTAAGACTTATTTTAAACAAAGAATTCATTTTTTAACTGTCATCTGTTTATTCCATCATAAAACCTCTGGGAGAACAAAGTGAGAATAAGGATATGGTTTTAATTAGATCCTATTGTCCCAATTCTTCTGAATTAATTTTAAAAGCAAATTTTACTCTAAAAATGTAACTGTGTAATTCTCAAATGTTTCTAAAATAAAATTATACAAATGGAGAGAAAAAGTAACAGTAACTTTGATGCTTGTTGTATCTGAGCAGTCAAGCATAAGAAAGCTGAAGGATCTCATGAAATAAAATGTGGAAAATGCTATTCAAAATCAAGCAAATTTGTAGTACAAAGTACATTCTGAAAATGCTCTGCTTCACTTACTTAAGTTTTCTGCAGACATGCCCCAAGTTGTTCAACAAAGGTTCCCATTTGTCAACTGTCACCTAAAACAGCAACATTAAGCCCTTGAGTTACACAAGTCGTTGTTTAGCCTGATTTGTTTGCAATGAATCATTTCCTGTCTCTGTGAGGCCAGGCTTTCTGGTGTGCTTCTACTGCCACACTAAGCAAGGGTATGTGCTGGTCTGTCTACCTTTCTCCCCCATTAAAGGAGACTTCCTAAGGACACTATAGTACTTATCGTAAATCCATGCTGAAGGAGCTTGAACAGTACACCTGCAACCTAGGGCTCTCTCTGAAACACTGGTCTTTATGTTCATCTACCTGCTAAGCATTTCTACTTGGAAATGTTACAAGAACTTTAAATTCAACGTGCCACATTGATTCATTTCTCTTCAGCCATTCCAGCTCCCTCACCCTAGCCAAGTACCCCTCCAGTCAGTCACTGGGAACCACAGGACATTCCAGGGCTTGTTCATTCTCCCTTTGGGATATAGCTCCAATCCTATAACCTTCAATTCCCTTTAGCAAAAATCTGGCCTGGGCCTCCATCCTACAAGCCTGACCCCCAGTGTTCTAACTCTAGGATAAGGTGAAACTTATTTGTTTTCAGGCTGTTAATGACCCAGACTTAGCCTTCTGCCCCATTTCTTGATATTCTCTGTGAATTCAATATCCAACCTACACTTGAATCGGTTCCCATCTTTGTACATTCTCTATCCCTGAAATACCTTCCCCTCCTTTCTGCCCGGCTGAGATCTGGTTATTTCCAAGACTGAGACGTGTGATATACCCAAAGGCCCAAAGGCCTTCCTGACCACCTTCAGTTCACACTGAGCTCCCTACTATATGAGCACCTTTATTTCCTCAGCCATGCTGTGTTATTACTGCCAACTTACTTATTTGCATCCCCCAACAGACCCAAGGGCAGGAAATACTGAACTAGTTTCTGCAACAGAGCCCAACTCAGCATCTAGGATGTGGCCAGCACTTGTCACACACCTGTCAGCTAAGCAACAGACACCTGAGTCACCTTTCTTAACTGCTGAGACTGGCTCTAGGAGCACGCCCCTGTAAACACAAACCATTAGGCGGTTCTTGGGTAAGACTGCTTCTCTTTGGTCCTTTTGACATTTGCTGCAGTTTAAAATTAAAGTCCAATAGTATTGTCTCTTCATATAACTTCTAATGGGCATTTTGACATTAAGTGTTGTGCTTCATACTAAAAACCATTCTTTTAAACTCCTGTGAAGGCTATAAAGTGCCTTGGAATAAAAGGGACATAGTTTGAAACTTTAAGTGTGGCTCAGGAGTGTGCTTCTCAAACCATTCAATGTATGAGAATCACCAGTAAATCCTGCCTAATGGCAATTTTGATTCAGTAGATCTGAGATTCAGCACTTCCAGTGAGCTTCCAGATGATGCTGGTGCTGCTGGGCCAGTATGAATAGTAAGGCACTGAACTGTTTGAAAATTGCAATGTAGTAAACAGCACCCTATATTACAAAACATCAGAATAATCCAGAGACACCCAAGACTCAGCTGAGGAAGAATCTGCCTTATAAATACCCATGCACGAACACAAGGAAATTGACAAGTGTAGATGGTAAATAAGAAGAAAAAAGAAAAGCTGAGTCTAGCGGGTAGAGATTGCTTGCCACAGGAAGTTGCAGAGCTGTCAAGAGGGAATGTAAAGTCTATGGGCGTGTGTGCATAAGCACAGAATTAAACTGGGACATGAAAATCAGAACAGAATAAAACAAGATAAAAATGAAAAAGACTGGGAATTGGGAGAGCGCAACGTGCACAAGTTCATGTCTAGAAGTGCTAATATCTTAAATACTGCCCACTTGCACAAACAGTCTTGCTATTTGGACGGTTGTTCATTAGCCCCAATTCTCAAAGGGGATCTTTCACACACTAGAACTATGCAACGGTCTACGTATATAGTTAGCAACAATGAGGGACAGTGACAAGTGGTCTGCATCTGAATGACAGCTGGCCCTGCAGAAGTGGGTCAGTCGCTAACCCACTCAAGTCAATGATCAGGCTCTTTGAAGGCTCTAGAGGAGGGACTGTGTTAGATGCTACAGTGGCCACCAACTACCTAAAATTCCCAGTTCTGAATATTCTTTTCAATATTCTGATGGCTCTATGTGTCGAGGCCAAGGCCACCTCTGATCCTGAATCAGAAACACACTCATTTAGTACAATGTGGTAAAATGGGTTGCCTGTTGACAACTTGCACATTACTGAGTTATTTGTCATGACAGGTATCAGGTTACTTTCTTCCAGTGTCCCTTTTATCTTCCTCCTTCAACAGTAGCCGCGCTGAGGGGTGTGTACATGTGCATTTACGATATTATATAGAATCCCTCATTCCCAATTGCTTTAATTTTTTCCAAAGCATCCAGAAACCATTTTTTCTGCTGTTTTCCATCTAAAATAGAGGCGGGGGGGGAGAAGACTGCAGGTATTCAAACTAACAAGTCTGAACATTTAAGAAAATTTGAGTACCTCTTTCTAGTAGTACTGAATGAAGAAGGGCAAACTACTAGAATCAACTAGTTACTTCAGAGTTTAAGTAAGCTAATGTCTTAATCTTAACAGCAAGCATACCACATGAGATTGGGGTTTGGGAAACAGAAATGGTTGTCTGGCTTCATGGTATTAGGTTCCCTGCGAACTTCTGGTCACGATATTTCTTCACCTGTTCCATGTGTGTTTCCATTACATTCATCTTGTTTAACATGTATTCTCAATCCACTGACACTGAACTCACAGTCCACACTGCCATCACACAGGCCTGAATGGAGCTCACTTAGCAGCATATCTCCCCTGAGACACATCAGTTACCTGAACTTCAAACACAGTGCCAAGCTTGGGATCATTTTCAACAGTGAAATCACCATAAAAAAACTAAAAGCACAAAAATATGGAAACATGGCACTGAACAGAGCCACAAGGCCACTGGTTTACAGTGTGACTGACTGCAAGCCCTGTGCAAGGTTAGCTGTCAACTGCACTCAGGGAACTCCAGTCTCTCCCACCCTGTGTGTACAAGAAGACTGAAAACACTTTGAATTGGTTTTTTGGGTGACAAGCGAATCTTAGTAAGCCAATTCATAGGAAACTGAACTTGCAAATACTAAGAACAGACTACATTATATTATTACTTATGTATTTTTTAAATCCTCAAACTTTCTTCTAACTCCACCCCAATTTTTTAGATTTTAGGACATATCCATGCCATAAACAAAACTGATGTTCTAATTTATTGTCTGTAACCTTATAAACTAATGCAAAGAAATCACCAAATCTACAAACATCCAAAGCTATACAAAAGGTTCAATGGACCAAGAAACCACAAACTGGGTCATTCTGATTTATTTTCTGATTAGTAACTAAACAGGATTCCTTGTTTGACAACTGCAGAAAAACTTTCCCAAACGTACGAATCCAACTCCTAACTGACAGAGAATCAGTAGAACCCCTGCCAAATCTCTGAGCCACACTGTGGCATCAGAATCCACGATGGCCCAATCAAAGGAGGAGGTTCAACCCATAGATTCGTGTTCAAAAGAAAACCAAGATTAGAAGGAGTTTCTGACTTCTGTCTCAGCTATCTACTTCCATCTCCTAAAACAGTACACATAAAGATCAAGACCTATTGAAGAGATGGCCCTGTCAGCTGGACGCAGACAGCATTGGGCCTGGGTCTCCTAGACTTACTCTCCGTTTTGAAATGCAAACCACCCCAACCTCATGGATGACAAAAGGGTCTTCTGGTGCAATGCTGAGAGCTTGGCCAAAGAATCTTTCAGCCAGTTTGGAGTTGTTGGTCAGTCCATATTCTAGTCCAATATACCAGCATTGGCAAATGACACCTAAAAACGTGGGAGAATGCCACATGTTCAATCAACACCCCAAACTGTAATTCAGTAGAACTCTGTCAATTTCATATACTATCTGCACAACAGGTCAGAAGAAGTTCTTTTGTCTAACTTTTAACTTACTAATATTAACAAATGCCTAATGGGCTTTTAGACAAGTTAGCTGCCACTTCTAGAATCTACCACTAACTATTCATCTTTATTTTCATTACTCCACAGTAAAAATAGAAAAAAAAATAAAACTTCAGAAGAGAAGGGCAGGGGCCCCTGACCTGTATGAAGCCCACTCACACCCCAACAGTCCTTCTACTTCTGCCTGTTCTGGTCAGTACCAAGTCCCTTGCTTTCTGAAGCTAGCTGGCTCTCCCAGCCTAGGTGGCTCTCCTTCAGTGCACTGCCAGCCAATCGGTCCTTACTGTTTCCAGCAGGAGCCTTCTGAATCACATCTGGGTGAATTCAACTGTCAGTACTAACTGTCTCAACTAACTGGCATCTATCAACCATCTGATCAGTGACTGTGATATACTGATCTTTCTTCAAAGATGATCTGCATTACTACATCATGACTGGCTGCCTGTCACGTGCATCGGTACTATCTAGTGCTGACTAACCTTTCATCTGTAGAAGGGTCATGAAGTGCCCTTTTAAGTATTCACCTGGAAGAAGGCACTTTCAGAATGGTAAAGAAAGAACCTCCAAAGTCTACTCTTCCATAAAAGTAACATGAACACTTTCAAATATTATGAAAATCAACATTTTTCAGAACTGTGGAAGATGAGCCAGGGCTTATAACACCTAAGGGGCAATATACCTAAGAACATGGCTGGCTTCTGGTAAGAACAACAAATGAACAGTGTCTTGATCTGTCCTGTTTAATCTCCTCCCCCAGCTTCCCAACACTGGAACAGCAGCAGCAGCAGCCACTGGAGAGGACAGGAGTGAGAAGGTGCTGCAACAATTCAGAGGACTGTCATTGTTGGACCTTGTTGGACTACTATTGTCTAGCAATCCCTAGAAAAGGCCCACTCATAACCCATTTTATGTGACCCCAGAGTTCACTGAAAAGCATTATCTCTGGGATGCTTACCCCAAATCAGCAGCAATTAGACACCACTGCAGCTGCCTGAAGCAGCTACCACAGTTGGGCAAACAAGTGAGGGCCAAAAGCTGAAAGGAAACTGGGGATAGGTGTTAACTGGTGAACTGAGGACACACAGTCCTGGGAATTCGGGCCACACACGTGTGTGCTATCCACACACACACACAGGAGAGGTCTGAGAGGCCTGAGTCTCACACCTCTGTCTGACCTCAAGGCTCTGTGTGCAAAGGAAATGAAGGCTAAGGCAGAGCAGTCAACTGCCAGAGCTGATGGTGTGAACCAACACAGGCAAAGTCCTTCAGCAATGAGTGCAGACACTGGTGCTCCACAGGTCACAGGTAGCAAGTCATCCCGTCACAGAGGACACAGCCGAGAATTAGTTCTAGAGTCACTAAGAGGTCCTAGGGTGAGATGGGGAATCTGACTTTCAGAACTGCCACAGTATACAACTGTTAACAAAATAAGGAGACATGAAAGAAACAGGAAAAAAAAATGGACAACAGAAAAAGTCCTCGAAGTGGCCCCTAAAAGATAAGTACCTTAAATTACCTGTTCTAAGTTTGCATTTAGTTTTGTTCCAGTGCTGGTTGACCCATGTCCTCATGCATACTAGCTGGTCCTTCACCACTGAGCTACATCCCCTTTAGATAAGCTATTTCAAACATTCAAAGAACTTGAGAAGGTCATTTCTACAACATATAAGAAACAATGTCTTACCAGAGAACAAAAATAAAGATGAATTATAAAAAGAAACAAGTAACAAGTCTGAAGTAAAAAAGTACAATAGATGAAATTAAAAATTCACTGAAAGGATTTAAAAGCAGATCTAAATAGGCAAAAGAAAGAACCAATAAATAAGCATGGCAACAATGTGTAACTAAGAGACTCCATTACTAGCAGAACTGTCCTACAAGAAATACTTCAGGTTAGCATGAAAGAACACTAGATAGCAATTTCAAACCCACACAAAACAGATAGGAGTCCAGCAAAAAGTGACTACATTGGTAAATACAGAGCAATGTAAATGTATTTTTGTTTGTAACTCCTCTGATTAAAAGATAACTGAGCAAAACAATAATTATATATCTGTGTCAGGTTTATAAGGTATGAGACGTAATCTGTATGGCAGTAATAGCACATAGGAGACAGGTGGGAAGAGAGTAAAGTTTTGGTATCCTAATGAAATTAGGTTGATAATAATCCAAAGGAAATTGTTTTAAGATGTTAATAATCATCTCTGAAATAATCACTAAGAAAAATAACTTAGAAATATAGAAGAAAAACAAATTAAAACGTCATACCAGCACAAAGGTGGCAGTAATGAGAAAAAGGAACAAAAAGCACACGACATATAAGAAACAGAACAAATAGCAAACGTAAGTCCTGCCTTATCAGTAACTGTATTAAATGCAAATGGAATATACACTCCAATCAAAAGGTAGAGATTGGATAAAAAAACACAACCTTACTATATGAGATTTATTTTAGATTCAAAGACATACACAAGTTGAAATTAAAAATGGAAAAAGACACGATAACACAAAAGAGAGCTGGTGTGACTACACCAACATTAGATGAGAGACTAAGATGAAACTGTTACTGACACAGGGAAGTACATACTACAATAATCAAAGGCTCAATCCAGTTAGAAAATGTAGTTATATACCACCTACCAAGAGGGACTCAGAATGGCTGCCAGAATTACAGTAGTAAACATAATTTAGCAACAAGAGCTGAGATTTCAATACCCATTTGCAGTCAAGGACAGAACTAACTAGGTGAAGGGGCAACAAGAAAATGAAGGCTCCAAAAACACTAAAAAGATTAGACCTTGAAGGTGCCCACAAATACTCCACCCCACAAAAGCAGAATTCTCAGGAACACCTGGACTGAGATCTCACAAAACGTTCTTCAGACACAGTGGAATGGAGAGAGAAATCAGTAATAAAAGGAAATTTGGAAATTCACAACATGTGGAACTAAACTCTTAAATAACCACAAAGAAAACTTAAAAGTATTACTTGACTTCAAACAGCCAAAACTAAGCAAGTTAAACAGGTAAAGCTGTTCTGCTGGGTAAATGTTACCTACAGAGAAATGATGCTCACCTTGAAGTGAGAATTGGATGACAAAGCCTGTTGGACTGGGAAACATGTTGCTAACTGTGTCCCTAATCACCGCTGTTACTCCTATCTAGGGACTAACTAGTAATTAATAACTATTCTGAGTCTGTGAGTACTCAGAATATCAAAACTTACTAAGCCCTAGCACTTGCACCCAAGAACAACTCATAGTAAGTTACTAAAAATTTTTTGCTGCAAATTTATCAGGCTGATAGAGAAGGGAAATATGCGACTCCAGCTGAGTTTCAGCACAGGACTGCAGAAAGGTTCATAGTCCCTGGCAAATGGGACAGAGAGACCTGGACTGAGTGTAAGGCTCAGTTAGGTGATCGGTAGTGGACTGAACAACTGTTACTGAAGGATTATTTCTATTGGTATGTAGGGTACTAAGGACTGAATGTGTGTGCCCTCCTGCCCTAACCTCCACTGTAACCATATTTTCAGAAAGGGCCTATAAGGAGGAAATAAAAAGTTAAATGTAGTAATAAATTTCATTTCACTGTTAGCAAAACGACTAGTGGAGGTTAGCTTGCTCTGCCTTACCCTTTCATCAGTTGTGCTGCTGTAAAGTAAGCAGCCATTGCTTGGTCATGCTCACTTTCCACTGCAAATGAATGTCCATATGCTATCCATGCAGGCCCATAGGTCTTCTCCAGCGTTGTAGCTTTGCTAAAATGAAGGCATGCATTCGAGTAATGTACTTAAACTTTAAATTACATATGAACAGTCTCAAAGTTATTTATTAATAGCATTAATTGAATAAATGAACTATCAACATATTAAATACTAATGTAACATTTGTGTTAACGCATCTGAACCAAACAGGGTTTAACAGTACAACCAAAATTTTAAGAAATTTTAGGAGAGGTCTACCATTTTTAGGCACTGTGGTTAAACCTGTTAGTATTCTGCATATGACTAAAAGCACTACCTTACCCAGGAGCCCACTCTGTGGTGGGAAGAGATTCACCCTAGGTACTAGGGTGGACTGGACTATAAGTAATTAGTCTTCAATCAGTGGATACAGTAATGGTTAACCCACAATGGGACAGAGAGAACATATTACAAAACATGGAAAATGTAAAACTGATCTTCCCTCTCCCTAGCATTTTATTTTTTATATCTTCTTTCACCTAAATGTTCCATTTCCAGTAGAGTACATTCACTGAATCACACACTAAATCAAAGAAGCACAGTTCAAAAGAACTTTCACAACACTAACCGCCTCCTATGCTTGGGCCAGAAAATGCTTCCTGTTTCATTCTGAGTGCAAGGCCCTTTTCATGTCAATCTGGCATGTACTACATCAACCCCACATTTAGAGAAGATTCAGAGAAACTGACTTTCCCTAGAATTACAGCTGGTAAATCATAGACGTTGGATTAGAATTCTAGTCTGACTATAAATATCCTCTTTCCTTGGATGTCATTTTCTATTTCTTCACACCCTAGGCATTACTCTACATTTACACAATCCTGGTTAAGTGGCCTGACTGGGTGGCAGCGTTTTCTTTAAGCCAAACCCACAGCAGACCCTTACAGGAACCCGTTGACTCTGCCAAGAATTCTCTTTTAGAGTCACATTTAGTGACCCTAAAGTTTCGTGTAATTTCACCACCATTAGCAAAAATCCTAAACATGAAAGGTTAATAGTATCTCTATAAATGAAAACAGAACTTTTCAAACTATGTTTCTGTACTGTTTCTTATTAATTCTTTTTTTTTTTTTTTTTTTTTTTTGGTGGGGCTGGGGATTTGAACCCAGGGCCTTGTGTTGCGAGGCAAGCACTCTATCAACTGAGCTATATCCCCATCCCCCTCCTATTAATTCTTGCTTATAAATAAAACAAAACATATCCTCCTTCAGAATGAGGTCTAGATCACTGGCATCTTCTACATCCTCATAAGAGCAAGGGACACTGACGGTGCAGCTGAGCTGAGCATGTGAAGACATTTCCGTTCACATGCTTTTCAGTACCTACTACTGACAGCATGAGAGCATATGTATGTGAAAGGAAGCTCTTCCTAGGGCTGGCTACAGAAGGAAGAAAAAAACGCATACCTGAGATATCTTCTGGCATGTTCATTTTATGACCAACCATGAGATAGTAACATCCCACTGCAAACCAAGACACCTAAAAAGTTCAATATTCACCATGACCAAAGATACTTGACCTTAAACTACAACCCTAACAAGCTAGTTTAGACAGGAGGTAGATGAGATGTTCCCAAGTCATATATTTCAGTTCAAGTTACACATCTGTCCACTGAGGTGCTCCACGAGAAGGGCCAACTCCATGGGTGCTGTCTCAGGCAGCTGCCACAGAAGACAGCAGCCTGTGAGTCCTGGCTTGTCCCTGGCTCTCCTCACTGCAGGGTCTGACTCTGGGTTAGCTGGTTCTCCTGCACTGAGAACTCTGGTCTACTGAGGTAGGGACTTCTTGTCTCATCTGAGACATAGATCATGAGCATGTTTCCTGGCTTCTGCTTTTAAAGACACAGTTTCCAATTCTACTTTCTATTCCTAGTACTCCATTCTGATTCATTGCAGTTTGGAAGACACACTGATCCAATCAATGCACATCTCAGTACACTGTCTTTACAAGCAACCTGAGAAAGCTACTGATCAATTACATTTCTTAGGAAAGGCAGGTGTGTGACTGGCATGATCCATACTTTATGTTTTCTATATATTATTTTAAAATAACAAATGTATAATTTCTATAATCAGAAAAAAAGGTGTTTTTTTTTTGTTTGTTTTGTTTTTTTTTTTTTAAAGTTACTGCTCTAATTACAAAAACCCTTCATGGAATAAAGAAATTAATGCTGCTAATATCTTAGGCCCTAGGCAATATGGCCTCAATGACTTAAAATTAAATATTATTTGTTTGAACTTAATCTACTGTCTAAATACTGTTTAAGTATTTTCAAAAGTTCAGGTAAGAAAAAAGACTTATATTACTTACAGGATTACTAGGATACAAATCCACCAGTTTGTGAGAAAGGTAGAAAAGTTCTATATTAGGGAAATAGAAAAAATTTTTCAATTATTCATACAAAACACAGTTCAAGATCTGACTTTTACCCTAGTCACTACCCTTCACAATCAAATAAAACCTCTTCTCACAGCAAGGATCTCAGACCTTCCAAGTACAAAATTCACAGGATGCTAAGCACCTGCTCAGTGCCTGGAAAACTGGCTGGAGGGCATATGGTGGGCCACACAGGAGCAGAAGCCCTGAGTAGAGCACTCCAGGGGTGGTGGAAGTTCCTGCAAAGAATCTTGCCCATCCTAGAACCTCTCATGTCCCAGACTACAACCAAACCGTCAGTCAGACCTTCAAGTTCACTGCATCAAGAGAGTACTCCCTTTTGACAAATGTGCCTCACATCTCATGCTGGCATGTCCTATATAAAGACTTTGGATTCAGTAGTTTACAAGCTTCTAGGGGATGTGTGTTGCTGGTCTGCAGACCAGAGAAGCATGGTTTAGCACTGGGGTGTTTTTAGGTTTTCTTGCTCCCTGATAAAACTTACTACTGAGTTTTAAAGATGTAAGGGCAATTATTTCCTAAACACGACTAAATGTTCCTGAAATTAAAATGTGAAAAACCCAAGTAAAAACTATGTTCCCTTCTAAATTATTTTTCTTAAGGAATTTACAAAAAAGAAAAAAAAAAAAAAAAGAAAAGAAAGAAAAAAGTCAAAATTGAGTCAGTATCCTAAAACTGACATACTACCACTGCAGAATGCTGGCCACTCTGACAAATCTTTCTTCCTCTACTTGTTAGTTCTACTGCAGAGCTCCATTACACTGTACTGCTATTTCAACCATCCAGGATTTTTATGAGACAAAATTCAAGAATTACACAGATTCCCCCCCCCCCCCCCCCCCCCCCCCCCCCCCCCCCCAGTGATACTATGAATTGAACCCGGGAGTATTCTGCCTGAGTTACATCCCCTAGACCTTTCTAAAATTTTGAGACAGAGTCTCAATAGGTTGCTGAGGTTGGCCTAGAACAAGGGATCCTCCTGCTTCATCCTCCCCAAATCACTAGGATTACAGGCATTGGCCAACAGACCCAGCAAGAACTATCTCATTAAAAAGAAAATTCATACCATTTGCTTTATTCAGCTCCACAAGAGTTCCTATATGTACAGGTAAACAGTTTGCATGGAAAGGATCTTTTTCCATTACTCTGAAAGTTAAAGCAACACATCACTACTCCAGTACATGACAGTACTCATTATAACTAGCTATGTTTAATCATTAAGCATCACACAACACTGTAGGCTATAATACTTTTTTAACTTTCAGTTATAGGGATGATTAGGTTATAAAGAAAGGTAAAGTTCTGGTGTATTTGGTAGGAATGAAAACAAACATCACATTAATTTACTTTAAATCAACAGCATTACAATACATAAAATAAGTAGTCCAACTATTTGAAAGGCTTAAAAATTTAAACAATTAAATAGATCATGAGTATTTACTAATTAAAATTTTTGTGATTCCCAGAATTTTAAACAACCCAAAAGACCCTCAAAATAGGAGAATATAATCTAGCTAACAGACAAGTCTGATTTGGCACACTGGAAAACTGATATGTGGGGGAGATGGCTTATTGAATATGTCAGATGGAGAACACCCAGGACTGTATTAGACTTTTTTTTTTTTTTTTTTTTTTAAACAGTGCTGTAGACCAAATCCAGGACCTCATGCATGCTAAGCACACACTCTACCATTAAGCTTATCCCCAGCTCTAGTCTCTGATAAAGTATTTTATGAAATTATGTGCCAAAATTGTACTTCCAAACTATCAAAATTATCAAGATTGGGAAGACAAAAGCGTATATTTCTCCAAGCTTACTGTAATAAACCTATGAATATGAAAAGACTTGTGTCCATAAATTGCTTTTTTAAGACAGCAGCCTGTTCAGAATTCTGCAAATGGTAAAGGTAAGTCAAACCATCATCAACTAGTTTGAGATTACTCAGGGAACATGTCTTTGAATTATGTAGATGTGGACTGAACTCCATGTTCTTACACAAAAATGGTGGGTATACTCACGCAGAAGTAAGTTTGTAGCACATCTTAAAATCACAGTTATAATAATGTCTCTCAGCTAAAGACACTACCACATCTAGATTCTCTTGTAAGCCATCAACAGACTCAGGGATGACAGTTTCACTGGGCTTATTATACTGAAACAGAGAAATGCAAAGATAAACTCAATGAGTAAACACAAATCATTGTGTTTGGCCCAAGTGACTGAAATATTTACATACAATATATGTGAGGCCCTAAAAACTTCCAAGTTTTATCAGTACTTCTCTCAATAAGTTTAATTCTCTTCTCAATTTTATCCAGAGAGTTCCACCATAGGCAGTATTTTACATAGAGATTCAGAAAGGATAAGAAAAAAAAATCTGGTTTTTCAAGTACTAATTTGATAATTCAAATTTCTAGTATAAGGAGTCCTTGGGAGAGAGACATATTTTGAAAGCTTACTTAGGAATCCTATCAAATACTTACAACAATCTAACTCCTCTTGTGAATATGCTAACTTAATAAAAACTTTTAGTAATTTAAAGGAATAAAGGCCAAATTTAATGAAATTATATTTACACAAAGCAAATGATGCATTTTTCCTTACCTTTTTTAATTTGTTCTCAAACAGAAAACGTAGCAATTCCTGTTCTTCAGTACAGAGCTTGCTAAGAGGTAGTGACTCAAGAAGTTCTTTTCTTAAAAATGATGAGAAACAAAAAAAGACGGCCTCATAAAGTTTATGAGAAAAAAGGTTAGTAACTACAAATCCCCTTCCACAGTTCTTGGTCTAAGTTAATTGACTCACGAGAAAACAAAAATCTCAAAATGTACCAGAGAAAGCTGAGACAGTGGCTTCCAGGCCTGGGAGACACAGATGACCTGAGGGCGAGGGCCGGAGGCCTCTGAAGGGTTGCCGTCAGAAGCAAGGCTGAGCCCTCGGCTTTAATACTACTGACGCCATGTGGACCACTCTGTTGGGAGGTATCTTAGTCACTGCAGTTCAGCAGTGTCTCCGGCCTCTACCTACAAGACGCCAACAGAATCCTTCCTCCATACTACATGCCCCAAATTATGACAACCAAAGTCTTCAGACACTGCAAACAAACTCAGTGCTCAAGAACCACAGCAACAACCCCATTTCCTCTGTTTCCTTGACTGTCTATCTTCTCACTACCAATACACTTGGCTGAGGTTCTTGGTCCCTGTGGTACACTAGGATCAACTAGAAGCTTTAAAACATCTGCTGATATCAGAGCCCTACCTCCAGAGATTCTAACCAAACTGGACTACAGCCGGGACCCAGGCACTCATGTTTTTAAAGCTTCTTGAGGATTTAAAGTGCAGCCAGGCTGAGAATCACTGAATCAAGATATTGAATCCTGGTTTATACTATCTCAAATTGTTTCTCAAAAATATGACCTCGTGATGACCAGTCCCTTAAGAATCTGACAGCAAAAGGCACTACACACTATTGTATTTTGCAGCGTGCATCATATTTGAAGACCTTAAGAAAGTCAGTAGGTCTATTAAAACCTGTAAACAGCCTACTCTTGAGTGCACAGACTTAAGAGAAAAAAGACAATCCAAACAGTATTAATTGTGCTAAACATAAAAACACCTGAGATTCCAAACCTTCTTGTGCTGTCAGCATGTGGTGTGATGTTAAAAGATCAAATGCTTCAAAACAGTACACATCAAGCTTCAAAGCTTCTTTGTAACTGTAGGTAGCCAGAGTTCGGTTATCTAGAGCATCGTAGATTTTCCCCCGTAGAAGACAAATAGAACTCTTTATCTGGTGGAAAAATATGATGTATCACATACTAAGTCAAAACTTTTAAAAAAAGGAGCCAACTAACCCCACCTCAAAGCATAGTGTAAACTAACAGACACAGGAAGTCTACCTTCCCTGGGCTGTGACCACTTTACTCAACAAACCTTCATAACTAATGTGTACGTCAAGGCTACTAGGTACATTATTTGTTCTGTACCAAGTACTGCAATGATGTAGAAACAGCAGCCGTATGTGTGTAAGATCCAATTGTAAAACAGATAGTTTGCGACGGATCCTGATGGGAAGGTCTCGCTGAGTCTTAGTAATTGGCAGCAAGGCAGACCATGGTCACATGGATTGCTGGAGCCCAAGACCTCAGTTCAATTTTCAGCCCTGAAACTGTGTGTGATCCTGGACAAAGAGTAACTAGGCTTGGCCTCACTTGTAAAAAGGGGAAAATGCCATCTTACTTTCAGGACTCTGTGAGGATGGGACTTATGACTCTCTGTATGGTATTGGCCATTTTGTGACCACCAACAGGATGCAGAATCTGACTAGCATTCCAGATCTGAGCCTCAAGAAACACATAACCAAGTTCAAAGATGCTCCAGAGATGAGTAGCAAAAACGATTAAGGAGGCAGAGGAAAGTCATAAATCAAAATTTAAAAAACTAATGTTCTCCCAGAATGTCCCTAGACCTAGGCAGTGTCCTATGATACTAGGGACTTAACCCGGGGGTACTTTATTACTGGGCTACATCCCCAGGCTTTTTTATTTTGAGACAGTCTCACCAAGCTGTTTAGGGCCTTGTTAAGTTGTGGAGGCTGGCCTTGAACTTGCGACCCTCCTTCCTGTGTCAGCCTCCCAAGCCGCTGAGAGTACAGGTGTGTGCCACTGCACCCAGCAAAAAAAGCAATTTCGTAAAACAAACAATAAATTCCAAATAAATCATACATTTCATAGGAGATAAATTAATGTGCTTGAGCACATAAACAGAAGAGTGGTTAAAAAAAAAATTAAGTGAGCACCGAGAATGTATAATATCCCTAACTTTTTAAGGTGAAAAGCAGAGCAACCAAGTTCCCTCATAAATCTTACAATTATGGAGACAGGTGGATCTGAGGGTGACCACTAATGGGGGAAGGGTCTCTTTCTGAGTAATAAAAATGTTCTACAACTGAGGTTTGCACAAATGTGAACATACTAAAAGTCATCAAACTATACACTTTAAATGAGTGAACTATATGGTATGTAAATTTCAAACTATTAACAATAAAGGAATAACAATCCAGGTTAGTGGCCTAAGTACAAGATAAACCTCTTGGAATTTCATAGTGGTAAGAAGCACATATCAAATAACATAACATTTCCTGGAAACAAGTTAAGCTAATTAAGGTTCTTTGAGTAGGTAGGTTCAAAATACTGTTAGAACACAGAAAGAAAGCAAGATTATTTCACCTGAGGGTGCAGTTCATGCCATCTCATCTGAGAAACTAATCTAAGGTCAGCCTCTCAGATGCAGCCTCAGAGGATATCATTAGTTTCCAACTGATGGCTTGCTCAGAAATGTCTCAAAATCTTTGGTTTTTGGCAGACAAATAAGCTGGAAACCATAATTACTTTAATACATAACACTCAAGTAAAAGAGTTTGCCATGTAATGTGGGCATTTCCTACTGTTATTTCTGAGGCATGCTAGCAATATTACTCACCGAGGACTGTGACATTTCCCAGTCACTGGAGGGGTCTTTCAAGCCACTTTCATCCTTCAGATATTTTTCAAACAATCTTTTGTTGATTGGTTCCTCCATATCAAGAATATCAAGAGCTTGCTGGTGCTCTTTTGCAGCATACTACGGAGGAAACAGAAACACCATTCATCAACCATGACTTCTAGATTTTAAAAAGATAATAAATATTATACCCACTTTTCAGTTGTCTAAACTACAATTTTTTTCAAACACATCAGCTTTTCGTAAATAGATTGGTATTTTATAGCATACAATACTAAAGGAAGGAACATCTCCTCACAAAATACTACAACAACCTGCCAAACTCCATCACCCAAATTCTCACATACATGTAAAGGCAACACAACATATATATATAATCAGACTTACATCAAATAAAAAGGAAAATGAACATACTTACATGGCATCTAGCTGCAAGGTAACGACATGCTTCATACAACTAGGAAAGAAATTATTTAAAATTTGTTAAAACATGTATCTTCACTTTAAAAGAAAACTGTAAGCACAACATAGCTAGTCTTATAATTTCTCCTTTCACTCCTGCAGCAAAAATTTCTGGTCTCTTTAGCCCAAACTCACCACAAACCCACTATTCATTAGGCACCAAGAATTCAAAAAGAAGTGAAAAGATCACAGTTGGGGAGGAATGAACACAACCCAGAATATATGATAGCACTGTACAGTTGAAGAAGAAAATACCTGCAGAGGAAGCCAGGAGCTGGCTAGGCAGCGGAGTGTAGCATAAACACCCACTGTATGTTCAAGGAACTGAAAGAAGCCCAACCTGAATGGAACATGTGCTATATGCATTGAAATAGCAGTGGTGGACCTCTGCTGTCTATTAATGTGGTTGATTTCATCCTATAGCCAGAAGGAAATCACTGAATGATTTTTTGGGTGACATAATCAGAACTGTATTTTAGGAAATTCTCCCTTGTGATAGTTTGTAAGAAGGACTGGACACAGGGAAGGTGGAAAGGAAGAAAATGTTACTGCAGAAAACACAAGAAGGACTCAAACTGACAATTAAAGGCCTAACTTATGTGAGTGGTAAAGAAACCTAAATAAATGCACAGTTTCAGAGCTACATATAAAGTAGAATTTTCAAGCCACGTGTGATGGTATATGCCCGTGATCCCAGACACTCACATGTCTGAGGCAGGAAGACTGCTTGAACCCAAGAGTTTGAAACTAGCTTGGGCAACATAAAGAGAATCCATCTCAAAACAAACAAACAACAACAAAAACAAAATTTTCAGAACTTAAGTGACTAGATGAGATGAGGGAGGGAGGAACAAAGTGACAAATTAGGAAGAAGTTTTCTCTTTGTTCAAGAAAAACTGAATTTATTTAAATATATGAGACAAAACATACACCTAAAATACCTATCTAATAATTATTTTACAGCTTCAAAATCTCTTAAGTTTACATTATTAATGTACTTACTTTGTCCAGTTTTCGTGACCGAAGTGCATGGGCTGCTCTATGATACTGGGCTGTCAGATAAAGACACTGAGCCAACCAATAAACATCCTGGGGCTCCTCTAGAAAGGAAATTAAATAAATGGTCAGTGGTGCAAGGTGAAATAGAAAGATTTTTAAAGACTAGTTAGAAAATAAATTAGCATTTGTCACTTACCATGAGAGAGTGAAGCAACTTTGTCTGCCCAAAACAGGGCACTTTGATACTGTTGCTGCAAAAAAAAACAAACAAGGGTGACTGCCTGTCATTCCCACAGCTCTGAACAGATGTCTACTATTATTAGCATGCCATATATTAAGTCAATGCAGCAATACAAGTTTTTACACATAGCAAAGGTCTACCAATCATATAGCTCAACAAGGGTGAGTTTTAGTTCAATGCTACTACTCTCAAATCTTTGTATGTACAATTCAAGAAAGTAATTTGGTTTTTAAAAATTCATACACAGCAAAAAAGAGTATCTGCAAGTATCTAAAACAACTGACATGATTATTCTGCAGTGTTTTCCAATATCTAGTCATCAGCATTTCCTGTGCTGATATGACACTTACAGTAAGTGGTTAATGAGTCCCAAAGTGGAATGTAGTACATAAAACACTACTCAAATACCTCATTTGTAATTTTCACAGCATTCTAAAACACATTCACATATATGAACTATCAATGACCACCGGGAAGGTCACCTTCTCTAGTCAACCATAACAAAAAAGAAGCTGAGGACGGAAAGCCACTCACAAATTTGCCAAAGTTACTTTTAGTCCCTGGTTCTCACACATGGGTCTTTCTACAATTAAAAAAAAATTTTTTTTTTTTTGCCCCAGTTCCCCTGGATGCAAACCAAAGCAGGGCTGCCAGACAGGTGGGCAGAAAGAATGCTTATGGACCAGCAGTCTGCTCAGAAAGTGTCTCACACAAATTCTGAAAACCAGGCCCGTTATTCTCATTGTCCCAGTGCCAAAAAAGATCACAAAACATCTTACTAAACTGACTTCTGAAAAACATTGCCCCCTCGCGTGCTGCAAAAAATCTGGCTACATCACTTCGCATTCAGTCCCCAACACAGCATCCAACGTGGCTTTCCCCGCTTCCATTTCACTGGGAGAACAGGCACTTCAGCACAACTAAGCGACCTCTCTGAGGCTGACTCCAGAGACGCGCCTCTCCTTGAGTACTTGCTGGGCAAGGGCAGTGCAGGGCATCAGACGCAGTTTGCGAGAGCTTTGTAAGTACTGGCTGCACACAAGCTCGTTTTCGTCTTTATTCGCATGAATTCGGCCGCGAAGAGTTACAGCTAGACCTCGGAAACACGCCTCGGCCAGCCTAATCCAAGGCCGCCTCCTCGGCTCCCGCAGGCGCCACGCCCTCCCGCAGCCCCGCGGGCCTCGCGCGCCCCGGCCGCCCTGCACCTGGTCCAGGTACTGCCGGACACGCTTCCGCAGCCGCTCCAGGTTCATGGCTGCACGGCCGGCCGAGTGCCCGCAGCCGCCGCCGCACTGCAAAGCCCACACCTCCGACAACTCCCAGACAGCGCCCGCCGCCGGATCGCTAGCGCCACACGGCACTTCCGCCCCAACAGGCCCCGCCCCGGAAGTCCTTAGCAAACGTGTCCCTTCGGGTGCAGGGAAAGGAGCATCACGCCTCTGGTTCCGCGACTCGCCCGTGAAGCTTGGGTTCCCGACGCAGTCTCCCCGCGCGAGGCCTTCTGGGAGGGAGACGGGAGGCACGGAGGGGCGACGCGAGGCCCTCTGGGAGGGAGCGGAGAGGGGAGGCACGGGCAGAGGGGCTGCGCTAGCTCCTGTGGGAGGGAGGCACGCGGAGAGGGGCTGCACTAGGTCCTTTGGGAAGCGGGAAGGAGGGCCGACCCTCTGGGAGGAAGGCGGGAGGTCTTGGGAGGTTGGAGTTGGCGGCCCTGCCCTAGAATTTCTGTTTGAATCTCAGTCCCTGTTGTGAATTAGCTTTTGAAGGTAAATACAACGGTTATGAATGGCCCTCCTGTAGTCCAACCCCTGGGAGTCAGCAGCAGGAGGGGCATCCTTGCAAGAGCCTGCCTCGAAATAACTGTTTCTTTTGAGTTAAAAAATGAAAAGTGGGAAGAACACACAATTTCCCATAAGGAATCACATTTTCATTTGAATGGAAAAGGCTGCTCTCACTTCTGTGCAAGTTCAGCCATAACCTTCGTGATAGGTAACATAAATGAGCAGTGAAAACATGAGGTTAAGGGAATAGTTCTGTAAACTGGTTCCACTGTGCTGGTCCCACCCCCGACCCCATGTGCTTTCTTTTAAAAAGCAATTTGCCTGCAGCCCTGCCTGGCTTAAGTCAATAGGATATGTTGCATTTCTCAGCAAAGGACCTTTAATCTGCAGGAGAAATGCAGGTCCAAAATGCTGGCAAGAACACGTTCCCCTGAAGGGTGATGAACTTTTGTTATCCTTGCACAGTCAGATTCCAAAACTCACAGAGCTAAGGATAATTTCCCCTACCCCTAAACTGAATTACAACTGGTCAGCAAGGGCCAAAGTGAGGTGGAGTTGCCTTGCGCTTTTACTAAGAGCAGTGGGGATTTGGAAGCCTGATGCAATCCTGTTGTCAGTCAAAAGTCGAGAGGTGGAGCTGGGTGGGACTCTAGAAACTTCTCTGGGACCCCCCCCCCCCCAATGAAACAAGAGGGCAGGAGGGGTGAACTGTTCTGTCTGAGAGGACTCTCTCCCTGGAGAATGTTCTCTTGCCCCCTTGCCAATCCCACAAATAAACTTTTTGCTATTCTTTTAATGACATCCTCTCAAGCAAGAACCCGAGAATCCAGGGTGGGGACCTCTGCAGCTGTCTCTCTCGGGCTCTGCAGGTGGGTCTCTTCTGAGACATTTCCCATACATGCACATGCCTCTATGGTGGAATAATGTTTTGAGGGTGTAGTTTTATGTACCCTGTATTTCCATCTCCTCTCCCACTCCTATGCATCAGGTAGTGATCACTCTGCCTATTAATGTGAGCAAGGCATGAAGTAAGCTGTATTTTTTTTTGGGGGGGGGGGCAGGGGTGGTGTACTGGGGATTGAACCCAGGAGCACTCAACCACTGAGCCACATCCCCAGAACTTTTTTTTATATTTTATTTAAAGACAGGATCTTGCTAAGTTGCTTAGGCCTTGCTAAGTTGCTGAGGCTGCTTTGAACCTGCTATCCTCCTGCCTCAGCCTCCCAAGTTGCTGGGATTTCAGGCATATATCACTGTGCCTGGTCATTGTAAGCAGTATTTTCAACTGCTTCTTCTCATTTAACTACCCTCCTATGGAAGCACTGTGGCTTGCATTCTTAGGCTATCTCTCCTAGTGCATGAGTTGCACAGGATACACTCTCTCCGCTGAAGATTCTACCATGCAGGAGTAAGACTGAAATTTCCCCCTTCCTCCTCTTCCCAGAACCAGTGGCTACCAACTGATTTTGGTGAATTTTCTGCTTGCTTTCTGTTCTATGCCTGTGTGCATAATTACAAATATGTTTCCTTTTCTACAAAAAGTGGGATGATCTACTATGTAATTATTCTGACTCGCTTTGCTTGTTACTTCATGGGGGCAGCACACTTTTGCTGGTAGTGCTACATAAACACCTGGAGCCAAATTGGCAGGGGAGTGGATTTTATTTGAGCCAGCTCTAGAGGAAGATAGAGAAAACCTTTTGGTTCACAGTCTTCAGAAAACTCAAGGGTAAGGAAAGCTTTTAGAAGAAGAACAAGTGCATATGCAGCGTAGCCAGGCTGTGTCAGAGCCAGACGTGATCAGCTCCCTGCATGAGAAGGGAAAACAGTCTGAAGCTTTAATTCTCAATATGTGGAAGTTGCCCTTAATGTCAGAGGGATTGTTTCATGTTTGTTGGCATACCTCAGACACCTTGCCCATCAGTGCCAGTTTTGCTGTCTTCAGTGAATGAACAGTATTTCTGTCACGTCTTGTCTGCCAGATCAGGTTGGGTTTTGATGCAGGGCAAACCAGTCCCATATGCCATAAGGAGTGACCGCCATGGTCAAGGCTTGGGCCTCAGGGTGCTCACTCTGGGTGTGTCTGGTTTGGTGGTTCATGAGATGAACACTTGAGTCAGTGGGCTGAGTAGACACGTCACAGTGTGAATGCCTCATACAAACCACTGAGGCCCAAATGGAACAAAAGGATGAAGTAGAAGGGGACTCAGCCTGACCAAGCTAGGGTGTCATTTTCTCCTGGCTTTGGACTCAGACTGCCACTTGGATTGAGACTTAGACCTTATCTCTCCTGGGTCTCCAGCTGCCATAGCAGATCCTGAATTCTCAGCCTCCACAATCATGTGATCCAAGTCCTCATTGTAAGGAATCCAGCCTCCCAACCACCTGTCAATCTGCGTTCTGCCCGCCTCTCCCGTTACAGGAATTTCCGGCCTCCCCATCACCTGTCAGTCTGCATTCTTCCCGCCTCTTATGTTACAGGAATTTCCGGCTTACGCTGCCATAATCTTCCTGCCTCCCACGTAAGTCCTAACATGCTATTGGTTCCTCCGAGCCCGTGAGATTCCAATATCTGGGAGAGGCCATGCGCCATTTTTCTCTCTTCTTCACGTCTCCCCGCCCAGCAGACGTGAATCGTCCGCATAAAATAAAGTCCCTTGTGTGAGACCTTGTGTCTGCGGAGTGTTTTTCTGGGAGCTATCGATGAGCCACAACTGCCCCTAACACTCATAGCAAGCCGGTGTCTCTTTGTTCTGTCTCTCTGGAGGACCCAGACTAAGGCAGTCCACCTCCTTCAGGATGGACTTCCACATCTTCCTTTCAGCAGCACCCTGTCCCTTCCTCGTAGAAACACCATCTTGTTGGTCTGCTTCCTGGCCCTCCTCACCTGGCAGTCCTCATGCTCCTCGAGGGCAAACACTGGAGGACCATGAGAGGAGGCACCTGCATCCTTTGGCTCCACTTCCCTCCCTCCATCCTGGGAGCAGCAGAGTTCTTCTACCTCCCTTTCTTGTATACGGGTCCTGTGGTCACATTGTACTCGCCCAGATAACCCAGGCTGCTTTGCCCTAGATCTGATCATCCCTGGAAAGTCTTTTGCCAGAAAGATCTGAGGTATCCTGTTCCCAGGTTCAGGGCATGCATATCTGGGGGACCCCAGCTTACCAGAGTCAGTCTCCCAAGGCACGCCTTTATTACAAAAGGATAATGCAGAGGGTCAGAGAAAACCCCGCCTTCTCCCTGGAAGACACTCAGTGCCTCCACCAACCTTTTCAGGACCATTTCCTTCTAATACTTGCTCATTCCTCATTGGAGGGTGGAGGGTAGCCATGTTACTTGCTCATTCCTCATTGGAGGGTAGAGAGGACAGACCCCCAAGATGCAGCCAGAGGCAGAAGTGAAAAACCATGAAGGCCAGAAAGTCATTCTATGAGGCCACACCTGAGGCTGGCAGTGTGTGGGATCTGGTAAGATGTGGACTCTGGAGCGAAGCTACTGTGTTCAAGACCAACCCCTCTCTGTGATTCCTCATCTGTAGTATGTCAAGTGGGGCAACAACACACTACAGTCCATGAGAGAATTTGCAAGAAGTGCTTGGTATGCGCTTGGGATGATGCTGGGCACATCCTTACAGTGGATACGTATATGGCGAGTGTTACATACTCTCATTGATGGTGTTGGTTACTACAGAAACTAGTAGTCTTTCTCACCAGTGTGAGAGAAACAGATTTGCAGCATGGTGCCACCCCAACCATTTCCTTTTGGTCTGTCTTGTCTACCTATTTATTGATGTCTGGAACATAGGGACTAGTCTGCTGCGCTGTTCCCAACACTCGGGAGCCTGGAAGGTTAGGGTTAGAAGCTCCTCTCTCGTGGGAAGGCTAATCACCTCCAATTCATGTTTAGCATTTTGCTGTTGTTTTTTGCGGTGCTGGGAATCGAACCTAGGGCCTCATGTATGCTAGGCAGGTGCTTTACCACCAAGCCCCAGCCCCAGCCTTAGAGTCTTTAACATACATCATGAGTCCAGATGTCCTCATTGAGGTCAGTTACTACTAATAATAATAATTGACAATAAATATCAATCAATTGTAATAATACATAGTACTACAAAGAGTAATGAAAAAATTACAAACACATTTTCTATCCATCAAACTCACTTTTAAAACAGCAAAATCAGATTATGAATTCAGCTTGTACTGTAAGCCCTTAGCAACTGCGTCACATTAGCATTTACCAGGTATGTCTGAAGTTCACAGTTTATCATTCTGTACAGCCAGGCCCTCCACATGTGTGCACATATTAAAAACATTGCTGCAAAAAAGTGAATGCATGCTCTCGAAAGTATGTCTATGACTGACTGTTTGTCCTTTCCTGCTGTTGATGGTGACCAAGAGTGCTTTCCAGTAGACCCATGGAAATCACTGTAAGGTTTGACTGAAGAAAAACACCTGAACTTTGGAGTGTTGCATTGAAAAATCCCAAGAACCTTCAAATGACAGCCAGCATCCGTATGAGGGTACCACTTTCCCAGGGCCTCTCCATGTGCCATCTCATTAAACCCCATGCCTTCCTGAGGGGGCTCCGCACTAGGGGCCCAACTCGCTCTGAACTTCATGTCCTTTCAGGTTCCTTCACTGATAGTGCAGTGTTCCTGGCCACAGTCAGACATCTACCAAGGGTCCCACAATGTCCTCCTTAATGTGTCTTCTTTCAGCTGTTGTTGCTGGGAATACTTATAAAGCACATCTTCAGAGGCTTAGTAGTACATAGAGTAGGGATCATCCTTCCACATGTCTCTGGTATGAACTGACCCTTCCACACCCCCTTGCCTGCTCATCTCCCAAAGGCCTCACCTGAGAGTCAGGCCTCAGTGCAAGTCTGGGGGACACATTTGGTCCACATGGGGGTCTGCAGAAGGGACTGTTGGGCTCACTGGTTTTAGCATCTCCCCTGCTTCTGCACATATTTACATGACATCTCCAGTGTCCCAGGCTTAGCTGGGCCCAGATGAGTTCTGGGCCCTAAGACGTACGCAGAAGTGACTGTCCCTGGTGGCCCAGCCTCAAACCAGTGCCACTGTCTGTGTTCTCTCTCTTGCCAGATGCTGAGTTCCTGGAGGCAGAAAAAAGGAATATGGTCAGGTTGCTGCATGTGGCTACAGCAGTCAGTACTGACCACAGCAAGGTCAGGAAATTGACCTGCAGTGCTCATGCTTTTGAGATTTGCATTTTATTCTGGGTGGAGCAAATCCCAGTGGAGATAAACAGGAATAATATGATGTAATGCAGAGTTTAGAAGAAGTAAACTGTTAGGGCTGGGCTGCAGGGGCAAGGGTGAGCAGGAAGGCCTGAGAAGACTGACTGATAGCCTAAGTCAGAGGTAGCTCAGTATTGAGGGCCATCTTGGACAAGATGGCGCCTGGCAATGAGCCAAAGGGCACTGGATACCAAAATAAGGAAGTACCCAAAAAGGTTGCTTGCCTACTAGTTCCTTGGAGACTAATGATGTGTTAACGCCAGGCTCTAGGATTGGCTATCTAATATCATGCCGCGCGTGGACAGCTCGTGATCCATATAGTGCTATGCTGGCATTCCTCTGCATGCTCTCCTGCATGAGAGAAAGCTTTGCTATAATTGGCTGATAAGCTAGGAGCCTGGGGGAGGAGAAAGGGAGAGGGTAGAAGAAGGGAGATAGTGGCAGAACAAAGGAGGCAGAAAAACAGGGAGGACGCAATAAATCTCATCAACTAAAGATTGGTGGTGTCTCCTTCCTCCGTGCCGATTCCGCTGGACGGAACAGCTCAGGACAGGAGGCAGGTGGCCACTGTAGACCCTGGAGACAGACCTGACAGGCCAGTGGAGGGCTGGGTGCATGTGTGAGGAAGAGAGAAGGCAAGTTGGCTGGCTCGCCACAGTGCCGCTGCAGTGCTGAAAGGGGAGTTTGAAAGGGGACCTGCTAAAGCTCGAGACAGTGTTCTGACATCCAAACAGGCATCTCGAGCTGCACAAGTTCAGGGCAGAAGTCTGAGCCAGAGATAAAATTTGGAAGTTGTCCATGTGCGGCTGCTGTTTGGATCCCTCAGATTGGTTGAGGGCTCCGAGGACATGAGTGCAGAGGGAGGAGAGAAAGATCTGGGCTCATGGCAGGCAGAGGGTGGAGTGAGGAGCAATAGTGTAGTGAGGAGGAGGGGGTAGTGGAGGATGGTCCCAGGGGAGAGAACAGGTGCCTACATGTCACTGCTGGTCACAGGGATGTGGAGGAAAACCTGCCATTGAATTCAGTCCAGGAGTGGCTCTCATTGGCTTCACAGGGCCAGTTTTGATGGAGTGGGAGTGAACCCAAGGATGACGTGAGAGGAGCAGAGAAATGAGGCTTGGCTGGGAGTAGACAATGCTACTGAGGAGCGGGCAGCTTGGGGCCAATGGTGTGTGCACAGCCAGACTTCCTGCCCACCACAGGCCACGCACACTCCTGGGGCCGCCCAGGTGTGTGCTCCGTGAGTGGTGACAACAGAAGCAGGAGGGATTCAGGGCTGCTGTGTAGGTTGCACCTGCATCTGGCTTGCTCAGTGCTGGGTCCTGGTGTGCTGAGAGCACGGCTGCCCCCAGCACTGGGTACACCCTTCAGTACCTGCCTGAGACACAACAGGTCTCTTGAAGCAGCTGCTGTGGACTGAACTGGGTCCCCCCAGAGTTCACGGGCTAAGGCCATAACCTCAGTTGACTGTTGGGAGAGAGGGACCATTTGCAGGTAGTTGAGGCTAAGCAAGATCAGAGGGACGTAGCTCCAGTCAGATGTCCGGTGTCCTATGAGACAAGGAAGAGACACTATGAGGCACACAAGACAAAGTCATGTGAGCATTGTGGGAATCGAGCAAGAAGTGGCAAACAGCACTGGAAGAGTGGGAGACCTCAAACTTGATTTCCGCCGGTGGGTCCAGAGGAGATTGGACTCCAAATTCTGATCATCTATCACCAGTTTTCCACAACATTTACAGGCTATCCAGTGTCATAAATTTTCTAGTCTAAAATGATACATGGTTGTGTACAGGTTTCCAGCAGGAAGCATGTTGCCAGAAGCAAGAGTGTGATAAGGGCAAACCCTGGGCTGGGAGCCTTCACAGGGGCATTTATACTTCAAAGGAAAGTAGTTGGAATCTAGGAAAAGTCATCTACATTCCAAAAGGTAGGGGTGAATGGTGCTAATTATGTTCCTTGAAGCTGGCTAGAAAGGGGAAGGGAACTCTCCCTTTCCTCGGCACTAATTCTCACAACCGTGTTCTTAGATTATTGTGCATCCAGGCTTGGGTTAGTTACCCTTTACATGAGGAGACGTGTGAAGATGGCCATCTGCAGACCAAGGGGAGAGGCCTCAGGAGAATGGAGCCCTGTTGGCACCCTGCTCTCAGCCTGGCAGCCCCTCAAGTCCACTTAGGTGGGAGCCCTCTGTGGTTCTGTTATAGCAGCCTGAACCAGTGGCCACAGCCTCCCTCCTCTACCATGAGCACCATGCTGACTTTAGTGAATGTCGCTGGGGAGAGCTGTTTCTGGTGTTCCCCATGGGTGCAGAGGGTGGGCAGCATGGTGGGCCCAGCCCCAGCCATGTGCACACTGTCTTTGGCCTCCCAGGCTAGGCGACCTCGACCTTGCTGCAGCACATTCTGACAGATCAGGCCCATGTGGCATGTACAGACCCCACTGCATGCCCTGCCTTGTGGCCATTTCCTGTGCTCCAACTGCCCCCAAGTTCTGGGTTAACCCAGGGGGGATGGACAGCAAGCCTTTCAGTTTTCCAGGGAGCCACATCTGGATATAGACAACCCCAGGGCAGCCAGAGGCCTTCCAAGGCCCACAGAGTGAGCCCACAGAGACAGCTGTCTGCAGGTGGGGTCAATCCCTAACCCCTCAAATTGCCTGCTTTTCTGTGATTTTCTGCAGAAGGGTTCTCCCCTGCCTCCACAAAGGAATGATGAAGAATCACATAGGAGAAAACAGCCCTGGGTTTAATCCTGAATGGGGAAAAAACCGGGGAGAAGAGAAGGGTTCCCCAATGCTGCTTGCCTTTCCCTCCTAGCCATGCTAGGGGGGCAGGACTATTTCTACTGATGGGAAGACTGTTGTCCACTTCTTTTCCACAGGGTACCTGTGGGTTACCTGAAAGTTAGTTTGGTCCTTAAAGAGGTGTTTGTCACGTGTTACTGTGTTTTAGGACATCATAATTAATGTTGAGTGGGGAGACAAACTCTGCTAGAGAACACCAACTGTGATCTCACCTGGGCATCAGGGGCTATGTCATGGGATCTGTGTGCCCCCTGGCTTCAGCACCAATAGCTCCATGCTGTTTCAAGCTGGGGTGCACAGTTTCTTGTTTTCACTGGGTCTCAGCCTGCCCCTCAGAGTCACCCACTTTAGTTCCAGCCTTTGCTTTTTGGGCTGAGCTGGCCCAGCCTCAAGTTGAGGATCACACCTCAAAGACAGCATGCAGAGCTCCAGCATCATTTGGCCCCTGCTGCAGCCTGCTAAGCCTGACTGCCCTTCCAGATTATTCCCTCATATTTGGGACTCTTCCCACTTGGCAACCAGAGGAACCTAGGAGTATTGCATGGCCCAGAGAAAGGAAATTGCTTTTACAGGGCTCTCCTGTTCCAGACAGAAGGAGGCCTGAAAGGGACCTTGTGCATGTTCTCAAGCTTCAGCTGGCCCAGTAGCAAGCAAAGGGGCTGGCAATACAACTGTGTGGAAAGTGGTCCAAAAGAGAGTTCAGAGGGGCAAACGGCGGAGGTCACTCCCTAATGGGAAGACTATTATCTGCTTCTTGACCAGTCTTTATAAACTGCTGACTCTCTGGAAGTAGCAGGGCAAGAGAATGATGTTCTTTTTTTTTTTTTTTTTAGTTTTTTAATACCTTTTTATTTATTTACTTTTATGTAAAAAATTGAACCCAGTGGCCCACATGTACTAGGCAAGCACTCTACCACTGAGTTGCAACCCCAGCCCAAGAGAATGATGTTCCTATGAAAAAAGAGCAGCATTTCTAGTTTCGTGATGGACCATTTAAAGTTCATCCCTTTGGGGCCCGACCAGTACGATCGGGAGTCTTGTGTTGCTGGAGTGTAGGAACCATGGGAGACAGGCAATGCCTCGTAAGAGAGCACAAAGGGGAGGTTTGTGAGCCCTGCAAGAGGCCTTCTCCTGTCACATTTGCACAGATATGGCTGGTCAAGGAAAGGGGCTCAGGTAGCACCGAGAGTGTTCCAGGGTCTCCGGTGAGCTGCTGCACACACAGGGTACCAGGAGCTCACAAGAGCTGAAGTGCCAGCTGGGGTGCCAGGAGCATGGGCGAGCCATGGGGAAGGGTTCTGAGGAGCAGGATGTGCTGCAGCAGTGCAGACCCAGTGCTCCTCAATGGAGCGGGAAGAGGTGACTCCAGCGCTGCCTTGCTGTACAGGTGAGGAAGAGGTCAGGTGACCACCAGAAGGGCGGTCATATCTGGGCTGCCTAACCCTAGAATCTGAGATTTAAACACCATGCATTAAAAACCACCCTACCTATCAAGGAGCAAAGAATAGCCAAGGATGGAGCTGAGGGACCCTTGCCAGGCTCACTTATTGATTTCCACGTATGTTCTAAGGGTTTAAGCCTCAAAGGCTGAAATATACTCTCTATCACCACCTTTCAAGAGAACTCTACTTAAAGTTACTGCTTGAGTTGACTGGAGACTCTGTAGCCCTGCCAAGAGGCAGTGTCCTGCCCTCTTCTTATGTGAGTCCAGGCATACACAGGAAGCTTGCCTGAGTTCACCAAGGTATGCATAAGTCTTGCAGCTCAGGTCTTTTAGACACTGACTGCAGGCTAGCTGTTTATTGCCAAATAGTTTATATGATCTTACCTGGGGACAGAGAAAGTACCCATGTCCAAGGACTCTCAGGTAGACCTTAGTTGCTCACCAAGACTCACTGGGTGCTTATCTCTCAGATTAGGTATTCTAGGAGTATTAGGTAGGAGTCCCACTGTGTGGATGATTTCAATCTGATATATTTATATACTTGTTGAAAAAACAGTAACAGAACTTTTAAGGGAATTACACAAATCCACCATAACTCAAATATGGTAGCCCAGTGTAAATATAGCTAGAGAAAAACACCCAATTCAGCATTACTCTGCATAATTTGTTTTCAGCTATCAGCCTAAGAAGCACAAGAAATAGCTCTGCTGCATCACCCTGTGGAGGTCACAGGGCACCCAGCTCCAGCCTGGGCCTCACCACTGTCCCAGCCATCCCAGTGATACCAGCAAATATAGGAAGACCCCAGGCATTACAGATCAGCAGGGGCCTCGGTTTCCTCTTCCACCTGCCTCCCGTCTTGTCACAATAGTGCTCTGAATCCTTGCCCCTTCCTGCCTTGCCAACATTTAGGCTCCAAGCCCGACTTGCTCCTCAAGAAATTCAGTTTCAGTTCTTGCTGGATCAAAATACTATTTAAATTGTGAATGTCCTCTTGGTTCAGTTTGGGAGGATCATATGTCTATAGAAATTTGTCAATGTCTTCGGTATTTTCTATTTTGTTGGACTATAGATTTTCAAACTAGCTTCTCATTATGTTATGTATCTCAGTGGTGTCTGTTGTGATACTTCCTTTTTCATCCCGAATTTTAGTAATCTGAGTTTTCTCTCTTCTCTTTGTTAGTGGGGCTAAGGGTTGGTCTATTTTTTTTACTTTTTCAAAGAACCAACTTTTTGTTTTGTAAATTTTTTGAATTGTTTCTTTTGTTTCAATTTCATTGATTTCAGCTCTGATTTTAATTATTTCCAGTCTTCTACTACTTTTGGTGTTGTTCTGTTCTTTTTCTAGGGCTTTGAGCTGTAATGTTAGGTCATTTAGTTGTTGACTTTTTATTCTTTTCTTGAATGTGCTCCATGCAATGAATTTTCCTCTTAGTACCGCTTTCATAGTGTCCCAGAGATTTTGATATGTTGTATCGTCGTTCTCATTGACCTCTAAGAATTTTTTAAATCTCCTCCCTGATGTTTTCTGTTATCCATACTTCATTCAATAGCATATTATTTAGTCTCCAGGTGTTGGAGTAATTTCTGGGTTTTTTTTTTTTTTGTCATTGATTTCTAATTTCATTCCATTATAATTGGATAGAACACAGAGTAGTATCTCTATTTTTTTTTTTTTTTTTTTTTGCATTTACTAAGGCCTGCTTCCTGGCATAACATATGGTCTATTTTTGAGAAGGTTACATGTGCTGCTGAGAAGAAAGTGTATTCGCTTGTTGATGGATGGAATACTCTGTATATGTCTGTTAAGTCTAGGTTATTGATTGTGCTATTGAGTTCTATGGTTTCTTTGTTTAGTTTTCTTTGAAAGATATATCCAGTGGCGACAGCAGTGTGTTAAAATCACCCAGAATTATTGTGTTGTGGTCTATTTGATTCCTGGAATTGAGAAGAATTTGTTTGATGTACATCGATGCACCGCTGTTTGGGGCATAAATATTTGCAATCACTATGTCTTCCTGATTTATGTTTCCCTTAAGCAGTATGAAATGTCCTTCTTTATCCCCTCTGACTAATTTTGGCTTGAAATCCACTTTATCTGAAATAAGGATGGAAACCCCTGCTTTTTTACTGTGTGCATGGTAGGTTTTCCCCCCTTTCACCTTTAGTCTGTGAATGTCCTTATCTATGAGACGAGTCTCTTGAAGGCAGCATATTATTGGGTCTTGCTTTTTAATCAAATCTGCCAGTCTATGTTTTTTGATTGATGAGTTTAGGCCATTAACATTCAAGGTCATTATTGAGATATGACTCATATTCCCAGTCATTTGGGCTTATTTTTGGTTTTTAACATGACTTGGATTCTCCTTTGATTGTTTTTTCCTTTAAGGTAGTTCCTCCCTTTGCTGACCTACATTGCTGTTTTTCATTTCCTCCTCATGGAATATTTTGCTGAGAATATTCTGTAGCACAGACTTTCTATTTGTAAATTCTTTTAACTTTTGTTGATCATGGAAGGATTTTATTTTGTCTTCAAATCTGAAGGTTAGTTTTGCTGGGTATAGGATTCTTGGTTGGCAACCACGTTCTTTCAGAGCTTGAAATATGTTGTTTCAGGCCCTTCTAGCTTTTATGGTCTGGTCTGAGAAATCTGCTGATATCTGTATTTGTTTCTGCCTATATGTAATCTGATGCTTTTCTCTTGCAGCCTTCAAAATCCTATCTTTTTTTTTTATGTTAGGCATTTTCATTATAATGTGCCTTGGTGTGGATCTGTTGTAATTTTGTGCATTTGGTGTTCTGTAAGCCTCTTGTAGTTGATCTTCCATTTCATTCTTCAGGCTTGGGAAATTTTCTGATATTATTTCATTGAATAGGTTGTTCATTCCTTTGGTTTGTATTGCTGTGTCTTCCTCAAATTCGATAAAATTCTTAAATTTGGTCTTTTCATGATGTCCCATAGTTGTTGGAGGTTCTGGTCATGATTTTTTACCATCTTCTCTGTTTGGTCAAGTTTATTTTCAAGATTAAATATTTTGTCTTCATTGTCTGAGGTTCTGTCTTCCAAGTGATCTAGTTTGTTGGTGATGCTTTCCGTTGAGTTTTTTATTTGGTTTATTGTTTCCTTCATTTCAAGGATTTCTGGTTTTTTTTTTTTTCTTTTTCTTTGTTGAAATGATCTTTTGCCTCCTGCTGTTGCTCTGTCAACTGCTTATTGGTATTATCATTCATTGCCTGCATTTGCTCTCTTATCTCATCCTTTGCTTCACAAATCATCTTAATCATGTATAATCTGAAGTCCTTTTCTGACATTTCTTCTAACATTCTGTCATTGGATTCTATTACTATAGAATCTAGATTTGTTTGGATCATTTTCTTCCCTTGTTTTTTCATGTTGTTATGTATCTTCCCCTCTAGCAGTGCAGATCTGGGGTATTGCAGTTTCCCCCATATAGGCTTATAGTGATCCTATAGGTTTCCAAAACCTTTACTGACAATGAGCTTCCAGTCTCCAGCAGGCGTCTCAGGATGAGCTTTGCCCCACCTAAAGATGGGAGCTACAGCTTCCAGGATAATCCAAGATGGCTGCTCTGGTTTCCAAATGTTTGGCAAAAGGGGAGCTGCAGCTCAAGGTGTAGGCGTGGTTGGCTGGAGGTCCTGGAAGTGTGGTGTGGTTGGTTGGGTCGGGTCCTGGAGGTGGGGTGTGGCTGGTCTGGTTGTGGGATCCTGGAGGTGAGGTGCAGTCAGTTGGTCTGGGGTTCCTGGTAGTGGCAAGCAGTTGGTCTGGGGGCCCCAGAGGCAGGGAGTGGTTGGTCAGGCTGAGGGGTCCTGGAGATGGGGCTCAGTCAGTCCAGCCAGGGGTCCTACAGGTCCTGGCTGTTGTCTCAAAATGGTGGCAGCCACATGTAACCAAACCTGCAGATACTGTGACAGTGAACTTCCAGGCAACAGCAGTCAGCTGGTGCTCCACTGGTGGTCTGCAGTTGGTCTGCTGGCTAGGTGAACCTCTGGCAGTGGGTGCTGGGTAGGTGAAAGGCAGGTGATGAACAGGCAAGAGGCAGGCAGATGAGCAAATAGCAGATGATAGACTCCAGTCAGTGAGCAATCTACACTCAAAAGTAGTTGATATGCTGGCAGACTGCAGGTGATGGCAGTAGACAAATGGGGTAAACAGCAGGGGATTGATAAGCAGCAAGAACTGCCTCATGGAGAAACAGATATCCTCTGCTTGAAACCCGAGTTATGGAGCGACAAGGAAGGCAGCCTCCCTCTAGTTCACCATCTTGGATCTCTCCTCAAAATACTATTTGAAATGATCATTTCCTTGGACAAGAACAGAAAAACATATCACCTTAAGAAGGCCTATGGGGAGGGCATGTCTGGAGCCATGACAGTCCTTTACTTGGTCAGAGGACTGTCTCTGAGCAGTTCTACCAGAACGTCTGCCTTCAGAGCAAGTGCTTTGCTGGTTTTCTCTGCTGCAGCCCCTAACAACCCATGCCCCCTCTGTCCTGTGGCCTCGCCTACTGGACAGTTCATGCCCCCTCTGTCCTGTGGCCTCGCCTACTGGACAGTTCATGCCCCCTCTGTCCTGTGGCCTTGCCTACTGGACAGTTCATGCCCCCTCTGTCCTGTGGCCTTGCCTACTGGACAGTTCATGCCCCCTCTGTCCTGTGGCCTTGCCTACTGGACAGTTCATCCAAAAGGGGGCAGAGAGTAGGTGGCCTTTGTGTCTGATGAGACATCTTTCAGGTTACCTGCCAGCTCCCCAGGCTCAGGTTTGCTTCCTGCTCGCAGTGGCACCCTACTCCCATCTCATTTATCCCTTCCTCAGCCGATGGACTGAGGGTGGGGTTAGGGTCCTATATCCTGCTCTGTGTAGGTCAGGGTGCTATATCCTGCTCAGGGTGGAGTCAGGGTTCTGGATCCTGCTCTGGGTGGGGTCGGGGTCCTGGAACCTGCTCTGGGTGGGGTCAGGGTCCTGGATCCTGCTCAGGGTGGGGTCAGTGTCCTATATCCTGCTCTGGGTGGGGTCAGGGACCTGGATCCTGCTCAGGGTGGGGTCAGTGTCCTATATCCTGCTCTGGGTGGGGTCAGGGACCTGGATCCTGCTCTGGGTGGGGTCATGGTCCTAGATCCTGCTCTGGGTGGAGTCAGGGTGCTATATCCTGCTCTGGGTGGGGTCAGGGTCCTGGATCCTGCTCAGGGTGAGTCAGTGTCTTGGATCCTGCTCTGGGTGGGGTCAGGGTCCTGGATCCTGCTCTGGGTGGGGTCAGGGTCCTAGATCCTGCTCTGGGTGGGGTCAGGGTCCTGGATCCTGCTCTGGGTGGGGTCAGGGTCCTGGATCCTGCTCTGGGTGGGGTCAGGGTCCTGGATCCTGCTCTGGGTGGAGTCAGGGTGCTATATCCTGCTCTGGGTGGGGTCTGGGTCCTGGATCCTGCTCTGGGTGGGGTCAGGGTCCTGGATCCTGCTCTGGGTGGAGTCAGGGTGCTATATCCCGCTCTGGGTGGAGTCAGGGTCCTGGATCCTGCTCTGGGTGGGGTCAGGGTCCTGGATCCTGCTCTGGGTGGGGTTAGGGTCCTGGATCCTGCTCTGGGTGGGGTCAGGGTCCTGGATCCTGCTCTGGGTGGGGTCAGGGTCCTAGATCCTGCTCTGGGTGGAGTCAGGGTGCTATATCCTGCTCTGGGTGGGGTCAGGGTCCTGGATCCTGCTCAGGGTAGGTCAGGGTGCTATATCCTGCTCAGGGTGGGGTCAGTGTTCTATATCATGCTCTGGGTCGGTCAGGGTGCTATATCCTGGTCTGAGTGGGGTCAGGGTGCTATATCCTGCTCTGGGTGGGGTCAGGGTCCTGGATCCTGCTCTGGGTGGGGTCAGGGTCCTGGATCCTGCTCTGGGTGGAGTCAGGGTGCTATATCCTGCTCTGGGTGGGGTCTGGGTCCTGGATCCTGCTCTGGGTGGGGTCAGGGTCCTGGATCCTGCTCTGGGTGGAGTCAGGGTGCTATATCCTGCTCTGGGTGGAGTCAGGGTCCTGGATCCTGCTCTGGGTGGGGTCAGGGTCCTGGATCCTGCTCTGGGTGGGGTCAGGGTCCTGGATCCTGCTCTGGGTGGGGTCAGGGTCCTGGATCCTGCTCTGGGTGGGGTCATGGTCCTAGATCCTGCTCTGGGTGGAGTCAGGGTGCTATATCCTGCTCTGGGTGGGGTCAGGGTCCTGGATCCTGCTCAGGGTGAGTCAGTGTCTTGGATCCTGCTCTGGGTGGGGTCAGGGTCCTGGATCCTGCTCTGGGTGGGGTCAGGGTCCTGGATCCTGCTCTGGGTGGGGTCAGGGTCCTGGATCCTGCTCTGGGTGGGGTCAGGGTCCTGGATCCTGCTCTGGGTGGGGTCAGGGTCCTGGATCCTGCTCTGGGTGGGGTCAGGGTCCTGAATCCTGCTCAGGGTGAGTCAGTGTCTTGGATCCTGCTCTGGGTGGGTTTGTCCTTGAGCATTTGAATTTTTAAAATATCTGGTGTGCATGCAGCTCTTTCTGTGATGAAATGGATTTCTGGCCAGCAGTCTGCTCACTATTTCTGAGAGTCATGCTACGTAGCAGGGATGAAAGTGAGTAGTTTAATACCCCTTAGTTCTTATGTATCCTTTAGATACTTCTAAGCAGGGCAATAACAAACAAATTAAAATTTGTTTTTCTTCATTGACATGTGGTTTTGCCAGCGATGTGCATAGGGTGGAGAGGGTGTGCCTGCAGTGTACTTATTTGGTGAACTCATGTTGGTTGGTCTTTGCCACCTGGATTCTGGAGAGAAATCTAATCAGGATTTTCTACCGAGGTTTTGTGACACTATCTGTCCACACAGTGATTTTCACCACTTCTTTCCCCCATAACCTGTCATCGATTAGTTGAGTTTTTTTTTTTTTATTTATTTTTTTTAATTTCTGGGTAAGTGTGTGAGGAAATATGACTGAATTCTGCAGGCGAGTCTTGTGCTGTTTCTTCTGGAATCAGGAACTGCCATGTGCACCCGCTTGCTGACAGAACAAAATGTACCATGTACCCAAGGATGGGTGAACACAGGTTTCATGCATCTGGTGAGGCAAGTGGGATTTCAGGTAGCTGGGGTTTAGGGTGAGACAGAAGTTGCAGGAACTTTTTGTGTGCCGTTGCCAGGGGGTATTTGGCAGAGGCGACCAGGAGCTTTTCAGCCCATGCCCAGTCTTCCTACCATCTTTGTGCACGATACCACGGCTGTGAGTTTGTGATTCTTTCCAGGATGATTTTGTTTTCTTGTTGCACTCTGCGAAATTCCTGTTCTCTTTTCCTCCTATTTAGGCTTCAGAAAAGAACACACACAATTACTGAAGTACTGAGAGCAAGACCTGTGTGACAGTCACATTCACAAAAGGAGCTGAGTGACACCAGGGTCAGGCAGGGCCTGCGGCCACTCTGCCTTTGGACAGAGGTTTGATATTCCAGTTCTCTTCCAGGAACCCAGCTAGGGAGGAGATGAAGGCCTCTCAGCCAGTGGGGCATTAACAATGGGGCTCACAAGGTGAGGGCACCCCTGCTTCCTGAGGAAGGGGTGCTGGCCACAGCTGGAGGAGATGCTGGAAAGACCCTCCAGGGCAGAGTGGGGCTGCAGGGAGGAAGCAGGAGACCCCAGGTCCACAGGAGGCTGCTGTGAGGTTGGTGGAGGCTATATTCTAGAAGGCTGTAGTGCAGCTCACTATGGGGAGCTCCCGGGGGCTTCAAAGGATGCTCCGATGTGAAATGCTGGAAGATCACCGTGGAGACAGAGAATGGATCCAAGAGGACGTGGTGGGACAGGACAGTTGGGAGCCCACTGTGGCAGTACATATCAGAGATGGCAAGACAGGGCCAAGAAGCTGCCTCCGTTGGAGTTACAGCTGCCAGAGAGGAAGAATCCAGGGCAGCTGCCTCCTCAGCTGGCCCTTCATGGGAAGCACAGAGGAGCCAGGAGGGGAGTCAGGGTGAGTGACCAGGTGAATACTGGACATTCTCTGATATGGGGAGCCGTGGGGCAGTTTTGTGGTGCCTTGGGATGTTAGTGGGGCACTTCTGTGAGCTGGGCACTGTCCCAGATGCTTTGTGCACACGGGGCTTCGGTAATGACAGACACAGTGCTGCCTTGTATTTCACCAAAAAAGGAACACTGCTCCCAGCAAGCCGGAGTCACAACAGGCAGCGTGGGTGTGACTCACCCACCGCAGAGCCACCAAGCTGTGTGTCAGAGCTGTGACCAGCAACTCCATGTAGCAGGGTAACCCTAGGAGCAGGCACTATGTCCGCCTCATGGAAGCTGAGAAGGTGACTGGAGGCGGCTCTGGAGCATGACGGGACCAAGGTAGGGCTGAGAAGGACTCTGCAGCTCCACAGTGTGTGGAGGGAGGCCAGGGGCACAAGATAAGCACTAAGAGGAGACAGGCACAGGAGGGTGTTTAGGGAGGTGGGACATGGCAGTGAGGGAAGTGGGGAAAGAGCACCAGGGAGTGGACAGATGTTGAACGCCACAGCAAGGTCTAGTGTTAGGTTGGTGCAGACAACACAGATATCTTGTAGGTCAAAACCAAAGGAAAACCAGCAATCCATCCAACATCAAAAGAGTAGGACTGAAGAGTCCACACAGAACTCAATGCACAAAGACGTCTATCCCAGCATCCTTTGTAGCAGTGAAAGCACGGAACTAGTCTGCGGACCTAATGGCAAAACAGTCACAGGGCCTGGATGGGAGGAGCCCCTTACATCAGTGTTCTAGAAAACATTTTAATGAGGTATAGAAGTCTTTTGCTTTAACGTCAGGCAAAAATGTCAGGATGTAGATTATATATGAGGTACAATTTTAATTGCATACATAACTGTGTAGGAAAAACATGAGTGTTGTTCTTTGAACTTTAAAAGGAGATAACTGGAAGCCATTGCTGACTCTGCTGAAGTACTCAGTCCTCAGCAGGTACTCACTGGGCATACACGAGGAGCCCCAGGGTGCTGGGCTATGGTCCACAGTGGTGAGAAATACCGATACGACCCTCCAGATGGGAGACTGTGCCATGTGGGAAGATGGCCAGTGGGCAGGTCAGGAGCACAGGCCTGCAGAGTCCCACTGTGCTGTGCTGAGCTCAGGGCCTTTAGAGTGGGGTCAGGCCTCCACGGGATGTGGCGCTGGGCTAAGGTGATAGCCTGGAAGAACACCCAGGCTCCTTCTCAGACACCAGGCAGGGCCCCAGACACCAAGGAGGGAAGTGTGGTACTTGAGACCCTGTACTGCCTGGGTGCTTGGCCCATCGGTCCAGGATAGAACCGTTCAGTTTGTGGTAGATGAGACCACTCACTCAGGCCAAAATGCAAAAATGCACGCTTATATCCTCTTTCTTCTCTGCCTTGAGGTGTCATGTGGATGACCTTTGGCTCCCTAAGGGCACGAATGAGAGTGGACAGAGGGGGGTGGACACGAGGGGTCCAAATCTGACTGCACAGAGCAGTGGCCACTCACGACGTTGAGTGAGGGGCCCCATCTGGCATCGGTGGTGACCTGAGTATTTCTGTACCGTCCTGTGGGTGTGGAGAGCTCTTGCTCCTTTCTGTCCTATCTGCTGGAGCAACTAGCATCTGGCTCATTTGTCTTTCTTCTTACCTTAGCCAAATTCTGCCTCTAGGGTTTTAGGAAATCCCATTTAAATTCCTGTGATTGGGGTGCCGCTCTGTGGTAGAGCACTTGACCAGCTTATGCGAGGTCCTGATTTCAGTCAGAACAACAATCAAGCAAACAAGACCCTGGAGGGAGTTGGTCATCTGTGGCTGTGCAGCTGCTTATTCAGCCTGAGGACAGCAAAGCAACCTGCTTCTGCAGTTTCCAGCAGCCCACTGGAACAGGGTTCTTGCCTATGTCACAGCACAGAAAACAGAACACACACAAGGTTCCACAGGGAGAGTTCACAGAACTGCGGGCAGGAAGGTCTGGTGCAGAACAGACCGAGTACTTCCGCTGCAGTACGACATTCCTTCTGCTGAGGCTGGGACAGCACAGGCCAGGACCTGTGACTCCACCAAGAGCAGAGGCCCAGGTCCTGCAGCGGGTACACGTCCTTGACATACAGTTCATGCCCATCGTTTCTTTGAGGTGACGATGACTTTGACCTGCTGCTAGGTCCTGTTTTAACATGCTAATAAATCAGCACATATATTATCATGATTTTCATATCATTGTTTGCCTTTGAAATCACATCTTTTTCTATTCATTTGAACAACATGACTTTCAGAAGGGGCCTATAGACTTTACCATTCTTCCAAACCGGCTTTGACATGAAACAATTCACCAGCTCCTGAGAGAAAACATTCATATCCAAAACATGAAGGAGCTAATAAGAACAAGAGTAGTAAGTCTGGCTGGCTTGCAGGGTCCTGAACAGCATCTGAGCGGTTTCCCTGCATCACTTCTGTCATCCTACAATGATCCTACAGGAGAGGTGGGCCCATCCTACAGACAGGAAGCCGAGTTGCAGAGGGCCACACAGTCAGAGGTAGAAAAGCCCTGGCCCACGGCTAGAAAGAGGAGCAGCACGGGCTCACAGTCTCTGCAGAGCTCTCCCAAGACACTGAGACCTCTGGGACCTGCCAGAGAGACTCACTGGAAGACCCTTCATTTTTCTGGACTCAGTTCCTCCTTGGTTCCTGCCCAACTTTTCCTGATGCAGTGCTAAGATGTGATTAAGAGGGCATGGCCTCTGGACAGGGGAATAGGTACACCTGAGCTCTGGTGATGCCCAACCACTGCACCAGGAGGTTCTGAGTAGCAATCACAGGCCTAGAACTCAGCCCCTTGTGCCTCACCATTGCTGTGGAAGACAAACCCTCCCACCCAGGAACTGCCAGGCAGTGAACCTCCCACAGGCCTCAGGCCGGGGTCTCCACAGAGTAGCAGCTCAGGGCCACGTCCTTCCACTTTTCTCCACCCCCCCTGGGGCAGGCAGGTTCCTTTAGCTGGCCCTCCAGTGCCTACCCTCTTCAGACAAGGACACCTCCCTGATCTGCACACCCATGTCTGGCCAGAGCAAGTCGCATGCTGAGACCTGCCAGAACCTGAGGACCCTACTCACAGCCCTTGGAGCCTGGTCCGCGCCCGTTGGCCTGCAAGGCCTGGAAGAGTGAGACGTCCGTGTGACGTCTCACAGCAGCTCCCTGAGCTGAGCACACGGGCAACACTGCAGCCAACTGCCCTCACGCAGGAGGAAACCCCACCCTCGAGCCCAGGCCACCACAGAACTGCTCCTGGGTCTGAGGGTCTCAGGCAACACTGGGACCTGTTCTTTCACAAGGAATGTTCTCAGGGCTCAGCCCTGTTGCATCCAAGCTGTTTCTCACTGTGGCTGGACAATATTCCACTGTGTGGGTAGACTCACTGTGGGCGTCTCATCCTCAATTGATGGACATCTGGATTCGTCCTGTGTTTTTGCAGACATGAATCATAGGGATGTATGTCCTGGCTTCTCTTGGGCGTTTACCAGGAGTGGGATCTCTGGGTTCTGTGGTTGTCCTATGCCTAGGCTGTTTTCCAAAGTGGTCGCACTATTTCACATTCCCAACAGCAGGGGCTCCAATGCCTCCTCATCTTCCCAGAGTCTGTTACTGTCTCTGCATTTTACTCCCTGCAGCCTCATAGATTCACAATTAGACACAGATCTTAGTGTGTGTGTGTTTAAGCAGTGGGAATAGATTTTATTAGATAGTACTCATGGTAGAGGAAAGGCCTGGGCTCCCTTATGGTCTGTGCAGAGGTAATTTGGGTATTTTAAAGAGAAAAGGAAGGATAGGGGCAAGTATGAGCTTGGGAGTCAGTGAAGTAAAAAATAGTGTCAAAATAGTGTCAGTCACTGTAAATGCAATTGGGCCAGCTGTGTTTGTGGCCGTTGTCTAAGAATTCTGTCTTCCCACAGAGATGGGGAGAGAGGCCTTATCTGCTTGATGACTATATTTCAAGGGAAAGGCTCTCAGGTTCTGAGAGAGGCCCTTCTGAGCTGCAAGAGATGCATATTGTCCATTGCAAGCCCTTTCTGTTAAATGATTGGATAAAGAGAGGTCAGGGCCCATCATCAGGTGTTGGTTAGGACACAGTCTTCCTGGCAGCCTTGAGCTTTCCTTGGGTAGTTGTTTAAATGGAGGTGGTGGAGGTGGGGGTGTTGCACATAGGCACAGACTATGCTGAGTCCCTGAGCTCAGCGGATTTTCTTCCAGCAGGGCATGTGGACTTGGGGGAACAACCATCTTCCTACCTGCCTCAGGAGGACTGGGCTCATGCATTGCCCACCAGGAAGGCCACCCAGACTCAAGGGGGCTGAGGCAGTGACTGCTGTGCCTTGGGCTGGTATGGGGAGTGCCAGCCTTCAACCCTTCAGCAAACCTGCAGAGTCGCAGGCCATCCCCATGTTGGCCTGTGGTCTTTTCTGTAGCCAGAGGGCCTGGAGTCCCAGCAAGGAGATGCCCATGAGGGAGGCACAGTTGGAGGCATGGGCTGTGGGAGGACATTTTGCTTCCTCCTATGCTTAACAGGCAGTGTGCTAGTGCTGAAAGTCAGAATCCTGTTTCAGTCTCTTGTATCATGCTTATTTGGGGGAAATGGACTGAAGTCACTGGAACTAACCTGCTACTGGGATGGGACCTCCTGAGAAGCAGTGACTGTGCAATTATCAGAGGCCCTGGATGGAGGCAAAAGTTCCCTCCTCGTTCCTGTACTCGACCCCTGTGGGGAGAGAGATTCACCCTCAGTATCCTGACAACCGGCCCTCCCTTCCCCTCTCCCCTTTCTGTCTTTGTTCAGGCTTCCTGAGAAGAGGGGCACATTCTACCCTCACTCCCTTAAAGGGCCAGTCTGGGCCCAGGGGGCACAGGTGAGATGCCCTGACCACATGGAGCATCCTCCTCTGTGCCTTCCTTAGGGACCCTCCCTGATGAGATTAACAGAGGCATCTTGGCCATTCCAAACTGTGGATGGCTGAGATGGGGAGGGGGGCACTCTGAGGGGTGGTTTGTCCAGCCCTGGGCTTTCTGGACTCCAGGACTTGGGAACATGAAAAGTGGAGGGCAAACATTCAAACCACAGTATCATCCTTTCAGGTCATGGCGTGGGATGGTGGGCTCCCTCTCAGTTTAAAGGTGCAAACTTACGTTGTGGCACAACCAGAGCAGTGCACTTCAGAGGTCGTGCATCAGGGCTAGGCAGGGGCACAGCCCTTCAGAGGTCGTGCACCAGGGCTAGGCAGGGGCACAGCCCTTCAGAGGTCGTGCACCAGGGCTCGGCAGGGGCACAGCGCTTCAGAGGTCGTGCACCAGGGCTAGGCAGGGGCACAGCGCTTCAGAGGTCGTGCACCAGGGCTAGGCAGGGGCACAGCGCTTCAGAGGTCGTGCACCAGGGCTAGGCAGGGGCACAGCGCTTCAGAGGTCGTGCATCAGGACTAGACAGGGGCACAGCGTTCTGCAGTGCCAAACAGACGAACAGACTCGCTCAGGATGTAGTTGCTGCCTATTGAGGCACACCCTATTCCATAAGTACTTGGCTGTTGTGAGCAGAACCGCTGTGTAATTGCATGCTGAAAGTAGACACACATTTCAGATCTGTTTTAGAGGCAGTCGAATCAATTGTTAGGATCATGAATGTCAAGTCCTATGGTGGGACCACATTTAACTCTGGAAAACTGCCACGCTCTTTCTTAAGTGGTGAGCTACTCTGCCCTCCAGCAGCAGTGCATGAGAATTCCTATTTTTCACACAATTGGCATTGCACCATGAAGATCTTACCCATTGATAGGTGCTTGGTACCCCCTCCGTGTCTTAGTCACCCTGTCCTCAGGACGAGCGATCTGTCATCACTTCCTGTGTTGCTTTGCCATCTGTATTTCTTCTCTGGTGAGATGTCCCTTCAGATCTTCACTCATTTTTAAAGGGAGTGCTTGTTTTCTTTTTACTGTTTCTTACTCTATTTCAGATACAAGTCTTTTTTAGGTATGTACCTTCCAAATATTTGTCCCAGTCTGTGGCATGTCTTTTTCTTTCCAAAGTATGACTTTTTCCACAGAGTAAACATTTTTTCCAATGTTGACCAACACATGTGACATTTTAATATGAGACATTAACATATTCGTCTTCATACCAAAGCAATCAAAACGCAGTTTTTAAATCTTTTTCAGGAGGAAGATGAAAGTGTCCAGAGCACACGTACCATTAATGGGGTCCTGCCTGAGCCTATTCATCCACTTAGTGTTGGTGTTAGACTGTGAAAGAGCAACAAGTTCTGGGCAGATGCAAGGCATTTTAATCCAGCTGTGCTCTCTCTCTGCACCTCTCATTATTTATTGATGATAAGCTGAAAAAGGGAGTCAAAGGGCTAACAGAACAAGAAGTAGAAACAATATTGGATAAGGCAATGGTCCTTTTTAGGTTTACGCGAGAAAAAGATGTTTTTGAACGTTATTATAAACAACATCTGGCACGGAGACTTCTCACAAATAAAAGTGTTTCTGATGACTCTGAAAAGAATATGATATCTAAATTAAAGACTGAATGTGGATGTGAGTTCACTTCAAAACTGGAAGGAATGTTTAGGGATATGAGCGTATCAAACACAACAATGGATGAATTCAGGCAACATCTACGGGCAACTGGGGTATCTGTAGGTGGTGTTGATCTCACAGTCCGGGTGCTCACGACTGGATATTGGCCCACTCAGTCAGCCACACCAAAGTGTAACATCCCACCAGCACCAAGACATGCTTTTGAGATATTTGGGAGGTTCTACTTAGCCAAACACAGTGGTCGACAGCTCACGCTCCAGCATCATATGGGTTCTGCAGATCTCAATGCCATCTTTTATGGTCCAGTTAAAAAGGAAGATGGATCTGAAGTTGGTGTTGGAGGTGCACAAGTAACGGGCTCAAATACACGGAAGCATATATTGCAAGTTTCCACTTTCCAGATGACTATATTAATGCTCTTTAATAATAGAGAAAAGTACACATTTGAGGAAATTCAACAAGAGACAGATATCCCTGAAAGACAGCTGGTAAGAGCCCTACAGTCCCTCGCCTGTGGCAAACCAACACAGCGGGTTCTTACAAAAGAACCCAAGTCAAAGGAAATAGAAAATGGTCACATATTTACAGTTAATGATCAGTTCACATCCAAACTACACAGAGTCAAGATTCAAACAGTTGCTTCCAAACAAGGTGAATCAGACCCAGAAAGAAACAAGGCAGAAAGTAGACGATGACAAAAACATGAGATAGAAGCTGCTATAGTGCGGATAATGAAATCTAGAAAGAAGATGCAGCACAATGTTTTAGTAGCAGAGGTAACTCAGCAGTTGAAGGCACGATTCTTACCAAGTCCAGTTGTTATTAAGAAACGCATTGAAGGACTTATTGAGAGAGAATATTTGGCACGAACACCTGAGGATCACAAAGTATACACATATGTAGCATAAAATGTGTTCAGAAATTTGATTTATTCTTGGACTGTCCTCTTTGCGTGGACTGGGAAATTCTTTTAAATCATTAATATTAAGACGACCATCTCTTCTATTAAATTACAGTACATGTTCTAGACTATTCAGATCAAGCCTTTACTCCCTTTGAGAGTTTTCAACATCAATTGATTGAGCTTCAGGCTTTACAACATTTATCCCTGTAGAGATCATCTTTACAGTTCCTTGGGAAAATGTGAATGTGCCGCGTTCTGTTTTCAATACTGTATGAAAACAGGAAAAAAATAAAACAAAAGTTTAGAAAATACAGCTCATTAAAATAAAACTGTTGGATTTCACTTTTAAAAAAAAAAAAAAAAAAAAAAAGATTTTTCCCATTCTGTAGACTCTCTCTTCATGTTACTGTTTCCTTTGCTAAGAAGAAGCTTTTCAGTTTAAATCCATCCCATTTATTGATTCTTAATTTTATTTCTTGTGCTTTAGGAGTCTTGTTAAGGCAGTCAGGTCCTAAACCAACATGATGAAGATTTGGGCCTACTTTTTCTTCTATTAGGCACAGGGTCTCTGTTCTAGTGCCTAAGTCTTTGATCCACGTAGAGTTGATTTTTGTGTAGGGTGAGAGATAAAGGTTTAATTTCATTTTGTTACATATGGATTTCCAGTTTTCCCAGCACCATTTGTTGAATAGGCTATCTTTTCTCCGATGTATATTTTTGGCACCTTTGTCTAGTCTGAGATAACCAAATTTATATGGGTTTGTCTCTGTGTCTTCTATTTTGTACCATAGATCTTCCTGTCTATTTGATGCCAATACCATGACTTTTTTGTTACTATTTTTCTGTAGTATAGTTTAAGCTCTGGTATTGTGATGCCTCCTGCTTCACTCTTCTTGCTAAGGATTGCCTTGGCTATTCTGGGTCTCTTATTTTTCCAAATGAATTTCATGGTTGCTTTTTCTATTTCTGTAAAGAATGTCATTGGAATTTTAATAGGAATTGCATTAAATTTGTATAACACTTTTGGTAGTATGGCCATTTTGACAATATTAATTCTGCCCATCCAATAGCATGGGAAATCTTTCCATCTTCTAAGGTCTGTTTCAATTTCGTTTTTTAGTGTTCTGTAGTTTTCATTGTAGAGATCTTTCACCTCTTTTGTTAGATTGAGTCACAAGTATTTCATTCTTTTTTGAGGCCATTGTGAATGGGGTAGTTTTCCTAATTTCTCTTGCCATGTATTCATTGCTTATGTACAGAAATGCATTTGATTTATGCATGTTGATTTTATACCCTGCTACTTTTCTGAATTCATTTATGAGTTCTAGAAGTTTTCTGGTGGAATTTTTTGGATATTCTAAATACAGAATCATGTCTTCGGCAAATAGAGATAGTTCGAGTTCTTTTCCTATTCGTATCCCTTTAATTTCGTTCATCTATCTGATTGCTCTGGCTAGAGTTTCAAGGACAATGTTGAATTGAAGTGGTGAAAGAGGGCATCCCTGTCTTGTTCCAGTTTTTAGAGCAAATGCTTTCAGTTTTTCTCCAGTTAGAATGATGTTGGCTGTGGGCTTAGCATAGACAGTTTTTACAATGTTGAAGTATGTTCCTACTATGCTGGTTTTTCTACTGTTTTGAACATGAAGAGGTGCTTTATTTTGTCAAATGCTTTCTCTGCATCTATTGAGATAATCATATGATTCTTGTCTTTAAGTCTATTAATGTGATGTATTATGTTTACTGATTTCTTATGTTGAACCAACCATGCATTCCAGGGATGAACCAGACTTGATTGTGGTACACTATCTTTTTAATACATTTTTGTATGCAATTTACCAGAATTTTATTGAGAATTTTTGTATCTATGTTCATCAGGGATATTGGTCTGAAGTTTTCTTTCCTTGATGTGTCTTTGTCTTGTTTTGGTATAAGGGTGATACTATCCTCATAAAATGAGTTTGGAAGGGTTCCCTCCTTTTCTATTTCATGGAACAATTTGAGGAGTACTGGTAATTTTGCTGAATATAAAATTATCCATTGGTATCCATTTTCTTTCAGAGCTTGATATATATTATTCCAGGACCTCCTGACATTAAGAGTCTGGGTTGAGAAATCAGTTGAGATCCGAATTGTTTCCCCGCTATGTAATTTGACTTTTTGAGATGTAAGAGTTCTTTGTATATTCTAGACACCTGTTATGCTATCAGATACGTGATTTGCAAGTATTTTCTTCCATTCTGTGGGTTGTCTCTTTACTTTCTTTCCCCACGCCCATACTGGGGGTTGAACCCAGGGGCTCCACCACTGAGCCAGACCCCCAGCACTTTTTCTTTCTTTCTTTCTTTCTTTCTTTCTTTCTTTCTTTCTTTCTTTCTTTCTTTCTTTCTTTCTTTCTTTCTTTCTTCCTTCCTTCCTTCCTTCCTTCCTTCCTTCCTTCCTTTCTCTTTCTTTCTTTCTTTCTTTCTTTCTTTTCTTCTTATTCTTCTTCTTTGTTTCTGTTTTTGTTTTGTTTTGTTTTGTTTTGTTTGAGACAGGGCCCACTAAGTTGCTGAGGCTGGCCTGGAACTTGAAATCCTCCTGCTTGGTCTCTGCTTGGTCTCAAGTTACTGGGATGACACCACCATGCCTGCTTGTATTTGCATTTTCTTGGTTGTGTCCTGTGAAGCACAAATGTCTTCAATTTGAACAAGGTCTGATTTGTCTGTCTTTCTTGTTGCTCATGCTTTTCGGTGTAATGCCTAATGATCTAGTGCCAAGTCTGAGAGCTTGTTCTCCTAGAAATGCTTTATGACTTAGCTCCTACACTCAGACATGTGGTCCACTTCCAATTGACTTTTGCAAATGCTGTGAACTAAAGGTCCATGTTCAATCTTTTGCATGCAGATATTCAGTTATCTAAGCACCACTTGTTGGAAATGATGCTGGATACTGGGATCTTCTGACCTGATCATGACAGAAAAAATTGAGCCAGGTAACCTAACACGCAGGCCAGACTTTTCCTGGGCATCGGTGTAGGCAGGGAGATACAGCTCCCATGAGAAGGCAGCAGGCTGGCTCCCTGCAGGGGAGAAGGGAGCTCACTTTATTGGCTACTTGAAGGGGTGGTGATGTTAATTTGCTCTAAGTGTGTCCAACTCCGTTGTTTTCTTGTGCTGAAGGTAAGTTACTGCCACTGTTTAAGAGGACCATGCAGGCACACTGACCTCAACAACACAAAGCCCAGAGTTGGTTGAGGATGGTCTGCACCACACCCCCTGGGGCTGCTCTCTGGCCAAGGCCCAAAAGAACCTGTCTCAGAAGGACTACTTTTTCTCCATTGGAGGTTCTTGGCACCTTTGTTGAAAATATGTTGGCCATGATACGTGGGTTAATCCTGGGACCCCAGTGCTGTTCCAGCTACACATCTGCCTATGCCCCAGTGCTGACCAGTTGCACATCTGCCTTACGTCACACAGGCCTGACCACTGTAGCTTGGTAGTGAGTTTGGAACTGGGCAGCAAGTGTCTACCAACTCGTCATTCCCAGGATTGTTTTGACTCTTTGGTGCTCCTCCAATTTCATGTGAATTTTATTTTTTATTGTATTTCTTTTTTTTTTTTTTGGTACTAGGGATTGAACCCAGAGACACTTAACTACTGAGCCACATCCCCAGCCCTTTTTATATTTTATTTTGGGACAGGGTCTTGCTGAGTTGCTCAGACTTGGTAATTTGCTGAGGCTGGCTTTGAACTCTTTTTTTTTTTTTTTTTTAATAGTAAAAAAATTTTTATTGAGGAAAGCAGATGAGCTGCAGAATTGTAAAAAGAATTCTGAGGGAATAAAGAAAGCAACTCTTCATTTCAGGAAGTAAAAAAATTAATTAATTAATTAATTAAACCCAAAGAAAGTATGAACTTGTAAATTCATATAACTAAGGAAGCCATATCAACATTTATCTTCAACAAAGCCTTGAGCAGATGGGGCTGTGGGTGGGCATAGGAAAAGTGTAGGGCGGTGGTCAAGGAGGGATGGAAAATCAGACAAAATGTCCATTTCATTAAACCAATAGGCTAGATAAAACTGGTACTTGTGTTATTACCCCTTTAAGCCATTTTGAGGTTCTGGAGCCACTCTAGATTTCTACCAGTTTTTGGAAAGGGAAATTTTTGTTGTCCAAGGCTGTGGATCCAGTCAGCAGGGAGGGGACGTAAGGCACACAGAGAAAAAGTCAGGTTGGCTTAGGGCATTGTTGGTTGTGATTTGCATAATCCTGGTGCCTATTCAGAAAGGAAACTCTTGGCCCTTCACTCTGTTTACAGCTGTCAACCTGTGGTAAAGTAAAAGATGGTTCACTATCATAGTACAGCATGGCTTCTGTGTGGCAAAGTCCACCATGGTAGATTGTACATGTTTCAAATGTTGGTTTGTAACTCTACATTTGTAATGATGCATTGGCTGAAAGCTGAAAGAAAAGGTCACTTTGAAGATCCCTTGTTTCAGAGCATTTGTCAAATTTGTTTGCAAGCATTTAATCTCTGCCTCCTGGTACTTCTCAATTACTTGATCTCTTTTGCCTTCTTCTGGCTTTGAACTCTTGATCCTCCTTAGCCTCCCAAGTTGCTGGGATTACAGGTATGTGCCACTGCTCCCAGCTCTGAATTTTAGAAGGAGCTTGGTCTCTGCAGGAAGCCAGCTGGGAGGTAGATGGGCTGTGCTGTGTCTGTGGGCCAGTTGGAGAATGTTGCCATCGTAGTGGACATAGTGTGTAATGCTTTCCATTTATTTAGATCTTTGAGTTTTTTCAACAGTGTTTTGTAGTTTTTAGAGTACAGGTTTGGTACTTCCTTTGCTAAATTTATTCTTAAGTACTTATTCTTTCTGATGCTTTTGTGAGTGGAATTGTTTTCTTAGTTTTATTTTCTGATTGTTCATTGCAAGCATATAAAAATAGAATTTATTTTGTGTGTTGATCTAATATTTTGCAACTTGTTGAACTTGGGTATTAGTTCCAGTTCTCAATGGACTCCTCGGGATTTTCTGTATGCAAGATCATGTCACCTGTGAATGGCAGTATTGCTTCTTCCAAATCCAGATGTCTTTGGTTTCCAAGTCCACTGAGCTTTGCTGCTTTACTGTGTGCTGCCGAAGCAACTGCTCCTCAGGAAGAGACACAGCTGTCTTCTGGTGGTCAGCCTCTCCCAACAGAGCAGATCAGATACCTGAGCTGGGTGAGGGCAGAGGCAATCTCCTCTGGCTCCCCTCTGTGGGGCACAGCCTGTGTCTGCCACTCCTAGCATAGCACCGTGGCCACAGGAGCTTGTCCAGGGGAGTGGGCTTTCTGTGGTGGTGGAGCACCACAAGCTGCTGATCCACACACAGGGCTGGTCAGAGCAAGGGCACCTGTACCTCTGGACCTGTGCAGCAGTTCTTCCTGAACTCCTGCTGCTCCTGGGAGAAAAGCCCTCCTCTGCAAGGGCGCAACCAAGAGCCGTTTCAGTTCAGATGCTCTGGACTGTTGTTCACATCCTGTTACAGCACGTTTTCTTGAATGGATGTTTCTTCATATGTTCTAGGTCCTTAGGACAATTTGCAGAGACTTTAAGTGGTTGGCTTTTGTTGTTTGTTTAATAATTTTCAACAAGCTGGGCACATTGGCACAAGCCTGTAATCCCAGCAACTCAGGGGGCTGACACAGGAGGATCACAAGTTCTAGGCCAGTCTTAGCAACTTAGCAAGACAGCATCTCAAAATAGAATTTTAAAAAAGGACAGTGATAAAGCACCCCTGGGTTTAATCCCCAGTACTATATATATATATATATATATATATATATATATATATATATACACACACACACACACACACACACACACAGTATACATAAGTAATGTAGCCTTACTAGTAAGGCTTATTAGTAATAGCTTATTACTATTAATAATAACAGTAGCCTTATTAGTAATAGCTGAAACTGGAAACAAACCACGCCCTCATCTATAGCTGATGGGTGACCCTGTGATGCGTCCATGCAAGAAGTGCCCGACAGCAACCTGGGAGATCTGGGCTGTACTCAACAGCATCGTGCTGAGTGGAAGGCAGGACAATGCAGGTCCTCACTGGGTCTAGTCCCAGGAAACTCCAGAAAGTGCAAACCTATCAGGTTGTATCCTTTAAATGTGAAATGCATGTTCACTGAATGCTAATTATATCTCAAAAAAGACATAAAAAGTCAAATCGGAAGTGGAAGTCCCATTGTTGGCTGTGAAGTGTGAAGAGGAACTCCTGCTCTTGACTGCCGAGCTGGCTGGGCACACCTACTCAGGTCAGCCAGTCCACAGTGCCCTTGAGGCAGCGAAGACTGCTCAGCACTGGCATCAACGAGGCAGGTGTCCCTTGTTAATGCAGGGCAACGGGGAGGTGAGAGCGTCACAGGCAGCAGACAGTGATGCCAACGGCGTGGCCACGTGTGTTCCTGAGGCTCTGATCCCGTAGAGATGTGCCAGGGCTGAGGGCTATCCCGTGCCACCACGGCAACACACCAGCCACCTCAAGGCTGGGCGAATGCTGGCTTGGACACTTGCTGCTGCTGTACTCGGCCCCTGCCTGCAGCCACACAGCAAATGCTGGAAGGAGCCAGGGGCCTTGGCACAGTCCCACGAGGAGATGAGGAGGTGGCCTACAACACAGGAAACTCACCAGTGTTCCAGCAGACAGGGACCCCAGCGTGGGACTAGCCGGGACCTAGTCCACAGGCATGTGGCCCCGGATCTTCCTTTGGCCTTCCTGGTCATCACCTTCCCCGTCCTGCCCTCTCTCCACTCACCCAGAAGGACCCATGGCTCCTTCAGTGGATGTAAGTCAGTCGCAGGGCATGGGCCCACACCCAGGCAGCAGGCAGGAGGCTCACCCTCTCAGGAGCTCGTCCTGCACCCCCGTGCAAGGGGCCCTCTGTTGTCCTGGGACATTGGGTCACAGGGTTAAGGGAAGCAGCAGTTCTAGGATTTAGGGTACCATCCTCAAGGCAGAGTAACTCCAGGTCTGCCCTGCAGATTTCACGTGAGGGGCTGGGCCCTCCTGGGACCCTCAGTGATATCGTTAGGCTCAGAAGCAGTGGCCTCAGGTGGGCTTTGGAGGAACCCAACGGACAGGACTGTGGACCTCTGCACATGCACAGCATCCTTCTCCCAGGTGCCTCCTGCACCTTCGTCACACCCTCAGGGGCCTGGAGCACAACTGTAGCTTAATTTGTCATGGATCTGGAGCTCCATGAGCTTTTTGGGGACAGGTACAGGCTAAAGGTTTTAGGAGCTCAAGCCGTTCTGAAAACAGGATCTTCACTGCTGAGACACCAAGGCCTTCATCTAAGCGCAGCAACCCCCTGGCCCCAGGACTGTGGGCAGCTGGGGACCTGGGGCTCACGGGCTGGCACTCACAGGGTGGTTTCCCTAGGGGACAAGCCTGCCCCCACCTCCTCGGAGGCAGTGCAGGTGGTCACACTCCCACCTGGACCCCTCCACAGGCTTTGCTCTCCCAGACACACAGGACGTCATGGCAGCTGCTGCTGGAGACTTACACCCCCAAGGACTGCATGAGCACAGCCCAGGTGCACCCTGCCGCCTCGCTGTGCCTCAGAGCCACCACATCCCTCCCTTGCTGGGTCACACAAGGTGAAGTGCCTCTCGGTGACTGGCCCCCATCTGGGCGGTCACTTGTGGTTGGGCACAGAGCCCAGAGCCCCGGGGGCTTGGTCAGAACCTCTATGGGGACAAGGGCAGGGCACACTTCACAGGCCCCGTGCTCGAGGTCAGATCCCCTGCTCCACCTGCACCCCTGCCCTGGAGCCCAGGCTTGATGGGTGTCAGCCCTGTGCGTGTCGGACGACCATTACCTCCTGTGTGTGGAGTCCCTTCCGTTGTCAGTCAGCGGCCTGGTCCTCATGACAGAGGCCACCTTCTTCAGAAGCAGGCAGTTCTCCCGGTCGATGGCAGAGAGCCTCTCTTCCTCCAGCTGTGGGCAGAGGGAGATTGGAGGAGACTGAGCCAGGACGCCAGGCCTCCCTGTGGCAGGCGGGTGCCTGCACTGTGTGACCGGAGAGGACACGCTGGGGTGGAGCAGCAGCCACAGTGCAGACACACCCTGCAGCACTGGTCACCCTCTAAAGCAGGCTTGTGGAGTCCTGATGATGAGGCCATCTCACATCCTAAGAGAGCTTGCACTCTTCCGGAGGAGGGAACATTGAGCCCACAGGGAGGACCTCCCATTTTAGGGTTTCAAACTGACGGAGCTGCTGCTTGCTCAAGGCTGGAGCCTCAGCTTGCTTGTCCAGCCACTTCCCAGGGCTTACTAGGCACAGGTGCAGGCAGAGGATCCCTGTGAGGGCAACCTCACAGGCTCACTCCCCAGGGGCCTTCACATCAAGGAGTGAGAGCCCTGAGTGGTCCCGAAGTGGTCCACTCCAAAAGAACCATGCTAATGAACCATTCTAGAGCTGCCCGTAAGCATTGCCACTGAGACTCTCCCCACCTCCAAGACTTCGTGGTGGACATCAGCACCTGGGAGACCCTGGCACAGTCACCGCCCAGCCCCCTAGGGGCAGGACCAGGTCAGGCCTGGTGACGAGTGTGTTCTCAGGCCTCCCCATGCACCTGGGTTTTCCAGATGACACGGCCTGCTCTGCTGAGAAAACTGGGCACAATACCTTCAACCTCTTGAGCATCAGGCGGAGGTGGCTGAATGCTGGCGGCGGGCAGGTGTCTACCAGCGGCTGGGCATTCTGCACCTAGAGCACAGAGCAGGTCGTGAGACCCTGGTACAGTTCCAGCAAATGATTCGAGTGCTGCAGACTGTGTGAGCTCTGGGGACAGTAAGTGATCATGGCAGAACACCCCTGCTGAGGCTCCTGACTTGACCCAGAGCGTGAGGATGCCCAGGAGGGCAGCCCTGAGGAAGGAGCCCATGTTGTCCTTGTAAGCGGAGAATCAAGTGGGCACAGGACAAGGCTCCCTGAGTGCTAAGAGCTGGACGTCTCTGTTCTTGGCAGGGTTGCAGAGGCCCTGCCTGTGGTGATCGGGTGCTCGAGCCTGCACTGAGCTGTCGAGCTCTCCTGCAACACTCTCAGGACAAGTGCCTTCCACAGAGGTCAGCTGCAAAGCAATCTTGTACCATTTCCCTTAGGAAACATACAATCAAGGGGAAATTCACTTTAAAGTGGTGGATTAAAGTCACCAGGGATATGTGTAAAGGCACCCCTTGAATTCTAGGTCCTTCTGATTGAGCACTGCCTGCCAGGACCTATGGGTTGATGCACTCATCAGTAAGCTCCACTAGCCACAAATGGCAGGCTGGAAGTTACGCCTGGGTACAGCCCAGTAGCAGAGAGCATTGTGACAATCCAGTGCTCAGAGAATCTTCCGGATGGGACTTCAGGTCTGTGGGGTGGCTTTGTAGGACAAGGAAGGGAGAGAGCTGCACCAAGAGGTGCAGTCTATAAGTGAGGAAGAGGCCTTGCCCAGGAACTGAGCCCTACCAGAAGCTTGACCTTGGACTCCAACCCCCAGATCTGTGAGAAATAGACCTTGCTCTCAAAGCTGCCCAGGTTGTGGTGTTTGCTGGGGCAACTCGAGTGACAGAGATGGTGAGGACAGATGCGGTTTGATCATTGCAACACACACACCAGTGACCAACACCACTCTTCCTGTTTGGGGTGCTCCTGCCATGATCTGAAGGTTTGTGCCCCAATACATGTCGAGATCCTGACCCCAAGGTGAAGATGGGGCCTTTGGGATGGGATGAGATCAGGGAGCAGAACCCTCATAAGTGGGGTAAATGGCTTCCTAGAAGAAGCTCAGAGTCCCCCGTGAGGAGGCCACCTTGAGGAGGCATTGCCTGTGAGCCAGTAAGTGGCCTTCACCACATACCATATCTGCCTGCACCTTGGTCTCCAGTCTCCAGAACCAAGAGAAACGAATTCCGATGCTTATGAGTGCTATGGTTTAGGTATGAGGTATCGTACGTAGACCAAAGTTCAAGTGTCAGACAACGAGAAGAGTTCAGAGGTGAAATGGTAGGGGTAGGAGAGCCTTGACCTCGGCAGTGCACTGATCCAGTTCAATGGAGCCACTGGGGAGCAGGCGGCGTGTGGCTGAGGAGGGGTCCCTGGGGCTGTGCTTCAGTTCACGGTGAGGGAGCAGTCTCCCTCTGCTTCCTGGTGCCATGCCCCGGACTGCTTTCCTCCATCAAGTCCTTCCGTCGTGATGTTCTGCCTCACCTCGGGCCAGAGGAACAGAGTCAGTCGTTTATGAACTGAGACCTCCAAAACTGTGAGGCCAGGAAAGCTTCCTCCTCTCAAATTGTTCTGGTCTGGTCTTTTGGTCATGGGGACAAGAAAGCTGACCAAAACAATAAGTGATGCAGCTTGTGGTGTTTTGTTAAAGCAGCCCAACAAGACACTGCAGGGTCCCACTGTGTCCCTCCAAGTTTGCCCTGAGAAGCCACCCCAGGGACGCTCTGGAGGGGTGCCTGCGCTCAGGATGGATTTCAGCTGCTGCAGAGGGGCTTGCTGGGGGTCCTGCTCCTGCACTTCATGCCAGCACAGCCTTTGTCCCTTTGCCCTCCTGCCATCTATCTGCCACGTGAGCACTTCCAGCATTAGGGTCCACAGTAGACTGCACACACAGACCGCGATCTTGGCTTCGCTGCCTCCAGAACTGAAGAAACGGTCTCTGCCCGTCCTCCATGGCATCTAAGGTAGACACTCTTCACACTGTGTTCTGGTTTTCAACTTCGGTGAGCTTTTCTGAATATTCTACTCTGCCCCACTGCTAGGTCTTGCTGTTTGTGCTTGATACCAGTGTCCTTGTAACTGAGGCTATTTTCAATATCTGATGTCGTTAGCCAGCTGTGTTACACTTCTTTCTTGGCATTTTATGATTGTTCTTATACATCCTACCAGAGAAGCTTAATGACAAATGTGTATCATCCAGAAAACTGTGGGCACTTCTGTGGGATTTCTCCAAGGGTGCCCGCCAACATGGGGAAGAGACATCTTTAAAAATCAAGTATTTCTCTCCAAGAACATTGTACTTCTCTCTATTTGGTCAAGTCTGCCACTGTGGTTTCCAGGAATGTTTTTTTATCATTCTCCTTATCTAAGTGTGATATTGGGAAATACATATTTAATCTTCCCTCCCCCACCCAACTTCCTGTTCTACAACTAAGATCTGTGGGCTCTCCAGAGTGGTGTCTCTTTGTATACTGGTGAGATGGCTAGGGCTGGCGCTCCTAGCTGGACTCCAGGAGGGACTGGCCCCAGGGGAGCCAACCCTATGACTAGAGGGTTGGATCTTTTATTTCCACCCTACAATCTCCAGAGGAGAGAGGAGATCAGAGATCTTGATCTCCAATGACCAGTGATGTAAACGACCATGCCTTTGTAAGGAGCTCCATAGAACCCAGTGGACAGGTGGTGTTATGGGGCGCAACTTAAGAACAGACCAATCACCACTGAGAAGTCCAAATTTGAGAGTCTTTATTAAGCTGGCCAGCTGACTGTCCCACACAATGCCCCAAAAAATGGCTATTGGGAGAACAGCCCCGACCACAGGGTCATAGGGGTTCTTATACCAAATATCACATCAATCATAAGTGTCTGTTGCTATGATTCGAAATTACACATTAACATCATGAGATCATCAACAGAGGGGGAAGTGGGTCAGAATGACCCTTACCTAGGTACAAACTAAAGAATGGTTGCTAACATCCATACAATCACTGTTCACATGGTACATTGTTTAGGAGAAATAGGGATCAAAAGAGAGCAATTTTCACTACATAGGAGTTGCCATTGTATATTATTAAACATGTCACACCAAGTAACTGATGATGGGCACAGAGGAGGGGTGTTCCCATGGGAGAAGCTTATTTCCTACATAACATGGAGTCTCAGAGCAGAATGGAGTCTGTTTAGTCATTTCCCTTGAGTCTGGCCTAGAACATTCTCATGGAGCCAGATCTGTCAGTCCATCACAGTGGGCCGGCCCAAGAGCTTCCCCATGGAGGGTCCTGAGCCCTTGCCAGGAGAGGGCAGGGGTGGCACACACTCCTTGTCTGTATCTCACCAACTCTTCTCTGTCTGGCTGCTAGCTGCATCCTTTGTGATATTCTGTAGTCAGTGAGCAAGGACAGGGAAGTGTGTCTCTGAGTTCCTGGGCCACTGAAGCAAGCTACCCTAAAGACAGCTGCCACCCCCAGCAGTGCAGCTGACCACCTCCTGCTGTGCCTGCATGGGCACCAAAGGGGGGGGGACGGAACCCTCGACTGGGGGTCCCATGCCAGTGTGATCCCTGGGTCAGTGTGCCAGGGAACAGCATGGACTCTTGGTGGACGGCACCGGAACTGAGTGGAATTAAAGAATGCCCAGTGGGTGCCTGTGGGAGAATCTCCGGTAACACTGGTGTCCCCTGGGAAGCCCCCACACCTCTGGGGTCAGAGTGCCCTGAGCTGTCAGAGTTCAGTAAGAGAAACCACGGTTTTTCCTCCTACACCCTTACAGTAGGCTTGGGTATTTCTCATTAAGATTCTTCCTGGGCATTCTAGTCTCTTTGCTACTATTGTGAACAGGGTCTCCCTTCCATTTTATTTTTCAAGCTGGTATTTGCGTGTATATATATGCATACATTATGTATATGAATTCCCTTTATAGCCCAACATTTTACTGAATTATTGTTTGTAATAGTTTCTCCAGTGACTCTTTTGGATTTACTAGATATTTAATATTTTTGTTTATCAATAGAAAAATAAAGTCCAGTACCCATTTGTTTCATTTTCATGACTATGATTTATCTAATTGCATTGGCTAATAACTCCAACATAATTTACAGATTATAAGAAATGGTAGAGCCCAGTTCCTCCAGCCACATAGAACACCTTTCTGTTCATGTAGTTCTCTGATCAGTTTTATAGTTTCCTTCATATGGATCTTAGGCACCTGTTGTTGGACTGACAACTAAGTATTTCATTTTTTGAGTGCTAATATAAATGGTATTTTGTTTTAAGTTTCAAATTCCTCTCTTTCATTGCTGGAATTTAGGAAAGTAATTGACTTTTATCTGTTAACTTGTATCCTGCATCATTGCTATAATTGCTTATTGGTTCTAGAAATTTTTTGTTAATTCTTTGGAGTTTTCAAAATAGACAAGTCACCTGCAAACAAAGTTTTATTTCCTCCTTTCAATCAGTATACCATTTATTTCCTTTTCTTGACTTACTGTGTTAGAATTTCCAGTGCAATGTTTAAAAGAACGCCTCCCTCCTGTTTCTCACTAGTAACTATGATGTTTTCTTTAAACATTCATTATCAAGTTGAGGAAGTTCCCCTGTATTCCTAGTTTATTGACAGTTTTTATCATGAATGGATATTAGATTTTGTTAAATACTCACTGTATCTCCTGATGCACTCATGTGATCTTTCTTTTTTTCTAGCCTGTTGATATATTACATTAATTGATTTTTTAATGATAACCCAGCCTTGCATACTTGGGATAAGTTCCACTTGGTCATATTGTAAACTTCTTTTTATATGATACAGGATCCAATTTGCTAATATGTTTTGAGAATTTTTGCATCTATATTCATGAGAAATGTTAATCTGTAGTGTTCTTGTATATCTTTGTCTAATTTGGGTTATAAGGTAATTCTGGTCCCATAGAATGAATTAAAAAGCATTCCCTCTGCTTCTATCCTCTGAAAGAGATTCTCAGTAATTAGATAATTTCTTCCTTAAATATCTGACAGAATTTACCAGCAAATATTCTGGGCCCAGAGCTTTCTGTTTTGGAAGTTTATTAATTATTGACTCAATTTCTTTAATAGATATAGGTCCATTCAGATTGTCTAATTTTTTGTGCAATTTTTTTTTTTTTTTTTTAGTACTGAGGATTGAACTCAGGGGCACTCCACCTCTGAGCCACGTCCCCAGCCCTATTTTGTATTTTACTTAGAGACAGAGTCTCACTGAGTTACTTAGTGCCTCGTTTTTTGCTGAGGCTGGCTTTGAACTCATGATCCTCCTGCCTCAGCCTCCCAAGCCACGGGGATTACCGGGTGTGATTTTTGATAGACTGTGTCCTTGAAGGACCTGGTTCACTTCATCTAGGTTATTAAACTTGTAAGCACAGAATTGTTTGCAGTATTCCTTTACTATCCTTTCAATGCCCATGGATCTGCATGATGCTTCCTGTTTTATTTCTGATGTAATTTGTGTCTTATTGTTTTTTCTTTGCCTGCCTAGAGATATTTTTAGAGAATTAGCTTTCAAAGAGCCAGGTTCTCTCACTTTTTTTTTTTTTCAAATTGATTTCCTGTTTTCAAATTGATTTATTTTTATTCTTTCTTTACTTTTTCTAACTTTGGTTTAAATGTGTTCTTCTTTTTCTAGTTTCCTAAGGTGAAAACTTAGATTATTGAGTTTAGGTCTTTCTTCTTTCTAATAAACTAAAATTTCCCCTAAGCACTGTTCTCACTGCATACAACAAATTTTGAGAAGTTGTGTTTTTGTTTTTGTTTTGCTCAAGATATTTCAGAATCTCTCTTGTGATTTCTTTCTTTATCCGTGTGTTATTTAGAGGTGTGATTTTCCATGTCCAGTGTTTGGGACTTTCCTGTTATCCTTCTGTAATTGTTTTCTACCACTGGGTACTAGGAGCAGACTTTGTGTGATTTTTATTCTGTCAATGTGTTATGATGTGTTTGGGGCCTAGAATGTAGATTTCACAGGCGCTTGGAAGGACATGTGTTATACTTTTGTTGAATGGAATAGTCTGTAGATGTCAATCCAGTTGATTGATGATGTTATTGAATATGAATATGCTCTTACTGATTTTCTATCTCCTGTAATTGTCCATTTCTGACAGGGTGTTGAAGCCTCCAACGAAGATAGTGGATTCATCTATTTCTTCTTGTGATTTTACTAGTCTTTGCCTCATGAGGTGTGACACTTCATGTCAAAGATTAGAGAATTAATCTATTATCATCATGTACTACCCTTCTTTATCCCTGATAACTTTCCTCTCTTTGAAGTCTGCTCTGCCAAAAATTAATAGCTACTCTTGCTTTCTTGGGATTAGTGTTAACATTGTATATTTTCTCTATTTTTCTGGCAGACTCCATTTTGATTCATTGTACACAAATGGGCTACGACTTTTCATTTCTATGGTTGTGCACAATGTGAATTTACAACATTCATGTAATCATACATGTACATGGGGTAATACTGTCTGTCTCATTCTACTGTCCTTCCTTCCCCACCCCATCCCAACTCATTTTCCTCTACAACATCCAAAGTTCCTTCATTCTTCTCTTCCCCCCTGCCACACTTAAGTCATCCACTTATCAGAGAAAACATTTGGCCTTTGGTTTCTTGGGCTTGGTCTATTTGACTTAACATGATATTTTCCAACTTTATCCATTTACCAGCAAATGCCATAATTTTATTCTTCTTTAAGGCTGAGTAATATTCCATTGTGAATATATACCACAGTTTCTTTATCCATTCATCAATTGAAGGACATCTAGGTTGGTTCCACAATCTAGCTATTGTGAATTGAGCTGCTATGAACATTGATGTGGCTGCATCACTGTAGTATGCTGATTTTAAGTCCTTTGGGTATAAACTGAGGACTGGGATAGCTGGGTCAAATGGTGGGTCCATTCCAAGTTTTCTGAGGAATCTCCATACTGCTTTCCAGAGTGGCTGCACCAATTTGCAACTCCACCAGCAATGTATGAGTGTACCTTTTTCCCCACATCCATACCAACACTTATTATGCTTGTGTTCTTGATAATAGCCATTCTAATTGGAGTTAGATGAAATCTTAGGGTGGTTTTAATTTGCATTTCCCTAACTAATAAGGATGACGAGCATGTATTTGTTGATCACCTGTATATCTCCTTCTGTGAAGTGTCTGCCCAGTTCCTTAACCCATGTATTGATTAGGTTCTTTGTATTTTTGGGTGTAAAGTTGATCAAATTCTTTATAAACTTTGGAGATTAGTGGTCTGTCTGAAGTGTGTGTGGAAAAGATTTTCTCCCACTCTGTAGGCTCTCTTTTCACATTATTGATTGTTTTCTTTGCTGAGAAAAAGCTTTTTAGTTTGAATCCATCCCATGAATTGATTCTTGCTTTCATTTCTTGTGCTATGGGGAAAAGGAAGTCTGGTCCTAAGCCAGCATGATGATGATTCGGGCCTACTTTTTCTTCTATTTGGTGAAGGGTTTCAGGCCTAATTCCTAGATCCTTGATTCATTTTGAGTTGAGTTTTGTACAGGGTGAAAGCTCGGGATTTAATTTCATTTTACTGCATATGGATTTCCAGTTTTGCCAGCACCATTTGTTGAAGAGGCTCTTTTCTCCATTGTAAGTTTTTGGCACCTTTGTCTAGTATGAGGTGACTGTACCTATGTGGGTTTGTCTCCATGTTTCTATCCTGTACCATTGGTATACCTGTCTATTTTGGTGCCAGTACCATGCCGTTTTTGTTACTATTGCTCTGTAGTAGAGTTTAAGGTCTGGTATTGTGATACCTCCTGCATCACTCTTCCTGCCCAGGATTGCTTTGGCTATTCTGGGTCTTTTGTTCTTCCAGATGAATTTCATGATTGCTTTCTCTATTTCTAAGAGGAATGTCATTGGGATTTTAATTGGAATTGCATTAAATCTGTATAGTGTCTTTGGAAGTATGCCCATTTTGATATTAATTCTGCCTATCCAAGAACACAGGAGATCTTTCCATCTTCTAAGGTTTTCTTCAATTTCTTTCTTTAATATTCTTTAGTTTTCATTGTAGAGATCTTTCACCTCTTTGGTTACATTGATTCCCAGGTATTTTTTTTTTTTTTTTTTTTGAGGCTATTGTGAACAGAGTTGTTTTCCTCATTTCCCTTTCAGATGTTTCATTGCTTATGAATAAAAATACTTTAGATTTATGCATGTTGATTTTATATCCTTCTATTTTGCTGCATTCGTTTATTAGATGTAGAAGTTTTCTGGTGGAGTTTTTTGGATCCTCCAAATATAGAATCATGTCACTGGCAGATAGTGACAACTTGAGTTCTTCTTTAACTATTTGTGTCCCTTTAATTTCTTTGGTCTAATTGCTCTAGCTAGTATTTCAAGGACAATGTTGACTAGAAGTGGTGAAAGAGGGTCTCCCTGTCTTGTTCCTGTTTTTAAGGAAATGCTTTCAGTTTTTCTCCATTCAGAATGATGTTGGCCATGGGCTTAGCATAAATAGCCTTTACAATGTTGAGGTATGTACCGACTATCCTTATTTTTTCTAGTGTTTTGAGCTTGAAGGGGTGTTGTATTTTGTCAAATGCTTTCTTTGTGTCTATTGAAACAATCATATGATTCTTAACCTTAAGTCTATTGATTTAATGAATTACATTTATTGATTTCCAGATGTTGAACCAACCTTGCATTCCCAGGATGAACCCTACTTCATCATGGGGCACTATCTTCTTAATATGGTTTTGTATGTGATTTGCTAGAATTTTGTTAAGGATCTTCACATCTATATTCATCAAGGATATTGGTCTAAATTTTTTTTCCTTGATGTGTCTTTGTCTGGGCTTTCATATCAGAGTGACTAGGTTCATAGAATGAGTTTGGAAGGGTTGCCTCCTTTTCTATTTCCTGAAATACTTTGAGAAGTATTGGAATGAGTTCTTCTTTGAAGGTCTTGTAGAACTCAGCTGAAAATCCATCTGGTCCTGGGCTTTTCTTGGTTGGTAGGCTTTTGGTGGCTTCTTCTCTTTCATTGCTTGATATTGATCTGTTTAAATCGTGTATGTCCTCCTGGTTCAGTGTGGGAGGAGCATGTGTCTCTAGAAATTCATCAATATCTTCAACATTTTCTATTTTGTTGGAGTATAGATTTTCAAACTAGCTTCTCATTATGTTTATGTATTTCAGTAGTGTCTGTTGTGATACTTCCTTTTTCATCATGAATTTTAGTAATCTGAGTTTTCTCTCTCTTTTTTAGTGTGGCTAAGGGTTTGTCTATTTTGTTTACTTTTTCAAAGAACCAACTTTTTGTTTCGTCAACTTTTTGAATTGTTTCTTTTGTTTCAATTTCATTGATTTCAGCTCTGATTTTAATTATTTCCTGTCTTCTACTACTTTTGGTGTTGTCTGTTCTTCTTTTACTAGGGCTTTGGGCTGCAATTTTAGGTCATTTAGTTGTTGACTTTTTATTCTTTTCTTGAATGCACTCCATGCAATGAATTTTCCTCTTAGTACCGCTTTCATAGTGTCCCAGAGATTTTCATATGTTGAATCATCATTCTCATTTACCTCTAAGAATTTTTTTATCTCCTCCCTGATGTTTTCTGTTATCCATGCTTCATTCAATAGTATATTATTTAGTCTCCAGATGTTGGAGTAATTTCTTACTTTTATTTTGTCATTTATTTCTAATTTCATTCCATTATGATCTGATAGAATACAAGATAATATCTCTACTTTTTTGCATTTACTAAGGACTGCTTTGTTGCATAACATATGGTCTTTTTTGAGACGGTTCCATGTGCTGCTGAGAAGAAAATGGAATGGAATATCCTATATATGTCTGTTAAGTCTAAGTTATTGATTGTGCTATTGAGTTCTATGGTTTCTTTGTTTAGTTTTTGTTTGGAAGATCTATCCAGTGGTGACAGCAATGTGTTAAAGTCACCCAGAATTATTGTGTTTTGATCTATGTGATTCCTGGAATTGAGTAGAATTTGTTTGATGTACATGGAAGCAGCACCATTGTTTGGGGCATAAATATTTACTATCGTTATGTCTTCCTGATTTATGGTTCTCTTAAGCAGTATGAAATGTCCTTCTTTATCCCTTCTGACTAACTTTGGCTTGAAGTCCACTTTATCTGATATAAGGATGGAAACCCCCAATTTTTAACTGAGTCCATGTGCGTGGTAGGTTTTTTTCCCATCCTTTCACCTTTAGTCTGTGGATGTCTTTTTCTATGAGATGAGTCTCTTGCAGGCAGCATATTGTTGGGTCTTTCTTTTTAATCCATTCTGCCAGTCTATGTCTTTTGATTGAGGAGTTTAGGCCATTAACATTCAGGGTTATTATTGAGAAATGATTTGTATTCCCAGTCATTTGGCTTATTTTTGGTTTTTAAATAAGCCAAATGGCTTGGTTTCTCCTTCGAGTGGTTTTTCTCTAAGGTAGTTCCTCCCTTTGCTGACCTCCATTGTTGTTTTTCATTTCCTCCTCATGGAATATTTTGCTGAGAATATTCTGTAGTGCAGGCTTTCTATTTGTAAATTCTTTTACCTTTTGTTTATCATGGAAGGATTTTATTTTGTCTTCAAATCTGAAGGTTAGTTTTGCTGGGTATAGGATTCTTGGTGGGCAATCACATTCTTTCAGAGCTTGAAATATGTTGGTCCAGGCCCTTGTAACTTTTAGGGTCTGGGCTGAGAAATCTGCTGATATCCATATTTGTTTCCCCCTATGTGTAATCTGATGCTTTTCTCTCACAACCTTCAAAATCCTATCTTTATTTTGAATGTTAGGCATTTTCATTATAATGTGCCTTGGTGTGGATCTGTTGTGATTCTGTGCATTTGGTGTTCTGTAAGCCTCTTGTATTTGATTTTCCATTTCATTCTTCAGGTTTGGGAAATTTTCTGATATTATTTCATTAAATAGGTTGTTCATTCCTTTGATTTGTATCTCTGTCCCTTCCTCAATCCTGATAATTCTTAATTTTGTTCTTTTCATGATGTCCCATAGTTCTTGAAGTTTTCGTTCATGATTTCTTACCATCTTCTCTGTTTGATCAACTTTATTTTCAAGATTAAATATTTTGTCTTCATTGTCTGAGGTTCTGTCTTCCAAGTGGTCTAGACTGTTGGTGATGCTTTCCATTGAGTTTTTTATTTGGTTTATTGTTTCCTTCATTTCAATGATTTCTGTTTGTTTTTTTCTCAGAATCTCTATCTCCTGTTGAAATGATCTTTTGCTTCCTGCAGTGGCTCTTTCAACTGCTTATTGGTATTATCATTCATTGCCTGCATTTGCTCTCTAATCTCATCCTTTGCTTCATGAATCATTTTAATTATGTATATTCTGAACTCCTTTTCTGACATTTCTTCTACCACGCTGTCCCTGGATTGTATTAATACAGAATCTAGGTTTGTTTGGATCATTTTCTTCCCTTGTTTTTTCATGTTGTTCATGTATCTTTCCCTCTAGCAGTGCAGATCTGGGGTATTGCAGTTCCCCCCATAGGCTTATAGTGGTACTATAGTTTTCAAAACCTCTTCTTTAAGTGGGAGATCAATATTAGCAGTGCCCAGTACAGACAATATGCAGTCCTAAACCAAATAGCTCCTATGAAGATGTTAACAATATTGTCATAGTAAACAGAGAGGATGAGTTCAATTATTATTACAGTATAACAAATAGACTTGTAATAAGGTCTGCAGTTTCTAATGGGGGACAGAGAGGATGGAGAGGGGTGTAAGATGTAACTGTTAATGGGATAAGAAAAGAGTATATAGAAGTTCTCGATTGTAGGAAGTGAAAGTGTAATCAAAAGAAGTTGGTTGTTAGCCTGAGAAAAGGGAGAAGGAGACTGACGAAACAGGTAAATAAAAGGAAAAGAGAGTACAAATAGTAAAGAAATAAAAACTTAAAAATTCTCAAAAGGGAGATTAAAAAAAGAAAAAAAAATCTACACTATAACAGTCATTTATTATTCAAACCTCTCAGTCTTCAGTAGCCTGATGCATGAGAGGTACCTGACAATGAGCTTCCAGTCTCCAGCAGGTGTCTCAGGATGGAATTTGCCCCACCTAAAGATGGAAACTTCTGCTTCCAGGATAATCCAAGATGGTCACACTGGCTTCCAAATGTGCTGGCAAATGGGGAGCTGCAGCTCGGGGCATGGGTGTGGTCAGCTGGGGGTCTTGGAGGTGGGATGCGATCAGTCTGGTTGAGGGTTCCTGGTTGCAGGGTGCGGTCAGTCCAGTCAGGGGTCCTGCACATCCTGGCTGTTGTCTCAAAATGGCAGCAGCCACATGTAACCAAACCTGTGGGTATTGTGTCAGTGGATTTCCAGGCAACAGCAGGCAGCTGGTGTTCTGCTGCCGGTCTGCAATTGGTCTGCAGGCTACTGGTGGATGATCAGCAGGTGGACCTCGGGCAGTGGGTGATGAGTAGGTGAAAGGCAGGCAAATGGGCAAATGGCGCATGATACGCGGCAGTCTGCACTCAAAAAGTAGTCGATATGCTGGCAGACTGCAGATGATTGAGGTGGACAAATTGGGTAAACAGCAGGGGATAGATAAGCAGCAAAGACTGCCTCACAGAGAAACCAATATCCTCTGCTTGAAACCTGAGATATGGAGCGACAAGGACTCCCTCTAGACTGCCATTTTAGATCTCTCCCATATCGATTCACTTTAAAAAAAAAATTTTTTTTAGTTGTAGATGGACACATGCCTTTATTTAATTTTTTAAAAATTTATATGCGGTGTTGAGAATTGAACCCAGTACTTCACACATGCTCACAAGTGCTCTACCACTGAGCCATAACCATAGCCCTGTCTATCTATTTACTTTTAATCTCTATATTTTTATAGTTAAGGTGGTTTTTTTTGGGACAACACACTCTGACAATCTGTCTTTTAGCTGGAGCATTTAGACTGTTGATGTTCATAAATAATCCAATCCATCATTGCTACTATTATTTTGAACAGTTTCATCTGCTAGATTAAGAATAAGATAAATGGAAGATTTTTTTCTCACCTTCATTGATTTCTTCTCCAATGGTCTTCCTTTTATGTGGGTGTATTAGTAAGCCCTCAGAGGGGGAAGGCCAGAGGACAGCGGGGAGGAGGCATTGCTAACCATCAGCGAGCAGGACAGAGGTGACCCCTGGGGGCACGTCCACCTGATGCCAGGTTGGGCGGACAGGAAGAGCAGCCCAGGCTCTAGGGCCTAGGCCTGCTGGGATCCAGGATGGAGGGAGACAGGGGCGTGGTCCTAGAGATGGCCCTGGGGTCTCACTAGGGGCTGGCACTGTGTGTCAGGGACTCTCAGCCAGGCAGCAAGGCCGCTCTTCACAGTCGGAAGGCGGGTGTTCTCACCCCACTGGTTTCTCTCCATCCACTTCCAGCCCCGGGCTCCTCACCCTGCCCCACCCACCCATGTTCCTCCTCACTCAGGGGGGCCTTTGGCACGTGGCCCACAGACACGTGCTGCCCCGTTCCCTTTTCCTATGTCTGTGGGTACAGCCCTGCCAGCTCCCCACCTCCATTCTCTCTCTGGGCCCTTGGGTCCTGCAGCCACTGTGGTCCTCACCCCAACTGTCCCCTTTTCAGCTTTGCTGGCAACTGTGCCAAGACTGTCCCCACCCTGTGACTTCTCATTCTTGCCCTTGATCAGCTCTGTTCTCACTCTTCCTCTCCAGCAAGGTGCAGGGTTTGCTCCTCCCACCTCCATCTGGGCTCGTGATCGCCCAGCCCTGTGCTTGGCTGCTAGGCAGAAGCCATCTGCCTGTTGCAGAAGCTGTTTGGCCCCAGTGTCCACAGGCTCCAGGAGTAGGACCTGTGAGCTCCAGCCGCCCAGGGCTTCTCCCTGCCGTCAGCCTCACTGAGCCCACCGTTCCATCATGGTCATCTCCAACCTCAACACAAGCAGGGTGTCACTGACCAGCTATCTCAAGCAGGCCCCAGGGACACAGAAGAACCATGAAACACCCATAGGAACATCTTCCTTCCTTCCTTTTTTTCTGGACTGGGGTTCAGATCCAAGTCCTCACACGTGCTAGACAAGCACTCCACCACTGAGCTACACCCCAGCCCAACCAGGGGTCCAGGTTTGAAGATTTCAGAGAAGCCATACTGACTGGCACATCATTGCCACATCGACCTTCTCATGTCCCCCTGTGACAGCTCCTTACTCCGACAGGCTGAGAACATCACAACAAGCATAACAGGGTCAACACTTATGGAGGGGGAGAAGCAGGTATTCAGATCAGGAACATGCATGTCAGACGTGTGGTGGCATGGATTAGCAGAACACGGAGGGAGGGACCCCCACTGGGGACATGTGGCCTGGGCAGCCACCCCCTCAGGGCACAGCCTCCACATTTCACTCAGGGAATGGCAAGAAGTACATCTGCCAGTCATAAGGTACACGTTGGCTTTTAGTCCTCTCTGCACGTGAGGTCTGATGGGGAGGGAACCCATGGGTCTTTCTGTCCTGAGATGCTCCAGTCTTTGGGAGAAGATTAGGTACTTTAGAAACAATGCATAGCTGGAGATTGGATGCTCCTAACAGATGGCACATGAAAACTATTTCCCGGAGTTAAGGTCACAAATGGCCACATATGTGATGAGCACTTCTGGGAAGTGGCACTCCAGACCCCCACCCTGAGTCTCCTTTGGGTTTCACCCCTGGGTTCTGAGGCAGCCTACCCAAGTGGCTGGCTGGGTCACTGCCCTACCTTTTTCCTGTGATCCTGATATGCTTTCTCCCAGGCACGCGGGGAGCTCAGCCAGGCTGGGTCCATCTCAGCTGGCCCTGATGCCTTCAGAGAGGAGCTGGTTCAGCCAGCAGCCCTGCTGAACTGTTGTGGGGTCACATGACAGTTGCTATGGTGGCTGGGCTGGGGAAGAGCCCAGGGGAGCCTGTGGAGAGCTCTGGACAAAGGATAGAGTAACAAAGAAGATCACAACCTCCTCCCACACCAAGGGCCATTGCTTCCGGATCTTGAATAGTTTAGTGGTGCAGCTGCTGGGTCCCAGCTACAGAGGAAGATGAGCTAAAGGAAGAAGGAGGAAGAGCCTCAGCTCATCTCCCCAGCCCAGTGTACTCCTTGGTGCTGCCACCTGCCCCCCTTCTCCTCTCCCACCCTTCCCTCCTCCTCCCCGTCCCTCCTCCCCTCTCTTGCTCCCTCCTCCACCCTCCCTCTTTCACCCTGCTTTCCTCCTCTCCCTCCCTCCTCTCTCTTCCTCCCTCCCCCTCTCTCCTCTCTCTGGTCCCTCCTCCCTCCCTCCCTCCTTTTCCCCATTTAACTCCTGCCTTCCTTCAGGCCCTCCTCATCCCTTCCTGTCCAATCCTTGAATCACTTTTTTTTTTTAATTAGACAACTCCAAAATATTTTAAATTGTTGCTTAGGTAGCAGATTTCCATTAATATTTTTTCATTTGGCTCTAGAATCAGTCATGGAAAGTTCTAGTCATTTAATGCTTTCCCCTCTCCACAGCTTTATCTGACCAGAACAATCTTCTCCTGAAACAGAGGGCAGGAATGCCCAAGGCAGCTGCTGGTGGTACTTCCTGTAGAGCTAGGCAGAACTTGGCACATGTCACGATTAGAGAATTGGTTAAGGTAAAACAGCATTCAAAGCATTGCATATCCATTTATCCAAGGCTTGTGGTCCAGAATTAGTGGACAAGGCACTTGTTCACTTTTGTATGAATTAAGACTCAGATGGGGACTCTGAGCCGCAAGGAATTGTGTTCATCATTTCAGCATGAATCAGTGACTGTGAGTCTGAGTCAACATCAGCCAGGCTCAGACTGACTGGGGGGACAGCCTGGTGGGAGGAGAGTGAGGCCTCCTGTCTCCTGCTGGCTCTCCTCCTGTCCTCATGGCTGGCAGACATGGAGGTTGATGAGCTTGTTGTACACTGGAAGTTTAAAAGTTCTCTGAGGTTTTGAAAGATGATTTATTTTAATCCAGAATTGTTCATAAGTGTTGACTTCTGGGAAACTACACCTAAGCAGTAGAAGATGGAGTGAGAATCACTACCTAAAATACATCTGGTACCTTAAAATTTCTTAGCTAAGAAAATCTACATGACATATTCAGAAGAATTCTATTATAATAATTAATTTCCTTGGCCCTGTTGTTGGTCAGAGACAGCTGAACAAGCATAGTGATCAGGAGATGCCAGGTAGACACCTGCCAGGTGGCCCAGGGTTTGGCTCAGGCCCGGGCTGGCTCCAGGGCCTCCGGCCTCCTGCCTCAGCCTCATAGTGGAGGGGGATTCAGATGCTCTGTGAGATCCTCCAAGGGTGGAGGATATCGGCAGATGAGTGAGACCTCAGGATGAAGTGGACAGCAGTGGACATTTAGGGCTTCTCTGCCTTCCATGCATTCGGACACATGCACTGCTGGCTGCACCTGTCAGACTGCACTCGGGTAGTGACCAGATCCTGGGCCTCGGGGACGCCTCCGTTCGCTCCTCACAGACCAGCCTCCCTGCTCTCGGTGCTGCTCTCCTCAGCCTGATGGTAGGCCTGGAAAAATCAGACATGCAGAAGCCCTGGCCCTCAGCAGCCAGCAGGCGCAGACAAGGCAGTCCCAAGAGGCTCCTGCAGTCCGTCCTGAAGATAGCTCCGAAGGCTGAGGGAGACGCGATTCCTCATCCTGGAAAGCTGCACGGGCTGGGGTCCAGTGAATGGTGCGAAAGCTGGTTCCCACCAACACCTCCAGTGTCCAACCCACGCTCCACTTTGCGTTTTGGCTTTTCTATTGTGAGAAGTAGAATATCCAGTAGTCCATCTTCACAACACAGTATCTAGCATTAAATGTAAAATGACGTGGGATATAGGAAGAGGGTACAGTAGGATGAAAAGTTATAGGCATGTGAAACGAAGTGTGGAAAGTCACAGCCCCTTGACACACAGGAAGGGAAAAGGAAGGGGTCAGCTGACAAATGGAAGTAAACTGTAGGTACAAAAGGCACTCAGCCCAAGGGAACATTCCCGCCACAGAGAACAAAGGGAGGGGGGACAACTAAAGGTATACCTCTTTAAATAACCTGGTGAGAGACAGTAAAACCTAGATGCTTGTGCATCCCCAGGACTCAGCCAAACTCTGGTTGTGACCAACCTGGGGGTCCCTGACCATCAGGCACCAGATCTTACAAGACCCTCACTTTTTGCCGTTCCTGTGTTTCTCAGTCCATTCTTGGGATCCAGGTGAGCTTGTTTCTCACAGTTTTAAGCAAGAATCTTTTTTATCCTGGGCTAGGTCTGGAAGTTTGACATTGTAGTTTCTGCTGATACACTTCAGAACATTAATGCCAAAGCCTAGTTTTGATTATTCAGATAATACATGTTCAGGCCCAGCCTTACTCCATGTTTGTCCCAGTACTGACTTTGATATTGTGCTTACTAGAATTGCCTTGGACTGTGAGCAGGGGATGCCCTGAGCTGCCCCGGCTACAGCACTTAGCAACATGACATCGGGCACAGTACGAGAGTGCGTGGTACAGAGCAAGTCCATAGACCCTTAGCAGCCATCCCCCTTCCCTGTCCTTAACTGGACCCTGAGCTGGGGCGCTGGTGTCTGTGTCCACCTGCCCTTCACACAGGGCACCAGGCACCACAGTCAGGAATGCAGCTTGGTTCTTAGTTCACAGAAAGTGTAGTTCAAAGCAAATCTCAAACTGCTTCAAATAAATTCAGCTTTTGGGAGGAAAAGGAGCTCAAAATACTTATTTCCATTAAAAAGCTCACACGTCAGGTGCTGACCGTTCACCACACGATGGATGAGCCTTGGCAATATCCGCATCCCACAGCGCTCCTCGGCTCTGAGCCACTGGTGCCACCCAGGTCTCCTGCAAGCAGAGGCTGGCCCCGAGCAGCACTCGGAGCTGATCCTGGGCTCTCAGGGACTCAGGATGGAGGTCTGTACTGGGATCCAGTAGGAAACAAGGTCTTGCCCTCAAGACAAGGAGGGCCAAATAAACCACTAGTTTACTGCAGGACAGGGGAGGAGGAGGAGGAATGCCCTCAAAACCCCTGGTGGTGGAGTCAGTTCTTGTTCCATGGTGCTGAGGAAAAGTAGCGGCCTAGCCTCAAAGGTGTCAGGGTGAGGAAAGCAGCCTGCAGGGCCAGCACTTGGAACCTTAGGGCCTTAAAACCTTGGGATGGGCAGAGAAGCCAGGCTGAGGTCAGGAGACAAGGAGAGCTCAGCTACACCCCTGAGGAACGAAGCGAATCCCAAGTTGATTATAAAGAATGAAGATGAACAGAAGGAATGTATTTGAAATTTGCAAAACCTGGTCACACTTGGGCTGTGAGTCTCTGTGTTAGTCAGGATTCTCTAAGGAACAGAAAACCACAGGAGGTATAATTATCAAAAGGGAGTTTACTAGGTTGTCTTACACAACCAAAAGTTGATGGTTCACCACAGCCGTCTGCAGGCTGGAGAGCTGAAGGAACCAGTAGCTGTGTAGTCCAGGACGCTGAAGCCTCAGAGCAAGAGGGGTCAACAGTGCTCCCAACCCTGAGACTGAAGCTTCTGGAAATTCCCTGGAGAAGCCCTGACAGAGTCCACTTTGAAACTGGAAATTCCCTGGAGAAGCCCTGACAGAGTCCACTTTGAAACTGTGAAGGAGGGACAGTCTGATGTTCTCAGGTGATCACAGCAGCAATCAAAAACCTGTTCAAGAAGATTCGAGCCTTCACCTGCTGCTGCTTCCTTGTTCTTCCAACTTTTATTCCATCCAAGCCTCCAACTTATTGGGTGGTGCTGCCCACATTTAGGGAGGGTCTCCTCTTCAGTTCTCTGTCCCACATGTCAGTCATTCTAGACACACCCTGACTGGCAGACCCAGAAACCTCTTAATCTTCAGCATCTCTTAATCCAACCAAGTTGGCAATTCAAATTAACCATTACAGTCTCCAACACCACAAAGGGCTGGAATCACACTGAAATGTTCACAGAGGAGCAGAGCCAGGGATTAACGAGAGGAGGCAGCTAGGGAACCCATATGCTTGGAAACCAGGCAGTGAGGGTCCCGGGTCAGGATCCAGGCCAGACGTCCATGGCCATCCTGGACGAGAGGACCTTTGAGTGCTAACTGACACGCTTGTTGACCTGGGATGCTCTGAGGGGTTAATGTTGGGGGATCCTGCCTGCCAGGGACTAGCCGCACCGTGCAGTCCTTCTCAGAAACACCTGCAGATCCACCAGATTCACCAAGGTCCTTCATTCCCCTGGGAGAATTCTTAAGGAGCTGACCTAGAAGAGAGGAAAGACTATCCACCCAAGGACTGCAAGGCAAGCGTGTTGTGGGCTGGAGGCTGAGCCAGACCCTTGTGCATCTGACACCATTCACGCTGACTGGAAGGTCGTGACCCAACTGCTCGGGCGCAAAATCCTCCTCTTACTGTAAGAATCCAAGCCTGGAAGACACCCTAGAAAAGGTGATTATAGATGGGGAGGAAGTAGTTTTAATTTTTAAAAATGGGTTTTATCATATTTATGTGGTTAATTTAAAATTTATTTCATGTGCAGATTAGGCCTTGGTCACACCATTTACAGCTGCCCTCCTCCCTGACACCACTTCTCTTAGTCCCTGGGCTTTGAGAATTCAGATCATGCTAAGCTGACCTGCTTCCTTCACTAACAGATATTCTCATGAAACAAACAAGACTCTCAGCTTCTGGTCCCCACTGCCTCTTCCTGGGCTCCAGAGGCTTCTACTCATGTGGCCAGCGGGTCTTCTGGGGCTCAGCACCCATTTCCATGGTGCCAATGTCCCAGGTCATCTGCAGAGCAGAGCCCAGATGCATGGGACTGAGCTCCTGGCCTTCAAACCAGGATAGCACCTGGATAGGAGGCCCTGGTACGGCCCCTAGCTGCCTTCCTACCTCTGCTGGGCCAGCCATGGGGCAGAGTGGGCCTGAATTTCCAGTCTGCTTTTGCTGGGAAGCTGGACTCACCTGAGCAGTGTTGCCAAGAACTCAGAGCTCACCTGCAGAGAGGCTGTACCTGGACACCCTGGTCCTGGCTCCCACGCTGTGGGCAGACTCCCTATCCTGCCCGACTCAACCCCTCCCTCCCTTCCTCTCCCCTCTCCCCTTCCCCTTCCTCCCTTCCTTTCTCCCTCCCTCCCTCCCTTTCTGTATGCTTCTGAGCCAGGTCTGTGCCTGGGAGGACGTCCAGGTGCTCAGTAAACTCCTCAGCATCCCAAGAGGGCCTGGGACTCCAGCACCTTCCCTTGTTGCCCGAGGGATGTAACAGTACAGTAAGTGACCACACTCTGGCACACTCTCAAGGAAGCAGTTCAAGGGTATTTTTGGCAACAAATTCTTCTCTCAGGAAAAAGAAGAAAATGCAACTGAAACACAGCTGACCCTTTCCTCCAGTTGACAGGGAAAGCAAAATCTGGGGTGGGGCCGGCAGGGGACAATGTCCATGTGCCTTGGCCTCCTGGAAGGGTGGACATCCTAGACGGGAGATTGCAGGGACCGTTCTGTGTCCCTAGTGGGGCCGTGCCCCACGTCTCCCAGTGCCAGGATGGTATTGTCCCAGGTGGGGGCTGTGACCAGGGCGGTTCTGTGCCCTAGGTTGGGGCTGTCACCAGGATGACGCCGACCCTGTGGCTGTTGGGAGTGGGGCAGCAGCAAGGCTGTGGGCTCCAGAGTGCCCAGCTCTGCTCACAGCTTCCTGAAGTCTACTCTCTCTGGACCTGTTCCAGTCTTAGTCCTGATGTCTGGCCTATGTGGAGACAATGCCAATTAGGATTTCCCAGCATTTCCTTGTCCTCTGCCAAATCCAGAGTTTCCCACTCTCTCTGCTCGCTTCTGTCCAGCCCGGTGTGCTCTCCAACCTGCTCCTGTCATGCTGGCCCCTCTCCAGGAAAACACAGAGGCTGACCACATGCCGGGTGGGCCCTGCTAGGGGGGCAGATTCACCAGAGTGTGATGCTCAGCTCCCTGGAGCCTGGAACTGCCTGGTTTTATCCCCACATCTGAGGATGCTGGGAATGCAACATAGGGTCTTTGGGGCATGGAAGGTGCCCAAATGCCTTCAGACTCTCGCACAGTCCTGAGGGCCAACTGTGGCATGGAGTGGGTGCTGGGGACCTTAAGCAAGTGCCTGGCCTCCCTCCTCCAGCCCTGGATCAGAAGAAAATGAGAGTGAGGGGCAGCCTGTAGCAGAGAATGGGAAGATAGCCTGGGCAGGGGAGGGACAATGACTTCTGAAGGTGAAGGGGTCGGAGGTTGGTGGCCAGGGCAATGGGGGCAGTGAGATGTCGGAGGTCAGCAGTAGAGGACTGGGAATCGCTCGGGGCTGGGTATGGGGCAGAGATTCCCATTGTCTGTTAATAGCTAATGGGGGCAGACCTGCTGCCACTCCACACCAAGCAGGTCCAAGGGGACAGACAGGAAGGGCTGCCATCTCAAGACCTCACGGTGACAACCAGGTTAGGCCACAGCTTCCAGCAGTGGCCCCAGGCCCCAGAGTGAGAGCATCATTCCAGCTTGACTTGAGGTTTGTGGGGGTCTCTCTGCTTATGGCCAAGCCCTCATCTCTCCACACTAAGTAACACAGCAGCCCACCTGCGTGGACCCCACTTGCCTTTCCACTCAGGAGAAGTCTACAGAGAACCCACGGCAGCTCCTTGGGAGGGACTCTGAAACACATGAGTGTCCAGGTCTCCAGGTTTTCAGAAGTGTTAGAAATACCTGGTGCTGCAGGCTTTCAAAGGCGTGCGTGGAAGCAGCTCAGCACAGCAGACTTCACTCCTGCAGAAGGTACACCACGAACCTGGCCAGCCAGCACAGCTGGGCGGCTGGACCCTAAGGCAGCACTGCTCCTGGCCCTGGCAGGAGGAGCTCAGTGTTACAGTCCACACCACTGCCTGATTCTAAAGTCGGGGCTGGCAAAGGGGAGGGCTATGGTTAAAATGGCTATGACTGAATCTTGCATCCCATTTAAGGCTGTTCTGAAAATGAACCACCTACTTTCTATTTCTCACAGCAGAAAACAGCAAAATAAAGAATGGGATCTGTGAAGGCGGCTGCCGACCCTGGAGGAAACAGCAGAAGTTGGAACAAAGGACAACGCCTCTTGTCCTCAGCTTTCACATACATGTCCCTAATGCCACGCACAGGCAGAGAGCAGGAGAGGCACTGGAAACAGGATTGTCGAGCCTAAAGCCCCATAGGAGAGAGGAGATCAGGGTCAAAGGAGCCTTCCAGAACTCCTCTGAAAAGAGAGAGAAGGTTGACGGGAGGGACCAGGTCAGGGGCGATAGAAGAGGAGCTGAATGCCCAGCTGACGGAGTTTCAGAGGCGAGATAGAAGAGTGAGCCACCACTCAGAAACAACAGGAGGCTTTCCCGGAACAGAAAGACCGAAGCCCAGAGGCTGGGCAGGCAGGGCTTGCAGTGGGGGGCTCTCCGGGAACCCAGAGCAAGATTTCCTGGAGCCACCGAAGGAAGGACCATCCTGGGACAGCTGAGGACCTGCTGGGAGGCCCCCGGGCAGTTACAAGGCAATGACACCGGAAGGCATGTGCAGAGATGCTTAGCCCCTTCTAGGAAAAGTAGAAGAGGAGGAGAAGCGCACCCCAGGGCTGACAGGCCCCAAGTCTAATGCAGTGGCTGGAGGAGTGCCGGGAGGGGCAGACAGGCCCCAGAGCCCCGAGTCCCCGGGACGCAGCCTGAGGCAAGCATCCAGGTTCCTGGGCCTCTTTGGCATGAGAAAGAAACAAAGACCATTGCAGTAGGGGACCTGTGGGAGAGGTGGGCGGTACAGGGGACCCAGTGCTGTGAGCAGCCCACCCTGCCACAGCCATCACCGCACACACCCTGCCTGACCCACAGGGGCTTCCTGCCTCCAGACATGGCCCGACACCCCAGGGAACCTCTACTAATAGTGCCTCCAGGGAGGGCTCTCCTCACACCCAGGAGGCACCGTCTCGGGGAAACCAGCACATGTCTGTGCACGAGTGGGATCAGAGAGGAGGGGAGAGCCCTGACGGAGCAGTGAGAGCCGGCCAACCTGCCCGGCCATGGGTGCCACCTCCAGATGCAGCCCCTGCCAGCAGGAACGGGAGGCTCTGCCAGCTCCCTCAGAGGACAATGACAACCAGGGCAGTGGCACCCATCCTACCAGCGTGTCCCCAAGGGGTGCACATGCCTGTCACAGCGGAGGACTCCCAAGCACTCCGGCAAGAAGACCCCCACCGTGTTCACAGGAAGACCCAGAGTGGCAACTGGAGGGCTCTCAGCAGACAAGGGGCGGGGTGGTGCCCGAGAGTCCCGGGAGAATGCCACCTCTCCTGGATTGCTCTTAACCAGACGAGGTAGAGAAGCCAAACTGGTCCCAGAAGTATTTGAAGAGGACTGACAGGTGGTGAGCCTGATGCTGGTTCATAAATGCATGCACCAGTCAACAAACTAGGAAGCCCAGAAGCACACCCAGGTTTATGCAGGAATCCAGGGATGATCTTAAGGAAAGCTCTACCGCCAACAGTCTTGAGACACTGCCACTGCATGGCAGGTGGGAGAACTAATTTGGTCCACACCGCACTTCACACCAAAGTGAATCCTAGATAGAATTTTAAGGGAGAAAAGGAAAATAGTAAACGGAAATGTAAAAGATTTAAAATATGACACAAGAAGTACTTTCAAAGAATGATCCAGAAATCACAAGGTAAGATTAATAAGTGGGGTTACTTGAAAATACAATAGCTCATCGATAAAACCAGACAAAAACCAAACTGGGGGAAGTATCTGCAAGATACTTATCAGCAAGGTGTAGAGAGCAGGCTATGTATGTGCTGAGTGACTCCATGGTGTGCAGAACAGCATCTCTCAGGCTGAGCCTACCCTAGCGACTCCATGGTGTAGAACAGCAGCTCTCAGGCTGTGCCTGCCCTGTGTGACTCCATGGTGTACAGAACAGCAGCTCTCAGGCTGTGCCTGCCCTGAGTGACTCCACGGTGGGTAGAACAACAGCTCTCAGGCTATGCCTGCCCTGAGTGACTCCATGGTGTACAGAACAGCAGCTCTCAGGCTGTGCCTCCCCTGAGTAACTCCATGGTGTAGAACAGCAGCTCTCAGGCTGTGCCTACCCTAGCGACTCCATGGTGTGTAGGACAGCAGCTCTCAGGCTGAGCCTACCCTAGCGACTCCATGGTGTGTAGGACAGCAGCTCTCAGGCTGTGCCTACCCTAGCGACTCCATGGTGTGTAGGACAGCAGCTCTCAGGCTGAGCCTACCCTAGCGACTCCATGGTGTGTAGAACAGCAGCTCTCAGGCTGAGCCTACCCTAGCGACTCCATGGTGTGTAGGACAGCAGCTCTCAGGCTGAGCCTACCCTAGCGACTCCATGGTGTGTAGGACAGCAGCTCTCAGGCTGTGCCTGCCCTGAGTGACTCCATGGTGGGTAGAACAACAGCTCTCAGGCTATGCCTGCCCTGAGTGACTCCATGGTGTACAGAACAGCAGCTCTCAGGCTGTGCCTCCCCTGAATAACTCCATGGTGTAGAACAGCAGCTCTCAGGCTGAGCCTACTCTAGCGACTCCATGGTGTGTAGAACAGCAGCTCTCAGGCTGAGCCTACCCTAGCGACTCCATGGTGTGTAGGACAGCAGCTCTCAGGCTGAGCCTACCCTAGCGACTCCATGGTGTGTAGGACAGCAGCTCTCAGGCTGAGCCTACCCTAGCGACTCCATGGTGTGTAGGACAGCAGCTCTCAGGCTGTGCCTGCCCTGAGTGACTCCATGGTATACAGAACAGCAGCTCTCAGGCTGTGCCTGCCCTGAGTGACTCCATGGTGTGTAGAACAGCAGCTCTCAGTCCTTGCCTGCCCTGAATGACTCCATGGTGTGTAGGACAGTGACTCTCAGTCTGTGCCTAATGCTGTGCTACTCCATTTTGTAAAGCAGTAATTTGCCCTGAACTGCTCCATTTCAAGTATAGGTGCCAAGATGAAATGACTGCACACCTTGTTTTACAAGTAAACAGCCACCCTCTTCCTGGCAGAGCACTAAGGTATGGATTAATAAATATATGACACATGCCAACGTTCGTAGTGACACGGGAACACCAGCTGTGGGAGCTCCTTGACCCCATCAGATGCACCCCCCCACCCAAGGCATGTAAAGGTAGGAGCCACCCAAGCCTGGACAGTGGGCACTGGATCCCATCTTCTGGTCCCTGGTCACAGTCTTGCCCAGGAAGATCATTACAGACTCCCTGTTCCTCTTGGCTTGAGAAGAGCAGTTTCTCCTGTCCCAGGTGACCATGCATGGCCCGCTTCAATCTGACCCCTCGAGCCAACACTCAGACTGGAAATGCTGTTTCTAGACCCTCTGCTTTGACAACTCTGCATAACTGGGTGATTAAAACCTTATTTGTCCCTCTAAGTTTCTCCAATTCTTCAACTCTGCCCTTGTCTCTCTCTACACACACCCGTACATTTGTGTAAAGTGTTGTGATCGAGATCGGAATAAAAGTTCCTGTGCTCTCCCAGCTTATGACTACCAGGCGGCCTACAAGTACTCAGCGACCTACAAGTACTCAGTGACCTACAAGTACTCAGCGACCTACAAGTACTCAGTGACCTACAAGTACTCAGCACCCCACAAGTACTCAGTGACCTACAAGTACTCAGCGACCTACAAGTACTCAGTGACCTACAAGTACTCAACAACCTACAAGTACTCAGTGACTGCCGCGCCTAAAAGGGGCATAGCCTGTGGGTCTGTTACTCAATGCACTCTGACACTGTGGGAAGTCACAAGGGCGCGCCATGTCGATGCCCGCTTGCTCATGGCGCTAGGGGTACCACCTAGTACCAACTTAACACTGCACCGCAGACCTCAGAAGAGTGGTTGTTAAAGGAGAACAGTTGTCTGGAGAATGAACACAGCTCTCCAGCCATGACCTGAGTGTGGTTTGTCCCTCTACCCAGGCTGGAGTTCAAGGGCAGTGAGATGGGACTGGGAAGTCGGGACCTTCAGAGGTGAGCAGCTGGGTGAGGGGGTCACCACTGCTCTCTGGTGGACCTGTCCCCAGAGTGGTGGTCATGATGGAGGAGCCCTGCTGTCTCTCCCTCCTGCTGTGCTTCTGTTCTCTGCCACATGATCGTGTGGCTGCCTCATCATAGATATGACTTATAAACCTTGATTCTTTTTTAAAAAATATTTTTTAGATGTTGACAGACCTTTATTTTATTCATTTATTTATATGTGGTGCTGAGACTCTAACCCAGTGCCTCCCACATCCCAGGCAAGCCCTCTACCACTGAGCCACAGGCCCTGCCCCCCTTAATTCTTATAAATAACTCAGTTGGGATTCTATACTAGCGACAGAATCCTAGTGCAGACAGTCCTTCAGGTTATAGAAGGGTTCACGTAGTGAAGAAATTCAGATCGTGCGGTAGCTTCTGGGGGGCATTTGGGTCCCACACCAGAGCCTGCCTCGTTGCCTCCCTGGGTGCTAAGTGGGAGCAGCTGTTTCTGGTGCTGGCCAGCTGGCCCACACAGGTGGAGTGGGGCAGGGGGCGACCCACCAGCACACACCTGGGCTCTGTGCTGCCCCGGGGAGCTCTTGAGTTGGCACAGGAGGGGGGGTCCACTGACACATCCCCTGCACCATTTAAGTCTGCACCAGGTGTCTGCACAACCTGTTTAAAGTGAGTAAATAGTACCAAGAGGGAGCCAAGAAAGAACAGCCCAGCGGAGGCTCTGGTCATGGCTCTGCAGCCTCCTCCTCCCGAGACCTTTGTTAAGGTGATGGAAGGGAATTCAAGTATGTGTAAAGCCAGGACCCTGAGGAGAGCAGGACAGAGGCCACCGGCAGATGGGAGGCCAGGCAGAGAAGATGAAGAGGCACTGGTCGGTCAGGCTGCGGAGTGCCCCAGGGGCTCAGATCCCCAGAAGCAGAGACTGAGGGAATGCAAGAACCATGATCACATGACCCGACTCCAGTGGGCGTCTTCGGGGCCACCTGGAACAGGTGGGCCTTTTGACAGTCAGAATGTGGCATACAGATAAGAAGTTCAGCGGAGGACTGGGATGAAGGACAGGAAGACACAGGTAAAGACAACAACTCTCAGAAATGCTGAGATGAGGTGCGTGGGGAACCCTGTGCCCAGGGGAGCCCTCAGGACCCAGCCGCGAGCCCCGGGTGCTCTGTTCCAGGGAAGTTACTACACGTAGCATGGGGACACCTGCCCGGCGGGGTGCAGGCCTCTGCCCTCCAGTGTGGCACATTTAGAGTAGTGCAGCCAACCCCACTTCCCCAGGTGAGAAGCCTGTGGAGGTCCTGGTCTGAGACAAGCCAGTCACTAGATAGGGGCATAAGTGTCACAGAGCACCGCTCGGAGGGTTGGGGAACACAGGTTGATTTGTTTATTCATTTTAAAATTTTACTTATTTTTAAATTCGCTCTAATTAGTTATACATGACAACTGAAAGCATTTTGATTCATTGTACATGACTAGAGCACAACTTTTCATTTCCCTGGTTGTACGTGATGAGTCACACCATTCGTGTAATCTTGCATGTATATAGGTAATCACAATATTAGTGGGTTAGAATTCTTGACCTTCATGGCCAAGGACCGTGCACAGAAATTCTATGGTAAGTAGTCCACAGGTAGGGAACAAAGACAGTAAAACACTTGTAAGTGTCATCACAAAGTGACTTTTTCCACAGGCAGCGATAACTCAAGTTGACTTGAGTTTTTCTCCCCAGGAGCTGTAGTTCTAAGAACTAAGCCTATGAGCTTATAGTTTAGACAAGGATTAGTTGGCATAGTGACCTAAAACTTATACTAGCATCACTAAGTGATGTAGCTACATTCCTAAAAAGTTCACAGAGTATAAGAAGAAACTTCTCAGGCATCTGTTGCATCTCTGTCCTTGAAAGTCTGTCACAGACATGTTGTCATATCAAAAGAGAGTGGTCAGTCTCCTAGAGATAGCTATTTATGACCCGAGAGATAGGGATCCATGGTTAATTAGGTTCCCTGAAGAGAAGCTGGTGGGGGGCAGGTAACACTTTCCTTAGGCACTGATTCTTTAGCATAATGCTCTTATAATTTCATTTTATAATCAAGTCTCTGCCTCATAAAGACAGTATTTAGGGCTCCAGGCATTTAACCAGAGGAGCTAGCTGAAGAGCTGACCCATGTGACCCCTTCCTGTGCCCTTTTTTAGCCAGATGCATATATATTCTACCTTAATATATATATATATATATAAATATATATATATATATATATATATTCTACCTTAAGGATGGGGTGTGTGTGCAGACAGCGTTCTGAGTCCTGGCCCTAAAGCCACTCTAAGAACACCTCTGAGAACACTCTGAGAACACTCTGAACACCTCTGGGCATCAAGCCTTTGACTCTTTGTGGGATAGGAGGGGGCCCCACTTCTGTTGGCTCCCACCAGGCTGTTAGAATAGCCATGGTCCAAACTCCTGACAGGCTGGTGTCACTTGGTGGTAGGGAGCTGGTCTGCCACAGGTAGGCCCTGGGTCCTTCCCCAGCACTGAAAAATCAGTTTCACACTTCCTAGTAAAATAGCATCCGTTCATTTAACCAGAGTTATAAAAGTATCACTTAAAAGACAAACAGGTCTTTTAAAAACCCTTAGTTCTTTCAAAACAGTTTTCTTAAGTAACCAATCCTATTAAATGACAGCAGAAAACACAATAAATCACCTCAGTAGGACAAAGTCTATTTCTGGGCCAGGTCTAGTGAATTGATAAGAACAGATCAATATCTGAGAATCCTATTGCTGAAATATAAAGAATGGGATTCTGGCTTTGTCAGTGTGTTGATGTGAGTTTTAGAAAGCCCTAGAAATGACATTTCAAATTACAACTTCAACACATGTAGCTTTTCCTTCCTGAGAGTCATCCTTCACAGACATTTGCAACCTGCTTAGGACTTCAGTTTCATCAGGCCCTTTTCCTTCCGTCACTCTGCCTTGGGGACTTGGGGCCTGGGATTTGCCACTTGCAGGGAGAACCTCCTGCATTTGGGACGACAAGTTCAGCAGCTCATCCAAGGATGGGGTGGCAAATATGGTAGTGTCATTGTACCATGATGTGTGACATATTATTCAGTGTTCTAAAGATATGTAGAATTCACAGACGTCTGATGGCTCTGGGGCAATGCTGTGAATCATGACTGTCATCATAAAAGTCTGTGTGCAATAAGAATAACCAGTCTTTTTCCTCCAGTGCTGAACTCATCAGCTCACCCCTGCTCCTGCTGCTTCAGTGCCTCAGCAGTAGGGGGTCCTTGGTCCCAGGTGCTATTTTGCATCCGCGACCCTGCTGTGTTGGTCTTCGGATGGTTAGAGTGGAGTTGCTGTGCTGTTGAGAGAGGTGCACCTTGTCTTCCAGAAGGCAGCAGTAGGTGGCGATCTCAGCCTCCGGCTTGACCTGGATGCTCTGCAGGCTTCATGGCCCTGGGCCTGGTGCTGCCCTCTGCCTGGTGCTGCCCTCTGCCTTGTCTGCAGCTCTTCCCCGGTTGAGATGCTCCAGCTGCGTGGCACAGTTCATCTCCATGTCCCTTAGACTGCTCTCTAAGCTGGCCTTCGGATTTCTTCTGAGTCCAGGTCAATCTCCAAGGACGGAGTGATGCATCTGGGTTTTGTGATTCTCACTGTGAAAGCCCCCATCTCCAGGGACTAGGAAGTGACACTGTAGTGCTCCATTCCATCTGCTGGGACCAGTACTTGTCCAGTTTCTCTGTTCTGAGCCAGCTCATCATGGTGGGCTGGATGTCTGCCACGATCTTGCTAAGATCCTGAAATTTGGGGCGTCTCCCTCCAAGGTCACCCGGAGCTGGCAATGCGAGCTTGAAGGCCTCTGCTTCCTCCTCATGGTTCTTCATGAACAGCAGCTCCTTCTGTGAGTCCGGTTCCCATCTCCAGCTGCGGCTGAGTGATACTCATGCTGCTCTCCACTGAATGGCACGAGGCCAGCTCTGTCTGACACTTGACTCTAACATCCTCAGCAACAAAAGACAAGTGTTGTCATTCTGCAGAATGATGCAGGCACTATCCACAGAATTTGCAAAGACTTATTCATGGCTCCTCAGTGACTCAATGGTCTAGAAGCAATGCCTCCATTTCTGACCTGGGGCCCTTCTTCTCCAGATGTTCCTGAATTTTGCTCTCTAGCCCCTCATTATTGGTCGCCAGGCTCCTTGCTCTGTCCAGATAGCAGGCTAGGTGGTTGTTCAGGTCTTGCACAGTCTCCTTCTTGCTCTGGATGCTACCCCTTGCCACCAGACTTCTAGCTATTCCTGCCACCACGAACCCTGACCCAGTTGCTCTGGACATTAGTGAAGTGGGACACCAAGCTGGAGCCTGAGCCCCTGGCGCCTGCGTAGACCCTGTGTTGCTGGCAGGTCAAACCCAGGGCTGGGTGACCGTACAGAGCCAGAGGCTGGTAACTTGTGGAGGAGGTGGTGGGGCAGGTGGTGAAGCTCACGGTGTCTGCAGAGGGAAGTGAGAGATCAGGACTCAGGCTTGGGTCACCAGCACACATTCTTTAGGAAATAAAAAGGAAGGTATTCTGAAATCGTTGACCTGATTTACTCAATCGCGGTTTAGGATCCGTGTTGAATAGTGATGTGCCATGCTGGCCTGCCAGACAGGAAAGGAGGTGGGATGACTGGGTGGCTGCATGGAGTGGCCAAGAATAGTCTCTTCATTTCTCAGGAGGGCAATTTGAGACAGAAGAGACAATGGCCCTGTGAGTGTGTGTTGTGTCCCTGTTGGTTCACAGCTGCCTTAAACAAACCCACATGTTCTAGGTTTGTCTACTCCAGGAACTGCCCATGGCAGTAGCCTCATGATGACTTCCTAGTGCAGCTTCTGGGGACTGGGTCAGTGTTGAACAAACAGCAGAGAACTGACAATTGTGGGCTGCTCTGCAGCAACAGCCCTGGGCAGGGTTGGGTGCCCATGAAGGAAATGGGGAAAGGGGCCACTGGGTCCCACAGCCCACTCTGTCCCATCTCTCCCCGCAGCCTGGAGGGAAAGTAAGTTAGAATGGCAGGCATTGGGTACACAGCCTTGCCACTGTATGCTATTTAGCAGAACATGGAGATGGCAAACGGGCAGCCCTGAGCCTTCCTTACGGACAGCACCAGTAGCCCAGGGGAAAGCCAGGTGTGGAAGGGCATCATGAGGAAGGCTGGAGGCATAGAAATTCTGCTAGCAAGCCGAGCAGAGGCAGGAATGGAACACCAATTCTGGATCATCACCTCTGAGGTCCTCCCTCCTCTCTCCATGCCTTAACCCCCTCAGGAATTTAAGAAAACCAATCTTTCCACCCCAAACTCTGGCACAGGGCAGGGTATAGCAGTGGAAACAGACTTGTGACCATGTGTGGGCAGCATGCTTGCCTGGTGGTGGGCACCAGGAGACTTGAGTGCATGGGCTTGCCTAACTATGAACTCTGAAAGCACATATGATTTAATTTTAGAGAACAGCTCTTTTGCACAATCAGCTCACAAATTTCTGACTATTTAATCATGAGGTCTGGCACCTTCAGCTCACCAGCAGCTCACTCTCTAGTTGAGAGTTCTAAAATCAATTTTTAGAAATTAAATAAACCAGACTAGTTAAGTGAAACTCCAGGAGAGTGTGAAATGTTGGACTGTCCTAGCTGCTTGACGAGGACTGCCTTGTATATTTTCTGTGTGGCACATGTCACTTCAGGACCTAAAATGTGGGCATTCTGTGGGTCTTTCCATGAGCAGTTTGAGCCATTCCGGAATCAACACTGGAAGCTCAGGCTCCTCTCCTTCCAGGGCTATGGCAGGAAAGTCACCCACAGGCACTGCGGGCCCAAATTCTCAGACTGCTGAATGCCACTGGTCTGAGGAAACCCTGCCTGTGTTCAAGGACCTGTGATCAGGAAGGTTCTGGAGTGGAAGACTTGAGACAGTGAGCAGCAGAGGACCAGACTGTGGCTAGGTGGAGCCTTGGCCCTGGGGCTCCCTCCCAGCTGCAGGTCCAAATCGAAGCTTCTCATCTGCAGCAAGCCTTCCTGTGATGGAACTGCCAGGGCCACAGGTCGCTCACAGGGCCTGTGGTTTCTTCTGACCTCAGCCTCCTCCCTTGACACGGGCCAAGCCCACAAAGTGCTCTGCCCTGAAAGGTGAGTAAACATAAGACCACACCCTCCCTGAACCAGGGAGGTTTCAGTTTCCCACCCAAGAGGCACAGGCTCCGAGACTGCAACAGAAACCCAAGGAGACACAAGTGAGCTGGCAGCCACCTCATGTCCTTTGCTTTTAAACATTTTTATTCCAAGATAATTGTAGAGTCGCATGCAGTTGTAAGGAATGACCGATTGTGTGGACCCTCTCCCTATTCCTCCCCAGGGGTAACGCCTTGCAGAACCGTGGTACAGGGATCACCTCCTACAGGCTGCACTGGCCTGTTGGGGTCGCACAGCTCTACACGGGCAGGTGTGCAAGTGGCATGTGAGTGCACATGTGACATGCCTGTAGCTAGACCTGCGCAGTCTGTCGTGCATGTGCGTTCATGACGATCTCTGGGCATTCTATCCATTCACGGTGGCAGGCACCTCCTTCCTGTTCTGCATGCTGACAGCCACTCATGCCTGCCTCTCTGTCAGGTTGTCCTGGAGAGTGTGGTGCAGATGGATCACACAGCAGGAACCTTGGGGATTGTCTCTCTTCTCTCAGCCTGTTCCCCTCGAACTTCTGCAAGCTGTGGGCGCTGGTGTCCTCCTCTCCATCTTGTCATGCCCGGCACTGTCTGTTAGCCACTTACCTGCTGGAGGAGAGGCAGAGAGCCGCTCCTGATTTGAGTTCCCACTATTGAAGCTGCAGTGAACACTGCTTGGTGTGCATGTCTCTTGAAGGACATGTCCCTGAAGAGGGGAGACAAATCACGAGGTGAAGTTGCAGTGTGAAGACAGGCCTCAGCCAGGCTTCCTCTGAACTGGTTCCTGAGCAAAGAAAGGGAGCTGGACTTCCCACCCAGACCTTCCTTGTGCTTGAGAGAAGGTGGAGCCTGGAGAAGACACAAGCTTCCTGGGGATGGCCTGGTCCAGGGGACACTGAGCTGTTTTCAGCTCCTCTACGCCTCATTCCCATGGTCCTGTGTGAAGCCTTCAGGTCTACCAGGTGCTTGGCTCCTCCCTGAGGCCTGTGTGAGGCCTTCAGGCCCAACTAGTCAGCAGGGTGGTGTGCAGTGTAAGGAGGGGAAAAAATGTAGCCCTGGCTCTCAGGAAAAATAACACCTAGCCAAGCTGCCACGGGGGAGCGGGGGACTCTGGTTTACTCAGGAGATCTGATCGAGGTGGTGTGCACACACTGTTGGCTAGTTCAAGTCCCCAGCCTGAGGCAGCAGTGCTGTTACAGACAGGGGAGGTCAGGGACAGTCTGTGGAGAACAGCTACGTTCATATCACGCTGCTTGAAGGGATAAAGGGTAAGCTGGGTGGTGTGCTGCATACCATGAATGTATGAAGGTGGTGTCTGCAATGGCTTTTCACACACAGAGAAAAGTCTGTGGGTCAGCCAGGGTCGACCAGTGCACCTGCCACGGCTGCTCAGGTGGGGCCCTTGAGCTCCCATCCACTCACTCACTGCCAGAAGGTCACAGTGGGGGGTGTCCTCCTCTGCAGTCCACCCTCCTCTCCCAAGCTGGAGGAGTTCCCAGGCTCCCTCCAGAGTCCGGGGTGTGATGCAGCCGAGGGCAGATGACTTAATCTCCCCAAAGTCACCCCACTAGAGAAGATGGGTTTGACTTCTCGGGGCTTCGTGTTGCTACCCCCGAGATTCTCCCTCCTTTTTCTCTCACTGTTGCAGAAGCACCAGCACCACAACCACCCAGCAGTGAGTGTGGGTTGTGTGTACCACACAGCAGAGCTGCCTGCCCCACGGCCCGAACCGCCAGAGAGTTCTGTTCTGTTCAGGGCCCATTACCACAACTGTCGCCCGCCCACTACCCAAGCCAACAGGGGCACAGAAGTGAGTCCCGGCTTGTGATCTTCTGCTTCCGGAAGGCGGAGGCATCTGCCAGGGATGGTGCTGCTTTTCTGTGGCTGGAGTGTGAGGTGCAATAGTTTGTCTGCAGTGAATACCCTGGTGCAGCTGGAGTCACTGGCAGTGTCCCCAGGTGTGGAGCCCAGGGTCCCCCTGAGCTTGCTCCCCACCCTCCAAGGCCAGCCTAACCAAAGACTCCAGTGAACTGCAGACCTGCTAGCTGGTGTGATTAAACCATGGCACCCATGCAGGAACCAAGCTGAGATGGCCAGGGCTCGCTGGGTGCTGAAGAGGCTGCATTGAGACCCAGGTGCTTTGACTGCATCTTCCAGAGCTGGCAAGGTGCACCTGGCAGCTCCATGGCAGACATGGGCAGGTGGGTATGGGTTCTGTCCTGGCACCACGGCTGCCACAGGCTTACAACTTGGTTCACTTTATGCCAATCTAATGTCACCCTTCAACATCTGTTTGGCTTGTCAGGAGCTGGACTGGTAATGTAAAGAATCCTTTGAGCTTTTCATGGTAGCATTGAGCTTTCTTCCCCAGAAAGCAATTTTGCTTTTATTTTCCATGTTGGCACCCAACTGGGTCTTCCCATCTGGGATGGCTTTTAGCCCACATGCCAAGGACTAATGGGGGCATTCTGAAACCACCAGGAATATCCACACAAACTGTGCATTCAGTGCAGTGGAGTGATCCCTTGGTAGGGCCACTGGATGTGTGGTCTCACTATGAGCCAGTCCTGGACATAGTGATTGCTGGGCCTCACAAGTTCCCACTCTAACTGAGGCACAAACTCTAGGTCTCGCAGACCTTATTGCAAACCTGTTTGTTTTACTGAAGATAATATTTGAACTCACTTTGTTTATTATGACAATTTTGTTATTGTCCCCATAGGGGCTATTTGGTCTAGGATTGCATAGTGTCTGATTTGGGCACTGCTAATATTGATCTCCCCTTAAAGAAAGGGTTTTGGAAACCTATAGGGCCACTATAAGCCTATAGGGGGAAATCTGCAATACCCCAGATCTGCACTGCTAGAAGGGAAGATACATGAACAACATGAAAAAACAAGGGAAGAAAATGATCCAAACAAATCTAGATTCTATAGTAATAGAATCCAATGACAGAATGTTAGAAGAAATGTCAGAAAAGGACTTCAGATTATACATGATTAAGATGATTCGCGAAGCAAAGGATGAGATAAGAGAGCAAATGCAGGCAATGAATGATAATACCAATAAGCTGAAAGAGCACCTGCAGGAAGCAAAAGATCATTTCAACAAAGAGATAGTGATTCTCACAAACTCTAGGTCTCTAGTAGCGATGTTGTCCAACCTGGAGTCCAATAGTCCTCAACATGGCTAAATGACCCCTTTCCCTGGTAAGTGGCCACAGGCCCTTTGGGGAAGCCCTAAGAGTACGCTCACATACACATTTTTGGGAGGTACTGTCCTAGGGACACAGTCTCTCCTCCAGTTGGTGGGCTCTGGAAGTTGGGCAAGGACAACTTTCTTTAGTCTCCTGATATCAATGCTTGATTTTCTCTGGCTTTATAAACTAAACCAAAGTCTTTTGCTGGCTGACTCCCCATCCTGCACTCTGTTCAAGTAATGTCTCTGCAGCTCTTTGCAACTGGGGCCCTTGACCACCTTCTGATCTTAGCACCCATGACAGTAACTGGACCACCTCCTTACTCATGGTTCATCACCACTGAACCTCAGTTCACTGTCAGACAAACCCCACTGCATCAAGAAGCCCAGTTCTGTGAGGGAATCTCTGCAGCATCTCACTAGAACATCCCTTGTCCCTTATCACTTTGTCAACACAGCATCCTCTGGACTTCCCTTGAAACCTTGTCAGCCCTGGGTTCTGGGTTCACAGAATGGGCCTCCTCTAGTGTGCGGCTTCTCCAAGTACTGTGGCACCTGCCTCTACTGTCTGCCAGACAGCTTGGCACTTGGTTGAATGAGGGACACTGCTTTTTAACAGCTGTGAGGGGCCATCCAGCAGATGGGCACTGGGTCCCTGTCCTGAGTGAATGCTCCCTTGGCAATGAACGCTAGCCTGATGCCCCCATGCGGGGCATTCTTCAGAACTTGTTCTGTATTCGCCCCAAGCTCGTGCTGCAGTGTGCTGGCAGATCCTCTGCAGCTCCCTCATCAGGCACTTCCCAGCTGGGTGGGTGATGCTGATCTGGTAGAGGTGATGCAGGTGGACTGCAGGCATGTCCATATTTGCAGAAGTTTCACGGGGTGTTCAGGCACAGAGCCATTACTTGCTTTTAACAGGGAGTGGTAGGACTGCTTCAGACCCAGAAGCTTTAGAGGAAACTGGGATTCCAGATTTTTTGAGTGGTTAATTCAGATGACCCTACCCCAAACCTCAGGTTCTACCTTCTTCCCATCCAGAGTCCTGACTTTGGTGGGTTGAACACTATGCTTTCTGGTCAGCTCTCTCTGTGATCCTCAGTGTTTCAGTTCTCAGGCTTCAGACCAGTGTCTCCACATGGACCCTTTGTGTGAAGCCATGATGTCACAGTCCAGATAAGCACTGTTTCCCCAGGCTTTCTGCTGTTTCCTTCCAGGATCCAGCTGGGATCCAGCTCACCAGCACCTCAGCCTGGCAGGGCCAGTGTGCCTGCTGCAGGGTGGTCCTCACTGCAGGTGGGGCAGCAGGCAACCCCACAGCACAGCCCACCTCAGTGGTTGTTTCCCAGGCTTCCTCCCTCAGGATGGGCTCCCCTGGACACAGACTCTGAAGCAGAGATCTGTGTAGAGGAGATTATGGGAAGACACTTCTGTAAGCTTGTGAGGGAAGAAGTGAGCAGAGTAACTGAACTCAGCTCAGGAGTGGATGGAAGAGTCTGTCTTAGAGGAAGGGGTTTGGATGGACAACCACAGCATCTGTTGCAGAAGCTACCAAGGCCCTGAGTGAGATGCCTAAGTGCTGGGGCAGGGGACAAGGAGACACTTCTCTCAACTTCCAAGTGAAACCGCCAGTACACACCGTGTTTGAAGGTCCCGAGATGACAACTCCGGCCAGTAAGGAGAGGTCGTGGGTGGACAGCAGAAGGCAGACAAGGCGGACCTGCAGGGTGCAGAGGTCCACATGGACCCCAGGCTTTCCTTCTACCAGTGCCAATCATCTGCTTCTCCCGCCTGATCTGTAGGTGATCATTTCTTGATAATGTTTTAGGACCTGAGGTTGGGCCAGATAAAAATCTTTTCCTTTATATTTTTATGTTTGAATTTCGCTTTTTAAATCTCAAAAACGACTTAGTCCCACGGAGCCTGGCGTTATACACAGACAGGCACATGCGACCTTCCCTTTGTCTCGTGAGCCCGGAGGAACCTGACGAGTGAGAACCCTTGCTTCGGGCTTCGAAAGCGCGTCCGGACGCTCGGGCCGACCCGCGGGGCTCGGGTCTGGGCCGAGACCGCTCCTGGAGTAGCGATCTAGGATCCAGGCCAGGCCAGTCCCCACCGCCCTGAACGCCGCGCAGTCTGTCCCTTCCGATCCCGCCTCTGAGGCCGACCCCGCCCCTCGTCGAGGTTCCGCCAATGGAAGACTGAACCTGGACTGTGGGTGGAGCAATTCAGTCCACGCCTCCTTTGGTGCTCCGGCCAATGGGGAGAGGGGGCAGGACGGAGGGTGGAGCCTCTCGCCCCCGCCCCCGCTCTCGGCCAATGGGCGGGCTCGTAGGTGGGGCCCGACAGGCCGGGCGCGGCAGGCAGAGAGTGCGGACCTGCAGCGGGGCTCGGGCTCCGCCGCCCAGATCCTCCTCTTGGGTTCGGGCCTCTTGTTCTCGGTTCTCTCAGGCTCCGCTGCTCGGGCTCCGGCCTTTCGGGCTCCGCCACCTGGATTTGCAGCTTGGACTTCTGCTGCCCCTGTCCCCTGAGGTAGCACTGCCCTGGGCCTGGCGCGCTCCGGGAGAAGCTCTGCGAGCTCCCGCGGGTGACGGGCGCGGGCACGCAGCATGGCGGTGGAGGAAGAGGGGCTCCGGGTCTTCCAGAGCGTGAGGATCAAGATCGGTGAGTGTCCTCGCTGCCGGCGCGGGGCGGGGTCTCCTTGGCCAGCCAGAGGCGTCCTCCCGGCCTGGCGCCCTCTGGGCGATGGCGTAGCCGGAGACCCGGCGGGCCGGCTCCTCGAAGTCGCCCTTCTCGCCCGGGGCCGGCCCGGGCCCGGCCAGACCGAGTTGGGCCCTGGGCTCCGCGGGACCGGCTCCCGGTCCTGTTCTGCGCCCTAGCGGTCCCGGGTCTCCCGAGCAGCGGCCGGAAGGTTAGGCACCGAGCTTCTGTCTAGACGTGCGTGAGTGTGCATGCATGCGGGGCCTGTCTGCGTGTGTCTTGTGTGCAAGAGTGCTAGGGGGTCTGTCAACGGTGTCCGTGTGTGCAGGAGTGCGCACGCGCCGGGTCTGTGTGCGTCTCTGTATGCTGTGCACACGCCAGTGGGTCTGTCCGGGTGGTTCCACGTTAGGGGTCAAATCTGCCACATCAGAATCTCCGCATCTGGCCACTGCGACTGTACGCAGAAACTTCCTTGCAGGGGTGTGTGAATGCGCCTCCACCCTTTCCCCAGGGGTTGCTGGCAGGGCGGGTTGCAGCCGGTACGTAGGCACAAGACTGTGTGTGTCTGTTGTGCTCCGTGTGCGGTGTTGGAGCCTCTGGCAGAGGGTTGCCAGGCGGGAGTCACAGGAGCCACCAGCACCTCCCCCTCCTTCCATTGAGAACCGACCGTGGGAGCTTTGGCCAGCCGGCCAGCCATTCAGGCTCTCACCCCACCCCCATAAGGCCTGACTCTGGGCAAGCAGAGCTGGGGGAAGGGAAGGGAAGCAGAGTCTGAAGTGGACTGGGAAAGGAATTCCCTGGGAAGAGGGATGAGGTTTCCTGGTTTTATCTGGAAGGGTTTGCTTTTGCTAGTGTTTTGTGTTCCGAGTGAAATGGGAGTTTGCCTCCAGATCAGGGTGGTTTTCTGGAGACCGTTGCATGTGTATCAGTGCTATAAAGGAGCTGGCTGAGAGTGTGGTTTACACTGGAGAGGAATTCTGGGGCTTCCAGGGCCATGGACTTTCTCCCCCATTGACCCCACTCCACATCCTGGCCTGTTCCCCTGTGAGAAAGGTCTGGGCACTGCAGCACCTAGCGGCTGGTGGGGTGTCAGCTGTTGATGACATTTGATGCTGCCCCAGGGATTCCAGGGACCCGGTCAGCTCACTGTTTCCTGTCGGCTTTATTTTGGTTTTCGAATCATCACTGAGACAGTTTTGTCTCTGGCTCAGACGCAGCAGATAGGATGGGGCGCCCGAGCTCTGAGCGGTGTGCACCGAGGGTTTCTCCATTCATGTGGTTGGAATCTGCTTTCAGTTTCAACTGTGCTCTACCCGAGGTGCCTCAAGTGTGCCTTCCTGACAGCAGATGGAGGCTTCTTCCTTGAAGGCAGGTTTGTTGTGGTTCCCTTCAGCCCAGATCCCAGTCTGTGCGGGGCAGGGATACCTGAGGGGCCTCGGAGAGGGTGTGGCTGGGAAGGAGCCAGGCCCTGAGACCTGAGTGCTCAGCACCGGGTGTCCAGCCCCAGTCCCAGCCCCAGCCACTGTGCATACAAGGAAGGGTTTGTTGCTGAATTAAAGAGGATTCATTTCTTTCCGGAGTGGAGCAGTAAGACAGGAGGTCAAGAAAATCCCTGAGTGTCGAAGACAGAGGTTCACTGATCTGCCTGACAGAGACTTCAGCCCATACTTAGTGTTGGGAAAGGTCTGTGTGTGCCCTCAGTGAGAAGCCTGCTTGGGAGGAAGCAGCTTTGAGGAACCTGCCCCAGAAGGCTGTCCTCCCTCCTCTTTGGTGTCCCATGTTGAAAGAGCAAGTGAAACACAAATGGCTGGAGCTCTTGTCTCTGGTTAGGAATTGGGCAGTGCTGAACTTTTAGGGAGATGGCAGTGAGGATGGACAGAGGTGCCTGAGCTCCTTCTACTCCCTGCCTGAGTGTGCTCTGGCTCCAAGAAGCCCATTTCCCTCTCCTCCTTCTCACTTGGGCCGCCTCTGCACAGATGTGTGGAAGGGGTGTAGCCCAGTGAGAGCCGGCTGGAGTCTGCAGTGACTGTGGGTGAGCTGTCCTGCTGGCCTAACACCACCAGGTCCTGGGAAAGCTGTCAGTGGAACAGGAGCAAAGAGGAGCTCCGCATGCTGCGGGTGTGCGGAGCTCCTGGGCTTCTTTGTGTAACCTCCACTGTGGCCACTCCCCGACTTGCCCTGTTCAAATGTGGGGGTTGTGATGACACTGCAGTTGCGCTTATCTCCCCTGCCTGTCTCTCTGTCTCTGTCTCCCTGTCTTTCTTTGTCTCTGTCTCTCACACACTCACCCCTGGCTGCCTCTTGGCTCTGAGTCCTTCTCCAGTCAAGTTGGCTTCCTGCCTGTGACTTGTGGGATGACCAAGGGCAAGCGTCTTCCCCTTAGTAGCCTCATTTCCCTTCTGCAGGAGGCGGGCAGTTGTCTGCTGTATCCGGTGGGAATTTACAAGGCAGTGTTTGTTAGGCTTCCTCACACTCCCCATCTCTACCCCCAAAAAGGACAGAAGAAAATTGTTTCTAAAATCGCACAAATATACAAAATTGCCACTACTGTTGCTAATAAAAAAAAAGGCAGAACATTTCTGCTGGGTGGGGAGCTTTCTTTTTTGGCATTGGACCTTGGCCTCTGTGGTTCTTAGTTTTGGAGCATGTGACAGTACTTGGTCTCGTTCAGAAGCTAATGTTGGGGAAAATGGAAGGAATCTCCCCCTTTCCCCTTCCTCTTTCTTGTTTCTTCTTCATCTTGCAGAGGGATGATGCAGAAGAAAGAGCCAAATAGAAGTATTTTATTGTAGCTATTTTGTTCCTGTCCTCCAGAATCTGTCTCTTCCCCATTTAAATTAGGGTTCAGTACACTTAGAATGTTAAGCACCGTGTCTCTGATAACAATTCCTGCTTTGTTATAGCAGTGCCTCAGCCACTTCCTTGAGGTCACTACGTTGAGGAAATGTGTAGCTGAGCTCTCCAGAGTTGGAACTGGTCGGTGGTGGAGCTGCAGAGGCAGCTTCTCTGCTGGGCAATGATGCCTGGACCCAGTGCTCCCGAGGCTTTGCACAATAGCTTTGCTACCCAAACTTTCCTTTTGCATAATATTTGCTACTTGTTTTAAAAAGTGCCATCTTGTCATGATAAGCATTCAGTAAAAAGCAAAGTTGTTTCCATTGAGCCATAAATAATTTAAAATCCTAGCCATCCCAGGATGAGAAAATCCTTTCTCTCCACAGAGGTACAGGCAGAACCAGGTCTGTGTGGGCGCATGGGTGCCAGGAAGCTGGGCTCTGTGTTGGTCTTTGCTGCTGGGCTTCCTATGACTCTCCAGCTGCTCAGGTCTTTCTCCCTGGATTTCGGTGCCTGCTGCTCCACAGGGCTGTCATGTTCTTTGCTGTAAGATTGGAACATGGCTTTGGAACAGGGCACTGGCAGTCTGAACTCAGGCCCTGCAGCTCTACCCATTCAACAAAATGTGGCCATGGCCGATGGCTTGTGCTGTGGGGGTGGGGGTAGCTGTGGCCAGGGCTTGTTTGCCTCCATCTGGCACTCTTGCTTGCCTGATGACAAACCAGATCTCACCGGAAGCAGGAGGGACCCACTGAGAGGAGAACTGGGTGGAGGTGGTCAGGCATAATGACAAGTGGGAGCGGGGAGTCCCTGGTCTGGCCTCCTTGACTGTTCAGTGGTAAGGAGGCTGCAGGTGAAGCCCCAGGCCATTGGCTGGATGCTCAGGGCTCCAGATCCATCTCTGCCTGAAGTGAGGCAGTTGGCATACTGAGTTCCACAGGGGCAGAAACACATCATCCCAGGGTTCTTGTGGGGATCAGAACTGGCGATGGCCCTGAGGGAGGGGGCAGGTCTGCTGGGATAGGTTTTGTAGCAGCATCTTTATGCGGCCAAGGCTAGGCTCAGAGAAGAGGTGGTTTGTGAATCCAGGAAGTGGCCTTAGTAATACTGGAGCTTCCCTGAGTGTCTGAGTATAAGGGGGTGTCATGCTAGCCACCCGGTCCCTGGCGTCAGGGATTTTAGATTCTCTTGAGTTCTGTGATGCTAAAATTAACTTGGATATTCCATTAACCGAGCTCAGTTAAGCTGCCCATACTATTTTTAACTGCCAAGGACTGTGTATAACTGAGCCGTACCTGCAGAAGCTGCAGAGTCTCAGGGCCAGGGTGGCTTTGACCTGTGGCTGCAGATTTTGCCTGGGAGGAGGTTGGGTTTGCTGTGTTTTGCAGGGCGGTGGTGGAGATTTTAAGAAACTTGTATATATCATCTCATTTATTGAAGTCCTCAAAACTTCACAATGTTGAAGTAGCCTGACCAAAGATGCTGGCCCTTGGGCTGAGCCGAAGTCTGTGTATCCTTTGGAGTCTTCCTCTCAATAATGTCGGTGTAGCAGGCTGTTTGCTTTCTTGTGATCTTGGACTTAAACAGGGGGCAGTGGAGGATGGTAAAGGAGAAGTGGCAACTGCAGAGGCGAGGCCAAAAGCATTGGAGGGCCAGAAGGGGCCACTGGTCCTTGTGTGTGGACAGCAGGTGGAGTGCTGGCTGGGAGCTCTGAGAGCCTCAGACAAACTAGTGCAGGGAGCTGAAGGGAGAGGTAGGGCCCCTGGCCACCCAGCCAGCCAGCACTCTGGAAGGTAGGCTCAGCTGGAGGCCCTGATGTGACCTGTGGACATTCTCATGTCAATGGAGTAGGACATTTGCAGGGGACAATTTGATTAGGGTCTCTGGAGCTGGTGAGGCATTTGAAACCACCCGGGCACTTAGTGAAGAAGCTGCATCTTGCCAAAGCTGTTGAATATCACCTGTTAGGGCAGCATGTTGTGTTCCAAACGGACGACGGCTAGACTCAACCCGAGTGCAGTGGGAGCTGCTGGTTGTGTTCACAGATTCAAAGTGTCCTTGGAGGAGGGATGTGACTTGCTGGTTGGGAGCTCTGGAGCCACTAACCAACTTGGAGGCAGAACCCAGGATAGAGTGCCTCATTCGTTTCTCCATGATTCCGTGATTTTAGAAGATTCCTAGTCCCTGCGGCCCTTGGTTTCTTCATGTGTCAAAGTAGTGTAGCATATGTCTGGGGAGATTTTAATGACAACTCTGATCTTCATAGACAGAAGGTGCTTTTTCTAGTATAAGTTGAAGCTATTTATTCTGTTAATTTTGTAACAAACTGGCACTCCATCTAAGCAAATGCAAAACCAACTGCAGTGCTTTAGGGAGGGAGACACTGAGACCTGGAGAGCCGCTGGGGAGGTGCCTTGCACCTGCTCCAGGCCTGCTGATGTAGGGGCCACTTAGGGTGGATGGTTTGACTGGAGTTACCCTGAGGCAAATGCTCAGGCCTGGGGTGGGGCAGGTGGGCACGCAGGTGGGTCATGAAGGGGCTTTGGTGTCTGTCCTGCAGGTACATGCAAGGTAAGAGTGCCAAGTACCATCATGGGTGCTGGACCTGGGAGGGACCTCAGGGGTCAGCTGGCCTCTGCAGCTGTGTTCAGCGTTGGGAGGTGCTCGGCAAGCCAGAACATTCTCCTTCGATCATGTGTTGGAAGTGATACACAGAACTTTCTCCTGTAACAGCACCTGAGCAGTGACTGGATGAACACACAGCCAGGGGATGGGACAGGGGCCTGCTCTGGGCCTACCATGTGGCCTCTGAGAACTGGTGAAGCCACAGCCAGGCTGGGCCAGGCAACATAGGGACGGCAGGAGCAGCCAGCTTCAGCTTCCCTGTTAGGTCCCACTGCTGTCTCTGTTCACTGTTGGGAGGCCATACAGAGGAATTCCCTAATTGTCAAGTCCCTCCTGACCCGGGGTCCCTTACTCATGCCCCAGAGCCCCCCTTTGGCTTAGTCTGAAGTTCTTTTCTTTTTCAGCTCCTTCTGAGGAAGGAGATTTCCATTCTTTATGGCTCTGTGGTCCCTCCTCTGGTTCTATCCACTCCTGGAGGGTCTGCTTTGATTTCATGGGCCTCTCTGCCTTTCTGCTGCCTGGCATCCGACCTGAGCAACAGAGCCCCCGCACGGCTGAGGCCTTGCAAATGCCCGTGGATGCTGTGATGTGTTGTAAGGACTCGTGTTTTCCCTCCTGCTCATCCTGCTCGGAGGAGTGAGGTGTCCTTCCCAGTGTCACACTCACAAAAAGCTGTGGCTGCACCCAGGGCTGCTGCACTTCCTGCGAGAACCTCTGGCTGCCAGGCCCAGGCATCTTGGTGTTCACAGTGGTGGTCATGCTCCCAAGTTGCTCCCTCAGACAGGAGCACTGGCTTCTGAGGCCCCTTTCCCTCACACCTTACAGGCAGCCAACCGGGCTTAATCAGGAGAGCTTCACGTTGACCTGCACTCCTGGCTCAAGGCAGCTGGAGTGCAGAGGCCAGGGCTTGGCATCGGGTGACACACTGGATGCCTGCAGGCAGGGTCACAGGGCATAGTGGCCCTGGGAGGCCATGCCCTCTCTCCTTGAACCTGACAGCCGGCTTCCTCCTTTGGCATCTTTCTTCTCCTGGAGGCCAGATGCACCAGGAGAGGAAGGCATGGTTCTGTGGCAGGAGGCAGGGAGAGTGGGGCAGGCACTTGGGGGGTCAGCCCAAGCCTTCTGGGCATCTGCTTTGTTTTGACTCTGACTGGACTGGTTTTCTCCGAGGTCCAGGTCAGACTGGGACACAGTGTTGTTAGAGAGAACCCGGAACAGGGGCTGGTTCCCAAAAGCTCACTGTACAGACCCCAGAGCCCTTAGCCAGGCTGGATTCTTGTTCAGAGTCGGGTTGGAATGTTGGTTTTCCAGTGGCCTTTGGGATAAGTCTGAGTTGGGGAATTCCAGACCCTCTGGGCTACAGCTGCCAAACAGCCTTCTCCGGAAGCCCTGCAGGGTGCATGGGGCTGACCATGCAAGGCTAGGGTCCTGGGAAAGCTCTGCCACCACAGGATCTGGAAAGAGCACTGCCCTCTTTCCCACCTGGCCTCCCAGACTCCCCCTGCTACATCTGAGGGTTTGCACTGGATCTTTGTGTGTAAGATGGTACTGGAGGTGGAGTCCCTGGCCCAGCACACCTCAGCTGATCTCTGCAGACAGGCTGTGGTTTTGTGCCCAGTCCACAAGCCTGACCCTGGGCTGGCCACAGAGAGGAGAGGAGCAGACCCCTGCCCTGAGGCAGAGGGACAGCAAAGGTGCCTGCTTGTGAGTCCAGGACTGTCAGTGTGCTCCAGGTGCAGTGGTAACATTCACAGCTGCACTCAGTTCTTAACCTGGGACCACACCACAGGGTGTAGCTTAGGGGTGCGTGCTAGGGGCAGGAACTCTGTCCCATGCTCACAGGGTGCCCTGTCAGTGTGCACACCCAGGAATGGCCCTGGACGCATGCACCCTCAGGCATCACCCAGAGCCAGGAGGGCAGCTCATCTGTTTTTCTTTTTTGGGAGGTATCCTCCTGTGAGGTGCCTGCAAGCATGCTCACATGTGCACACACATCCACAGATGCATACAGTGCAGTACACACACACACCGCACATGTACGGACACACGGATGTGTACACACGTGTATACACGTGCACACACAGTGCATACGCATGGTCACACAGCATGTCTACACAGTACAGTGCACACTCAGGCATGTGCACATACAGGAATACTTGCATGCATGTGCATGTGTGTGCACACCCTGGGGCCCTGGAGGAGCAGAGGTGCATGACCCCGCTGCACAGCATTGCAGCTGGGCTGGGGCTTAAGGGAGGCTCACCGCAGCTCCCACTGCCTTCCTCTTTTCTGAGATCCACGGCCATAGGGAGTCATTTAGTGCTGCATAAGATTTGCAGAGTTTAAAATGGCTCCTGCCTTCTTCCCAACAGAGCTGGGACTACAAACACTCTCTAGTTTCATGGTCTGACACCCCAAGCTCCGAGTGTGTACTGGAAGCATCTGGGGTCTGAGAGCCCTGCGGGTGCTCAACCCTGCTCAGGATCTCTGTGCTGGGGGCACTTCCCTTCCACCTTCCAGGACTCAAGGTCTTTCCCTACAGTTGCTTCTGAGTTTTAAGTGTTTCATGTTTGTGTTACACGTTTGTGTAGCACATTTTTAGACTCACGGGCTGGTCTCCCCCGTTGGTTTCTGATCTGTCCTCTAGATGACCATAAGTTGGTAGGTGCCCACGTCTAGCCCCAGTATGCTGGGCTGTGTGCTGGGGAAACCACATGGAATTCCAACAAGTCGGATGCTATCCAAGAGTAGCCCGAGCCCTCTTAGCTCTGTGCAGACTTTGATGTTAGAGATGTAACCAGTAAGAAGTGACTGGAACTGACCCCAGCAGTACAAACCATAGCCTACTGGTCAGGAGTGGCAGGTGAGTGACTGGCCACAGGTGTTTTGGTGACAAAAGTCCTCCCTTGGTGACTTTGGGGCAGGCTGGTGGGAAGTTCCTGCCAAATCGTTTTAGGTCAGAGCTTGTTTGTGCAGAGCTGGAGGCTCAGTGAAGGGGAGGACAAGGCCCTGCAGGCCACGGGCTCTCCACGCTGCCAGTACACGCCCGCCGTGCTCTGTGCTGCAATGATGTGTAGTGTCTCCCTCGAGGGGCTGTAGGCAGTGCTGAGGCCTCACGGGGCTGACCCCCAGCTGGCCCCATCTGTCTGGAAGCTGTGGCATTCCTTTTATTCTTGGTCATTTCCTGCCCCACGCAGTTCTGCCTGCAGTATATGGAGAGTTTCTCAGAAATAAAGGGTCCTGTGGAAGATAAACCACTTTCCCTGTGTTCTGCCAAGGGGCTTGATTTTAAGATCATCCTGTTTCATGAGCGTATTTCTGTGTTTTCTCCAGGGAAGCCTCTGGTAGCTGCCCTTGAGTCAGGGTTTTTGTTGTTGTTTTTGAGGACATACCACTGACTTCAGTGGGAGGCCAGGTTTCTGGGAGCTGGTCTGCCAGTCATCCCTGCACCCTTCTCACGGAGTCCCCAGAGTTGGCTCGTGCTGCAGAGACCCTGAATTCTTGCTGGCCAAGGCACTCGTGGGAGTGGCCTGCTTATAGACGCCATGCTTCAGAACTACCTGGAAACCTGCTTGCTGTCATGTGGGAAATGATGTAGGCGGGGTAGGTGTGCCCATGGCTCCGTGCTGCCAGGGTTGGGGTGGCTAGAAGGGGTTGGAGCTTGGAATGTGGGGTGAATGGCTTTTAAGGTCACCATGCATGGCAAAGGCCGTTAGCTTCACTGGACGTGTTAATCACAGATCCCTGGTGGGGTGTTTAGTTTTCAAAGGCTTCCCTTTGAGTGGGGACTGGAGTCTGGTGGGGGTCTGGGGATCACCACAGCTTCCTGCTGGCCTCAGGCTGCCCTGAGCTGGGGGCTGCAGGTGTGAGGGAGGTAGGCCTCACAGTCCCAGACTCCACAGACCACAGAGGTGAGAAAAGCCGGTTTGCATGGCCACACTTTCATGGGGTAGGGCTGGGTGTGCTCAGGTTCCTGAGAAGGGAGCTCTCCTTTGTGCTGAGGAAAATGGGAATGGGGAAGGGGGCTGCGAGCAGTCGGGGTGCACACAACACAAGGCTCCTTCCCTGCACCTGTACACGTGACATGCACACTCGCAGGATGCACATACATGTATGTACATACCACATGTGATGTTTCCCAAATCTGGAATTTCCACAAGTCTTAAGAACTGTATCTTCAGAATTAATTTTTGACTTTATAAAATGGCCACTTCTGAATAAGAGCACAGTTCACCATTAAAAATAAGTACCTCCTCCAAGGCGTAGTGCTCCCTCAGCGCGGTGGCTCTGAGGAAGGGGCACCAGCTCCTTCCCAGCAGCATGATGGCCTGACTCAAAGCAGAAGCAGGAGGGCTGGCAGTAGGACTGCAAGTTGACTGGTGGCACCACAGGATGCTGCTTCATGTTCTCTGCAAGTCCGAAGCACAGTGACCGCAGGTCAAGCAGGGTAGGCTCAGCTCAGGAGTGCTCAGGGATCACCTCTGGGCCAGGGACACACACCTGTGTTCTGACCTCAGTCTTCCCCCTTCCACGGTGCTGCTCAGGTTATAGAGTCCTCACTATCATAAGAGCAAGTGAAGGGTGACACAGGACGGTGGTCCTCAGAGCAGGCACCAGGGAAAAGCTCAGAGGGTGGCAGGACTCCTGGGAGATGCTCACCCCTCCCGAGGGTCCTCCTGACGTCTGGGCCCCTGAGGGTCCTCCTGATGTCTGGGCTGAGGGTCCTCCTGATGCTTGCCCCCACAAGGGTCCTCCTGATGTCTGGGCTGAGGGTCTTCCTGATGTCTGGGCCCCTGAGGGTCCTCCTGATGTCTGGGCTGAGGGTCCTCCTGATGTCTGGGCCCCTGAGGGTCCTCCTGATGTCTGGGCCCCTGAGGGTCCTCCTGATGTCTGGGCTGAGGGTCCTCCTGATGTCTGGGCCCCTGAGGGTCCTCCTGATGTCTGGGCCCCTGAGGGTCTTCCTGATGTCTGGGCCCCTGAGGGTTCTCCTGATGTCTGGGCCCCTGAGGGTCCTCCTGATGTCTGGGCCCCTGAGGGTTCTCCTGATGTCTGGGCCCCTGAGGGTCCTCCTGATGTCTGGGCCCCTGAGGGTTCTCCTGATGTCTGGGCTGAGGGTCCTCCTGATGTCTGGGCCCCTGAGGGTCCTCCTGATGTCTGGGCCCCTGAGGGTCCTCCTGATGTATGGGCTGAGGGTCCTCCTGATGTCTGGGCCCCTGAGGGTCCTCCTGATGTCTGGGCCCCTGAGGGTCCTCCTGATGTCTGGGCCCCTGAGGGTTCTCCTGATGTCTGGGCCCCTGAGGGTCCTCCTGATGCCTGCCCCCACAAGGGTCCTCCTGATGCCTGCCCCCACAAGGGTCCTCCTGATGTCTGGGCTGAGGGTCCTCCTGATGCCTGCCCCCACAAGGGTCCTTCTGATGCTGGGCTCCCTCAGGGCCTCAGCTTCCTGGCCAGGGGCAGCTACAGCCACAGGACCCCTCACCCTCAGCATCCTGGCATTGTTGCACATCCCTAGGAAGTTACTTTTCTTTCAAGAACTCCAGAAAAACCAGGAAGAGAGGCCCCTGGGTGTCCTGTAGGCTTCTGTCCTTAAGTGCCTGGTGAGCCTCACCTGGGTCTGAGAGCTAAGGGCCTTCCGACAGCAGGGTGGCCTGCTACTTGCTGTGGTGTGCTGCACCAGCTGGTCCAGGGGAGCACGTGCAGATGAACGCCTTTTCTGAAATGCAGAGGTTTGGGAACAGGCAGTGTTGTCCCCTTATTACATTCAGCAGTGGTTGGGGACTCTTTTTGGTGGTTGAGGGGTGGCACTGACCCACTAGGACAATGGAGGGTGCTGTCCAACACCCACAATGCACAGGGCCCCCACGGATGAGCCACACAGGTTGTGAGTGGTGCAGCGGATGGGAAGCCTTTGTGAGTTCTCGAATGGCACATGGCAGGGAGAGAAGAGGTGTGGACCTTGTTGGACACCTGTGCTACCCAGGTGTGTCTGACTCCAGGTCTTGCTTCTCTTCAGGACTGTGATCTTGGAGAGCTGTCTGTCACATTTTGGGGGCAGAGAGCAAGTGAATCTCTGCACATCTGCTGATGAAGGTGGGTGGCATAGTTGCATGGTTCTGCCCAGCCTTCTGTCGACCCAAATGTCCAGGCCCTGGGGCCAAGGGGCAGTGGGACACTGGGGGCCAGGAGGTCTGGGTGGACCCAGCTCTGCAGTTCACCAACTGCATGTCCTGTGTTAGGTCACTTGACCTCTCTGCCTTAGTTTTAGTGCCATAAAACCAGGGTGGTGATGATAGTCCCTTTCTAGGGTGGCAGGAGGGTGGTGGCTCAATGCCCATGACCTGCTTGTCCCTGTGAGCACAGACCTGTCTTACCCAAGTGCTGCTGCTCTCTTTGTAGGAGCTCAACAAGGCTTGGGGAGTGCCAGGACCTGCTCAAGCTCAAGGCTCTTTTCGGGGAGCTACAGACTGGGTTTATGACTGTAGAAAGGCTCTTCATGGGAATGTGAGTTTTCTTGATGAGTGTTGGCAGTGTGTATGGGCTGGGCCAGGCAGGCATCAGTGGGGGCCAGCACGCTGTGGTGTCCAGCTGCTGGCCTGGTTACCTGCATACCACACAGGCCTTGGGTTCCCACTTGTTCCATCAGGGTGGTGACAGGCTTCACAAGGTCCCCGAATGTCACCAGCCTCCAAGCTGCAACTTTCTCTGAGAGAGCTCAGGATTCCTCCCTAGAGTTCTGGTTATGACTTACAGTGAAATAGCGGCCAATCTGTTATGCCAAACGTGTCTGGCAGGAAGGTCTGTCATAACAACATATCCCAGGACAGGAGATGTGGTGGTCACATATCCTGGGAGCTGCAGAGGTGTTGTGAAGTCCTTAGTCTGTTACAGACGGGCCTGACCAAGATTGTGAGTCTGTGGTAAAGGAGCAGGATGGGGCTGCTCACCTGCTGGGCAGGCCCAGGCTCTGAGCCTGCCTCCTGCAGGGCTCTCGTGGCGGGAAGTAGGTGTGTTCCGAGTGGCGGTGTTGATGACCCAGGGTTGTGTGTTGCACGTTTGGTCTCCAGAGGGGCACTCTTGGGGATGGTGGGGCCTTTGGGAGGTTCTGGGGGAGGGCTGTAGGTCCCTGGGATGTGCTCTTGAAAGGGACAGTGGGACCCTAGCCCCTTTCCTCATCCAGCTGGCCAGTGTGAGGTGAATGGCTTTGCTCCACCACATACTCCCACTGTGCTGAGCCACCATAGGCTCAAAGCAGTGGGGCCAACTGACCACGGACCGGAACCTCCAGAATGTGAGCGGATAACCCTTTTCTCTATGTGGATTATCTCAGGCATTTTTTACAGCAGCAGAATGCTAACTCATAGGGCATGAGTGGTTCCATGGACAGTTTTGTAACCCACAGGAAGTGCTCTTGGGATGCCCCAGCTCAGAGCCAGTGCTGCTTGTTGCCCAGAGTACAGCCTCCAGGGTGGCTTGCCCTGCTGTCAGTCATCAGGGTTGTTCATCTGCTGAACCCACATCAACACAGCTCACCAGGTGGTGCAGCTGGGAGACCCCTGGTGCTCTGCTCCGTGGTGGCACCAGGCAGCTGGCACTTCCCTGGAGGGTGGGCATGGAAGTCATGAATCAGCCCTGCAAGGGAAGCATCAGGAGATGAGGTGTTTTCTGATTCCAGCCTGTCCATGGGAATCTCCCTTCCAGTCCAGGTCTGCCACTGCTTGCAACAATGGACACCAGAAATACTGGAATCTCCCTGCCTCATCCCTTTCCTCTCTCTTGGTGGGTATGGAAATGGGAATGCCTACAAATGGCCACCAGAGCAGGGCTGTAGTGAGGATGCCTCCTGGCCCTTAGGTGGACACCAGAATCTGGCTTAAACTTCTCTAAGGAGTAAGAGTGAGCAAAGGTTGGTAGAGAAGGGAGAGAAACAAGTTACTGTGGCAACTCAACTCAGTACACACCAGGGTGAACTGGTCTGGGCCTGGGCTATAGAAAGACCATAAGAACAGGCATCAGCTACCTGAGGGTCAGACAAGGTCTGGGTCATGGTGTACGTCTAGCCAGTGAACGGCAAGAGCTCGCTCTGGCCGTCAGGGCTGGGAAATGCTGATTAAGTGACTGGCCTGTCCTTAGCCCCTGCTCCCCCTCAGACCTGCAAGTCAGAGATGCCCCAGAGCCTGTTCCAAAATAGATCTGGACTCAAATCTAATAAAGGAAACCTCAGGAAATCCAGAATACAAGGCACAGGACCAAAGGAAGTCCATTTTAAGCTCCGTAGATAAATTTGCAGTCTAACTTTCTAACAGAGAGTGCAGACTGTCCTGCTTGGTTACAGTCCCTGGCATCGAACTCAGTGTCTGCTTGGGACTTGGAAGTGCACAATGGTGGAGACCAAGGAGCATGGGCCAAGCCCCTGACCTCAAACCTCCCATGCCACAGCTTGGGTGGCAGCACTGCTCTCAATGGAAGCTTGTCAGGAGCAACTGGCCCCTGCACAGCACTGACCATTGACCTACCTTGTGTCCTTTGGTCCACTGTCAGCCTCACTGCAGGGACAGGCCACTCCTAGTGCTGAGCTACTCTTACTCCATTCCTGTCGAGCAGGAGCCCTCTGATCCCAGAGGTCCACAGAGAAGTGCCCCTGCTTGAGGCTGGCCTAGAGACATAATGATGTGGCCAAGCAGAAGACCTTGCCTGGGGTAGCCACCATCCTTGAATGACTGCAGGGAGGAGAGCTCCAGGTTGGGGGTATAGGACTTTGACACGTTGTCCCATAGATCCCCACAGCCCGAGAGCCTCTCTAGGCATCGATGTAGCCCAGGAATCTACTCACTGTCACCAACTGGATCTGGTTCAAAGCCAGCCTGACATGCCACATTAGGTGCTAGGGGCCCTGGAGCTGCAGAGCTTATAGCGCTTGCTTCTGCCGGGTCCTGGGAATGAAGGCGGAGGAGACACCCACTCCTCCTCAGCAGCACCAGTGGGGACGCTCGCTTCTGCTCTGAGCTGCCACTGGCATTGTCCATCAAGCTGGGTTCACAGTCCCCAGGAGACACCATTTGCTCAGTGGCAATCAGGGGTCCTCACGGCCAACTGGGCATTTGCGGGCATGGGAAGAACTGTGTGACTGGAGGCTGGGAGAAGAAGGCAGTGCAGCGTGCAGTGGAGATGGCCTTTGTGTGGGTGCCATGAGGCCAGCTCTGTGCAGGGTGGCAGGCAGTCTTTCTTCCCTGGCACTATCAAGAGCTTGGTCTCAGCTCCTCCTGTCTTCCACTCAGTGCTGTTGGATCCTGTCGCCTCAGCCCGTTATGATGGCGTCATCTGGTGTCTTGGGCCCTGGGCAGGGCCTGGTGCCTAGAGGGTGAATCTGCTCTTCCATGCCACGTGGGCTCAGGGGTGCTTGAGGGGACTCCCACTCCCCAGCAAGCACCACGAGAACGAGGACTTGCAGGATTTTGTTGGGTGTGTGCTTCGTGCCGGTCTTCATGGACTGAAGAAGCCTGGGAACCCCAGCGCATGCAGGCCAGAGCAGGCCATCAGGAACATCTGGGGCTGGCAGCCACTCAGCTGCCCTGTACTGTGGCAGCCACAGATGGCGTGCAAGTGGGGACAGGCTGCCTTTCAGCCCCATCTTACATGTGAACTCTGATGTCTAAGCTGCACATAATTTTCATGTGCCATGAAATATTTTCCTTTTGGTAATTTGAAATCATATAGAAATGTGAAAATCTGTTTTCAGGTATTAGAAAAACGAGTTTTTTTCTGTCTCTTCCCAGTTCAGGGCATTGCAGCCATAGGCCCAGAGTGGTCCCAGCCCCAGGCCACCAGCCCGTGGGGCTCCGTTCTCTGTCCCACCTCCGCTTTTCATGTTGATCCTGACCGATTCTCTTTCTCCCAACTCACCTTTTTTCTGATTGCAGTAGGAACATTCTTTCCCTTTCCACATAGAGGTCCCAGCCAGCAGTGGCCCTTCCGTTGGGTGGTGGTGCAGGACCTGGCTCTCAGGGTCTGCATCCTGAACCTTGCACAAGTGGACTTTGGCGGTGTCCATGCCTTTGAGGGTAGATGGGGTGGCTCCACTGCTCTTCTGCACATACAGGCCCTCAGAGCGGGCTGTGTTCAGCCCCCAAAGGGAAGAGGAGCTGCAGAACCAAGGGGTAGGGCTCGTCTGCTCTGAGGGCAGAGGATCCTGAGTCCTGTTGGTGCTAATCAGAGGGCATCCTGCTCCAGTAGCAGTGGGCTTCCTGATCTTTGGGAGCTGAAACCAACTGCTGCAGATGCAGGTTTGGTGGGCATCCAGGTGCAAAGGGCCCAGAGCCCCCTGCCCTCTGAATCTGGAACCTGTGCCTCGGGGCAGATGCACCCCCGGGACAGCAGGGTGTTTGGCGTGCTGTGCTTGGTGGGTGCAAGAGGGCGTGTGAGTCACTGCAGGGTGTTTTCAGCCTGCACCAGAGGTGGCTCCTGTGATAGGAGAAGCCTAGTGTCCTGCTGCCTAGGGGATGCCAGGGAGTTGATGACAGGTGTCACAATGCTGCCCTCCTCTGCGTTCTCACCCCTGGCAGCTCCTACTCTGCTGCTTTCCATGTGAGCTCAGCTGACGCTCCTGGGCATGAGAGACCCACACACAGATGGACATGCCACTGCAGTGCCCATGAGAAGAAGCCCCATGGACTCCTCAGTTGAGGGAGGGGGCCCCACAAGGACCCTGCAGGGCCACTGGCTCAGAGCCCCGAGGACCTGAGGCAGCACCTGTGCCTGGTCCACTCCCCAACCTGTGAAGGTTGTGACCCCCTCCTTTCCAGAGCTTTCTAGCTGGCCGATGCAGGACCAGGCTGTGGAGAGGTGGTAGAGAGAGGTGTGGAGGTGAAGAGGGGTGTGGCAGGTCTCCCCTGGTGCACTCTCTCCTCTTCCCTCACTCCTTCCCTGGGTTCTGTTCCCCAGATCCTGCCCTGCTCACACTAGCAAAGCCTGTTGGCCACTTGCTGCTGGTTTTGCAGGAATTTTTTGTGTGTGCAGACGTGGGGATACCCCAAAACTGTCTAAACATGAAGAGCCTTCTCTCCACACTGCAGGCCTGGTGCAGGGGGTAGTCTGGTCTCCCTTTCTGCTGGCTGGGCTGGATGGCTGTGACTGACTTTGGTGGTGCTCAGAGGGTGCTCCAGGTGATTCACGGTGGGGCCTGTGCCATGCTGTCAGCTGGGAGCCTCTCATCAAAGAGCCCCTGCCCTCCCAGCAGCCTGGAGCTGCCACAGCCTCGAGGCCTGGGTCCTGGAGGCCTGGGTCCTGGAGGCCTCCATGGGAAGGAGCCTATCAGTGCCAGCAGAGGCCCCAGGCCTGTCCCTGTCTTGGGACATGCCAGGCTGTGTGTTATGCAGAGAGGATGAGTCAGGTCCTGCCCTGCTCTGACCTCTGAGGCCGTGTGCTTCAACAGTCGGCCCTGGCGTCTTGGCCTGGTCAGCTGTGTCTGCAGATCTTGTGGCTCACCTGCTGGGAGGAGGGTGAAGTAAGATCTTCTGCACCTGAGGTGTGTCGGTTGACTTTCTCCATGTTGTTCCCCTGCGCAATTGCTGGGTGCTAATCACAGCCAAGCATGAAGCCACTGTGAGGGACCAGCAGAGGCCAGTGACAGGTGTGATGGGAGAGAACCAGGTGGACATGGAACCTGTAGCAAAGTGCTCAGTGCAACAGAGAGTACCTGCTGTTTACCATGTTTTACCCAGGACCGGGGCCTTGCATGGGCCCAGCACCGCAAGTACACGGTAGAGGTGCCAGCTACTCAGCAGACCTGTCCCCATAACCAGGTTGAGGTCCTAACCAACTAGAGGCTGTTCGCTAGGCTGGGGCCGCTGCCTGAGTCTGCTCTTAAGCAGAGGCGCTCGCTCCTTGGGAGGCCCTTGGGCGCAGGCCTCGTGCTGGGGATTGCAGCCATCTGTTGTGAGACCCAGCAGTCAGGCAGGATCATCCCCATTGACTGGTGGGGAAACTGAGGTTGGAGGTGGCTCAGCCTGCTCTGAGGTGATGGTGGTGAGTGGCGCGTCTGAGGCAGGGTCACACTGCCCCAGCGTCACGTTCTGGACCCGGCTTTGGACCTCCGAGGGAACTGGGGGGTGTGGGTGGCAGTGCAGAGGAGGGGGGACCCTCTAAGTCAGGGCGTGGGGTCCACAGGAAGCAGCAGCTGCTGCAGGGCACTTCTAGAACTTCAAGACCCTGTGGGTGGACGAAGAAAGGCTCCAGCAGCACGGTGGAGCCTGGGGAGGTGGAAGCCTGGAGTCTGGTAGTCAGAAGGAAGGAGGTGGGTCCCGGGCAGCCTGAGGTTCCCCAAGGTCACAACTGAAACATAAATAAGAATATCAGTAAAATATGGCAGGATATGGTGGGTGACTTCTGGAACGGGGAAACACCTCAGGTAAAAGCGAACCTAGAGCCTGAAGGGAGAAGATGTCAGGTTTGGATACAGGCCCTTCCATATCCGTGAGCCCAGATCCAACCAACTGGGACCAAAGTATCTTAAAAATTGCATTGGCCTGAACCTGAGCTGAGGTTTTCTCATCATCGCTCCATGAGCTGTGCCACAAGGGTTTAGGCAACACTGCGGTGAGCTGGCAAGTCACCAGGATGGCCTGGCTCTGCATGGGTGCTGTGCTGTGGCTTTTGAGGGACTAAGTGCCCTGTGCTTGGTGCCTCGGGTGGTTTCTGGGACCCATCCCATGGATCCTGAGGGAGGATTGCACATCAGGATTTAAAATTCCCCTGTGGCGAGACGTCAGACGACAGTGCCAGAGAGCTGGTGACAGATGCCCCTTGCAGGCCACACCAAGGCCCTGCCCAGATGGTAGGGGAAAGCAGGAGGCAGACCCTGACCCATGAATCTCACCACGCAGTGTCAAGGAACACGCAGGGAAAGAGTTAGCGGGAAGTGGGGATTCTCGGCTGGGCGGCCGGCGTTTAAGCGTACTGTGCCACTGGCATGGCACCTGCTGGGGAGCCCCGGCAGCACCATGGCAGGATTTCTGCTGCGATGCGTGTGTGTGGCCGCTGTGTGCTCACCTTGGCCTGAGAGAGGGAGCTGTTGGAGGGGGGCCTAGCCACCTCCAGCTCCTCTGCAGTGCAGGAGGGGTCCTGAGGCTGCATTCAGACTGGCCGAGGAGTGCGTAGTTTCTGGCGCTGCCTCCTGCAGAACACCGTCTTTCCTAAAAAGGGCCGTGGTAAATCCGCCGTCGGTAATGTGGGGTAGTGTTTTGTGTCGTAGGCTGACGGTGCACCCTGATTGACCATACTAAAGCCTTCAGAACTCCGCTCCTGCACATAAGTACCTCCTCCTGGTGGTGGGAGGAAAGTGCGTGTGTTCCCTGCAGCGGGCTTGGCTGCCCTGCTTGGGGCTGCCCCGGGGAAGTGGCCCTTCCTACACAGGCTCACCAGTGGAGAGTTAACTGGCTATAGCTGATTTAATTTTGTAATTAAAATGTTTTAAAAGAGGGCAAAATAGTTCCTTTACAAGACTTAATTTTAAACATTCACAGAGGTCCTGGATGCTGTGGAGCATCCCTGGGTGCCCCCGGGATTGGGAGGGGCTCTGGGAGCCTGTGGGAAGGTGGCTACAGCCACTCCTTGCTCTTACACCTTTGATGCCTGCAGGCCACACACCTGTGGGCTACAACCTGCGCCCTGAAGTTATTTTCAAGTGGAGCTTCTGTCAGCAGAGGCTGGGCACTCTGCCTGGTACTGCCTCCCTATCTCTCTGTGTCTCTCTGTCTCATATCTGTGTCTTTGTGTGACCATCTCCCTGTCTCTCTATCTCTCTGTGTCTCCCTGTCTGTCTCTTCTCATGAGTGCTTGGCTTCCAGAAGATCTTCCTAACCTGCTTCTTCTGGGCTACACTGACCTGCTGGCTGGCAGAGTGAGCTGGTACCTATCTGGATTTGATACGCAAAAGTCCAAACTCTCCCTCCTCCTGACTTCGAGGAAGCCACTGAGTCATGCCCAGCACACCAAGAGGACCCCGGGTGCTCAGGGAGACCTGGAGGAGAGGAGAGCTCGGGGGCAGAGAAGGCGAGCCCTCTGCTCCCTTACAGAAGATGGTCTGTATGGGGAGGTAAAATCAGTTGAGAGTCCTGCAAGTTCTTTGATTAGCTTTTTACTTCTTCCTTATTCCAATGAATTCTGACACCCTGTATTATGTGCACCTGTCCCTAGTGGCCCATGGCCCTTCTAGTGCAGATGGCTATGTCAGTAGGGTAGTTTTCTGCTTAATTAGACCAATACAGATGCTAAAAATAAATTTGGGCCAGGCATGGTGGTGCACACCTGTTATTCCAGGATGACATCTCAGCTCTTGAGCCTGAGGCAGGAGGATCACAAGTTTGAAGCCAGCTTGGGCAACTGAGCAAGACCCTTAAGCAACTTAGCAAGATCCTGTCTCAAAATAAAAAGTACAAAGGGTTGGGGATGTGGCTCAGTGGTTAAGCATCCCTGGGTTCAATCCCCAGTGCCTAAACAAACAAATAAATAAATTTGGACTCAAAAGAGTTTTCGAGTTTGCAAATAAACCCCTGATTGCTTATGTGTGACATGCCCAACAGTATATGCCCACCAAGGGGAACCTGAGCTCATATGGGGTGCAGCAGGGACTGTGGTGGAGGCTGCTGGGTCATCAAGGGGCTGCAAGGGACTCACGGGGTTGCAGAGGAGACTATGGTGGGGGCTGCATGGGGCTCCACTGTGGCTGCCACCTAGCAGAGCTGTGCCAGGCGTGGCCCCGGTGCCTTCTCCGTAGCAGGAGACAAGCCACAATGCTGGGGCGGCGGTGAGGTTGCTCAGAGCTGTGGTACTGACCTGAAGAACCAGCAGGCAGAAGCCTCCATCCTGGGTGTTCCTGGGAGGGGCGGGCGTGGGCTGCAGAGCCGCTCTTAGCCTCGGCTGGGAGCTCCTTCCACGCACTCTGGGCTTCTGCACTGTGACGCCAACAGCACTTCTCAAGTGCAGCTTCTCAGGGAAGCGAGGCGAATGGCATGTCCACCCCACAGCGTTCCCTGGAGGCCCTGCCCTGAACTCCAAGGGCTACCCGGTTCCTCTCCAGAGCAAGGAATGCGCCCTCCCCTGGGCCAGGCTGGGAGTTTAGAGGAAGGAGGCCCTGCTCATACGCTGACCCACACCGGCAGCCTGCCAGCCCAGAGAAGGTGGGCTGGTCCTCCAGAGTGGCCGTGCTGGGAAGGAAGCCGAGACTCTTGGGATTGGGAGAAGCCCCCGGGGTGATCTGGAAGGTTTCTTACGGGTCCTTCTCTGAGTTCTTCAGAGGAGAAGCTTCAGTTTCTGTCTGTCTCATCTTCTGTCAGAAATGCCCACCATCTTCACAGAGCTGCTGCAGTCACCCCCCTTGGTCATCATGAAGCAGAACCTTAACCCTGGCTCTTCCCTGGCTCTAACTGACACATGTTCAAGAAGACAGACTGGCACATGGGCAGGCACCTGGAGCTGTGGGGACCTGTGCGCTGCTGGTAGGAGACAAGGGACGTGTGAGCCCGAGTCCCTGGAAGACGCAGCTCCGGGGCACACGCAGGAGGGCTGGGGGCCTGCTCACACAGACAGCCTCAGCAGCTGCTCTCAAAGCCCTGCACAGCAGCGGAGAGGTGGGACTCCCAGGGGCCATCAGCCTTCCCACAGGTGGGCTCTGCATGGCCGTCCAGCCCTGAGAGGGCACAGGCTCTGCAGCCACCACCTGCTGGGTCCCAGGAGCAGCTCTGAAGTAAAGCAAGCTGGCCAGAGGCCACATGCCTCTGGGGCCTGGACAGGCTCATCCAGAGACCGTAGGCCTGTGGTGTGGGCGATGGGGCGAGGGAAGTGCAGCCTGGCTAGAGTCTTCACGGGCGGAGGGTTTTCTCACGCTGGCTGCACCGTACAGCCCGGGGGACTCGCTGCACGGCGCGCTGTGTGGCCATCCCCTCCCAGTGAAGCTGCTCGAGAAGGCCGGGGATACAGTGAGCCCAGAGCAGCAGGCATGGGGACTGCGTGGCTGGTGTCCACACAGGCGGCCCAGGTCTGTCCTTCCAATGGGGCAGAGCAAGGTGCCCCAGCCTCAGCCTGTGTGGGCCATGAGGTATTCTGGGTCTGGAGAGCAAAGCAAAGGCAAGCCCGGGAGGGCACCCTGAGTGGAGGGCGAGGAGGTGGGCAGCAAGGGTGTCTTAGCAGAGGACTGGCCGTGGACTAAGGGCTGCTGGTGTCCTCAGGAGCCCAGCTGTGAGATGAACCGTGAGCAAAATGCTCCTCAGAATTCCCTCTAAGCACCTCAGGTTCAGCTGGAGTCAGAGCGGCAGAGTCGAGCCTCCTCAGCAGGTACACCGGTGCCGGCACCCCAAGGGTTCCTGTGGCACACTGCTTGTCCACGTGCAGCGGGAGCACCCTGCACCCTTGGTGGTGGCCCACGGGGAACTGCGCAGCTCCTGATCCCTCTTGCACAGCCCCAGCAGTCCTTCACTCCTGGACAACTGACCAGAGTCATTTTTAAATAGGCCACAACTGTGTGTTCCACCATATTTCTGTTTTCATCTCAGCTACTGGGGAACTCGGCTCTGCTGAGTGCTGGCTCCCATACCGTGGGGTCAGTAGATGTCCTCTGCTTCCTCTCACTGTAGTTGGAGTTTTAATTTCTGTTTTAGTGGCCATGCTTTGTGCTCACCTCTCATCTTCTACTGTGCATCCCGTCCTTCATGGGACTGGAGACAGCTGCAGGATACCTGCCTCCTACGGAGGAGCCGTGGCCCAGGTCTGTGACGGCAGTTGATGTGCATGCAGTAGAGGCTGCTGGAGATGCAGCTTAGAAATTCCATCCAGTGAAACTGGAGACTATCCTGCTAAGTGAAGTAATCAATCCCCAAAACCAAAGGCGAATGCTCTCTCTGATACGTGGATACTGACTCACAGTAGGCAGCGGGGAGGGAGCAGTGGAGGTTCAGGGAGAGAGGGGGAACGGAGGGGGATGGGAGTGGAAGACCGTGGAATGAATCGGACATCACTCTCCCATGTTCACGTGTGAAGACATGACCAGTGAGACTCCACATCGTGGACAACCACGAGAGTGGGAAGCTGCACTCCAGGTATGTACAGTACGTCAGAATACACTCTCCTGTCATGTGTAGCTAAAAAGGAATCTGGTCTGGGCTGTCTGGTGGAGCTCTGCTCAGACTGGTCCCCAGGGCAGTGCTGCCCTTCCCTTGGACACACTGTCATGGTGCACTGCTGGTGTTGGAGAGCCTAGGACGTGTGTGTTCAGGTTGGAATGGCTGAGGCTAGCCTGAGCCAGAGTGGTGGGTGCTGTTGGCCTCCCTGGGCCTGTGAGGGAGGCTGGCCTCCATGGGCCAGGGCGCTGGGCCACAGACCTGTTCACCCTTTGATTCCATTTGCTGTTGAGTTGAGGAACACTGGGTGCTAAGTGGGCGAGAACAGAGCTCTGGAGTGTGGCAGGAGGTGGAGCTGGTGGTGCTGTGCTGCAGGCTCTAGGCCTGCTGTAGGTCCTTCCTCCAGGTCCTCCTCTGCCCTCCCACCTCCTACCTTGAGAGCAAGGATTCTAGTCACTGCTGGGCCTGCAGCCTGGAAGGTCAGCCTGCGGGGGGAGAGCCTGGAGGTCCTTGAGGAGGTGCAGAGGAGCGCAGAGGAGCTGGCATGCCACGCAGAGGAGCTGATCCTGTGCCTGGGGCTCTCCAGCCGGGCTTCCAGGGCCACTTGGGCCACACCTGCCACACCTGCCCCACAGGGAGGAGTAGTGGGTCTGTTCCCAGGGTGCAGGGAATGGTGCCAGCCTTCCTCCTGAGGCCGTGTTCCCTCCCGGCAGCCATCCCAGCAGCCATCCCAGCACTGGGAATCAGGTTGTGTGGCTTCGGGGTTCACGTGGTCATTCTTCAAGACTTTGTTCGCGTGCCCGCAGAGGGGCCTGGCGAGCAGGTGTGTCCACAGGTGTGGGTGGTGGAGCCGCAAGAATAAAACATCGACTTTGGGAATGAACCAGAGTTGCTTTCCTTTACTCCCTAGGCGTTCAGCACCTGCAGGATGCCAGAGTGGCTTTCCCTGTCTCCATGGGTGGCTGGTGCCTGGAGGGAGGAATGTGCTCTTCCTTTGAGGAGACAGGAGCTGCGACGTGTGGTCAGGAGGGAAGACTTGGCCAGGGCAGGCTCAGCACCTGTCAAGCAGGCTCCTTCATGGCTCCCCTTGGAATCAGTCACTGGTTCTTTTGGACCAGGTGGAGCCCCCAGCACTGGGGACCCTGCCAGGAACCCTGCCTGGAGTGGGCATGGCAGCTGCTCTGGTCCTTCTGGTCCAAGGAGCCTGCTTGACCTGGCTCAGGCTGACTAGTTACTCTCTGGTGTTGCTGTTGTCATAGCAACCAGCATGCTTCTGCCCAGTCCAGACAGGGTGCGTGGGGTGGTAATGCCAGTTGTTGCCTGTCTCACAAGCTGTGCGGAGAGGACGCGCCCTTCCCTCTGCTGAGGGCACCTTGAGCGAAGCGTCACTCCCATTGCTTGTACCTGGAGGTTCTCTGCACAATAGGCAACGAGGTCTCAGCTCTGTGTTCTCCGCCAAAGACCATCTCCCACAGAACTTCCCACGTTTCCCCCAGAAACACAGGAACTCATAGTGCAAGACCCAAACCAAAGCAAGACAAAAAAGCAAACCCACACAGAAAACCCCAAAGGGAAAGCAAGAGAGAACCCAGAGGGAACAGGTGCTGGAACTCACCTCGAAGGCTGGGGCTGAAGGTCAGCAGAGTGGCACTAGCTTTGGGGCTCGGATTCATGGACTTTCCAAGAACCATCAGTTCCCACCCAGAACTAGGAGGTCACCGGGCCCAGCCTGACCCCAGCAGTCTCCATATCCCCTCTCCCACTCTGAGCCTGTGATTCTGCAGGACCCTAAGCACGTGTGTGTGCGCGTGTGGGGCCCCCCAGGCCAGAGGGCGCTGCAGAAGGTCTGCCTCTGACCCATGGGAAGTGGCGGGGTTCTTCAGCCCTCATCAGACTTGTCTTCATGCCTGCGCCCAGCAAGAGGCCGTTCGAGAGAGCCGCCAGCACAGCCCCCACAGGCAGCAGCTCTGAGAGGCATCCTGTGGGGTTCTCCCTGCGCCAGCCGATAGCCATGGTTCCTCCATGATTCCCAGATAAGAGCCACGAGGCCTTTTGATCTAGATGCATCTTGAAGCAGAGGCACAGAGTTGAGTTGTTTTCACAGGGGAGGAGCCTGTGTCCCAGACGCAGACTGTGCATGGGAAAGGTCACATGCGGGCAAGGTCCCCAGGCAGCTCTGTGAATCCCAGCTGGTGCAGTCACACACCCCCAAAGCCCACCAGGGCATGGCAGATAGGATTCACTGAAAATCTCACCCAGTTAGAAAGACTTCTGTGAACGTGGACCTTCACTCAGCATCCAAACTGCATCAATGAAAAGCTAAAAGAAGAAACAAGTTGCATCTGTCCTGCCTTTGGGTTCCATTTCCAAGTTGGCACTTCTCCAGTGAGCAGTTCCTGACCCCAACTGCAGCACCCATGCCTTGGCATGTGGAGGCCTGTGGCATGTGGAGGCCTGTGGCATGTGGAGGCCTGTGGTGTGCAGAGGTCTGTGGTATGCAGAGGCCAATGGTGTGCAGAGGTGACTGCTGGCTCTGGCATGGTGCTCAGCTCTGAAGATGGAGTGCTGAGGGACTTCAGGTCTGGATCGGTCTGGTTCATTTGTTTTCAGGGTCAACAAGACCCACCTACCTGGTCCCTGAGTGTGCACCTCCAGTGTCACTGGCCAGTAGGTGCCCAGCGTCTGTCCTTCTCCTGACGTGTGCCTGATGCATGTGGAGCCCAGTGCCAGATACTGTTACTGTCAGAGCGCTCGGAGGCAAACGCGGCCGTCGAAGGCGAACCAGGTCCTGGGTGGTTCTTCCAGCACGTGCACTGCAGCTGGTGCTCAGTGCTCCCGCTGTGCAGACCTGCTGCTCGGGCCTGCAAACCTGAGACAGGTTAGGGCAGGCAAGGAGCTCGCCCTTGCCTCTCAGGTGCCTTCTGTAGGGCCACTGAGTACCCTGAGGTCCCTTCTGCTTTCTCACACTTGGTCAAATGCTTTGGGAGCTGCTCTGAGCAGCAAGGGCCAGTGGAGGGCAGACAGGGACCCATAGCCTGTTGCTCCTTCTACATGTTTTTTAAACATCTGGGATTTCATTTAATCTTGTCATACAAATGTCCTCCTTGATCATTGTTCCAAATTTGACCTAATACTATCAAATTCCAAATAAGAAGTCATTCATGGATGAATGGATAAGCAAGATGTGGTCTATAAACACAAGGAACATCTCTCAGCTCTTAAAGAAAGAAATCCTAATACGCACAGTGTTAGCCAGCTCTCTGTCCCAGTAACGAGATGTCAGAGACAGTTAAATCATGGGAGAAAAGATTATTTTGGCTCAAAATTTTGGAGGATCCAGTCTAAGATCAGGTGGGCCTGTTGCTATGGGTTTGGTAGGTGTGCTGGGTGGAATTGCCTGCTGGGACAAACCACTCCCCCAGGGCTGGGAAGTGCAGGGGGAGGTCCAGCCTGGGCCCAACAAGCCCCTGGGCCCCAGGGACCTCCCAGTAGGGAGCACAACCCCAGGGACCTCCCAGTAGGCCCACCTCTCAAAGGCTCTGCCACCCCCAGAAGCACCACCCAGGGACCCAGCCTTCTGCAGTGGTCTTCCAACGATGGCCCGCTGTGTCACAGAAGCATCACGGCAGTGGACAAAGCCAGCCACAGAGGATCAGGCGCTGCAGGACTTCACTTGAGCAGTCCCAAGGGGCTTCAGTGCCGCAGACAGAAAGCAGAACGGCGGGCACAGGGCAGGGGAGGTGGGAGAGGTGGGGACAGGACTGGGCCTCAGTGTGGAAAGAGGAAGGGCTGTGCAGATGGGCACAGTGACGGCTGTGCAAGGTGCAAGGCTGTGGCTGGGGGACCTCCCATTCTGTTCACACGTTGCAAGTCTAATGCCCAGAGAACGGCTCTGTGAAGGGATGCGTCACTTGGTGCTGCAGGAGCACAATGGCATTCTGGCCAGGATGTCGATTTGTAGCAAGAAAATCAAGACTTAAAAAAGAGTGAATGATACATGGGCAAAGGATCTGAACAGACACTTCACAGAAGAAATACGAATGGCCAAAAATATATGAAAATATGTTCAACATCTCTAGCAATTAGAGAAATGCAGATTAAAACTACACTGAGCTTCCCTTTCACTCCAGTCAGAATGGCAATAATCAAGAATACACGTAACAATGGATGTTGGTGAGGATGTGGGGAAAGAGGTGCACTCACACACTGCTGGTGGGACTGCAGACTGGTGCAACCACTGTGGAAAGCAGTATGGAGATTCCTCAGAAAACTTGGAATGGAACTACCATTTGACCCAACTATCCCACTTCTTAAAATCTGCATACTACAGTGACGCAGCCACATCAATGTTTATAGCAGCTCAATTTACAATAGCCACTCTATGGAACCAGACTAGATGTCCTTCAACAGATGAAAGGATAAAGAAAATGTATATATACATGAAATTATGACATTTGATGGTAAATGGATGGAGTTGGAGAATATCGTTCTAAGTGAAATAAGCCAGTCCAAAAAAACCCAAAGGTCGAATGTTGTCTCTGATATGTGGACAGTAACCCATAACAAGGGAGGATAGGGAGGGGAAGTCTAGAAGATCATTGGATTAGACAAAGGGGAAGGAAGAGAAGGGAGGGGGAATGGGGATAGGAAAGACAGTGGAATGAACCAGACGTAACTTTCCTACGTTCATATATGAATATACCAGTGTAATTGCACATCGTGTTCAACCACAAGAATGGGATCAAATTGTGATGGGTTGCATTCCATATAATATGTCAAAATACACCCTGTGGTGTATATCTAAAAACAAGTAAACAAAAGAGTGAACGAATACACAGAGGTTAAATCATGTGCCTTGCTTTGAAGTAAGTCTGTTTTTTGGAAATGTGCCTGTGCTCGGCAAGGTGCTGAGTGTTTCCATGCTAAGTGGATGATACATGTCACGTTCTCTTTTTTAGGTGAAGCCAAAAACCTTCCCTCCTACCCTGGGCCAAACAAGATGAGGGATTGCTACTGCACTGTGAACCTGGACCAGGAGGAGGTCTTCAGGACCAAAATCGTGGAGAAGTCACTCTGGTAAAGTCCGTGGTCCCTTCACTCGATACCATCGGGTCCCTGCTGTGCAGTGCACAAGCCTGCAAGCCCGTGGCTTCTGCCGTGTCCCATGTTCTTGGCAATGAGGTCCAGACATGATGGGGTCTGCTGGCGGGTGGTCACTGAGCTTCCGTCCTGGGCTCTGATGTCCACCAGACGCTCCTGTCTGGTGACCGCCGTTTCCACTGTTGCCAGTTGCTCTTTTCAGTGGAGACCACTGCCAGGAAAGAGAGCCGGGTCTGAGCAGGGAGAGCATCTTAGAGGTCTTCACGACCTGTCTTCTGCATTTTCCTCGAGAGAGTGTATTCCTGGGCACCGAGGTGACTTCACGGTCGGACCCAGAAATCTGTCCTTCCGTCAATTGGATGAAGGCATTGGCTGAGGAGAACCGACCTGCCGTGGGTCTCGTTCTGCAGCGTCCTGGCCTCAGCTTGCCACGGGGCTGTGGGGACTTGTCAGGACGGCGTGTTCTGGGCCCAGGGGAGTCAGCTTGTCTTTTCACAAGCTCTGGCCGAGGAGAGGCCCAGCGGCTGGTTGCAGGAGCAGGTGGGGACAGGAAGTGGCAACAGGGAGGTCACAGAATAGCTGCGGAGTGGCTCAGAGGCCCAGACAGGAGATCCGAGGTGGCCAGTGTGTCCTCGGTGTCAGTGGGGGCGGCCGAGGTCTGGTGGTACGCCCAGCCTGCCCAGTGGGCACTGATGGAGCCACTGTGGATCAAAGGAGGCAGCTGGAGCCAGCGACTCCTCCTCAGGACACAGTTTATGGCTTGTGGTTTCAAAACAGCTGTTTTCCTTCAGAGAACATTTTTAGCAGCTGAATGTCCCTTCCAAGTGGGAGTACCCTGCTCTGCGGGTGGAGGAGGTCTAGTGCTGGGCAGCCCTCGAGGCCCCTCCCCAGGCCAGGCAGGCACCTTTCCTCCTCCATCGGCTTGTGCCCACCCTGCTTGCGTTGTTTCAACTCGGACCCTCTGGAATGACTCTGAGAACTAAAGGCTTGGGTGGTCAGGAGTCAGGGCCGCCACGGAGTCAGCAATTGGCCGTGAAACCCGGATGAGTCTCTAGTTAAGAGAGGGGGGCAGGCGGGGAGGCCCCACCCTGGAAGGTGCGGCTTCATCCCAGAAACCTTTTCGCTGCTGGTGCGTGGTGTGCCAGAGGCTGGGGAGGTGCCCCTGGAACTGCTGCCTCCTGGCAAGGTCGCTCCTCTCCAGACTGCTGACTGAGGTCAATGGAACTGTCCCCGTGGGGTCTCCTGGCAGGCGGAGTGGAGAGGCGGGGCCCACCATCTTCCAATATTTCACACAGAAATAAATCATGGTTTCTGGCTGGGGGCCCCACAAACTGCCTCTGGCGCAGGAAAGCGGCTGATCTGGGAGCAAGGAGGCGTGTGCGGGCCCTCTGCACAGGGAACTCGTGGCTGGAGCAGCAGCGGCGGCATCCCTCACACCGTCCAGTCCCCACAGCCTTGGCTTCCGTCTGGCGAGTGCGCCAGGTGGGGAGAGGGCTGCCAGAAAGCTAAAACCGATCGCCTGAATGGAGCCGACAGGCGCAGGGCCCTGGGCGAAGGGAACCAGCCCTCCTCCAGGGAGCTGCACAGAGGATGCGGCGTGGTCCTGCAGGCCTGCTGCACTCAGTCCCCAGCCAGGGGCCAGTCAGCCTCCACCGCGGCCCAGCACCTGCAGCCCTCTCTTTGCATCCACATGAAGTCCCAGAGAACAGGATTCGAGGGGAAGGAGCACAGGTGGGCAGAGCCTCAAGTCCACCTGCGAAAGAAGCACAGGTACTTGGGGTCCCTGGCACAGAGGTCCACTGAACCCGCTTGACGTGTGGAAGCAACAGAACTCCATGGTGACAGGGTCAAGGCCAAAGGGAAGGACCACATGATCTGAAGAGCAGAGCTCCTGGAAGTGAGGACAGCCCAGCCTAGAGGAGGCCGAGGGGACAATGGGAGACTATTTGGATCTAGCTCAGAGACCCCAGGAGGCCCAGGGTGTGGACGGTTCAGGACAGGGCAGCTATGGTCCTGCTGGTCAGAGCATCCTAGGAGGAGCGTGCTGGGGCCAGCTCAGGGTTCCTATGGCCTCAGCTGGGGGACAGGGCCCAGAGGCAGAGGGTCCCTGAGTCCACTGGAGTTGAGGCCAGAGGAAGAGGGACCACACCTGTGGGCAGCTGAGGTGCAGAACTGAGGACCAGCTGCTGGATGCCCCACCCCTCCTGACAAGGCTCAGGAAGCTGGGGCCACCCCGCTTTCAGGGAGCTAAATCTCGTTGCCTCCCCAGCAAGCTGCCCCAGATCAGCATTTCCTTTAACAGACACTCCTTTGGCAGAGTTGATGTAGGAAACAAGGGAGCCCACATCTGCGCGTCTGACCTGCGGAGAGCAGAAGGGTGCTCTGTGACTCTGAGCAGCAGAGCCCCGGCCCTCTGCCCGGATGTGCCAAGGACTCTCCCCCTGCAGCTGCCTTTGCTGCACGGGGGTCCATGGCAGCCAGGGGGAGAGGGCTGCCCCTGCCCTCTTCTGTGCTCACAGAAGGTGGTCTCAGGTCTGGATGCTCCAGGCCTGCACTATGTGGGACAGGATGGCAGGTGCGCTGGGTGCACGGCCCTGTCAATGGCTCCAGTGCTGTCCGAGGGAAGTGACCCCTTCTCTGTTTCCAGTGCAGAGTGGAGACCTCCTGCTGTACCTCACGAGGTCTGAGCTAAGAACTGTTGGAGCAGACTTGCCCAGAACAAGCCCTTCTCCCTGCCTTGTCCCATCTCCAGGAAGGTGACTTTGGGAAGTTTCTGTGCCACTAGGAGACCTTCTGCCGTGGGGTGTGAACTTGGTCCACAGAACTGTGTGTCCAGCCTTCCTGTGGCAGCCTGTCCCTGTCCCCTTGTGCACCAGGGACTCTGTGACATAAGTGGACAGGCAGAGCTTGGGAAACACAAGGTCTGACAAAAGCACCCAGGGCCCCAGTGGGTAGGCCCGGCTTCTACCCCTGGGTGATGCCCCTCAGGGTCTACAGGAGCAGCCAAAGGGAAGACGAGGTCACAGCTAATCCAGCAAAAAGAAGCCCATGTAAGTCACAGGAGGAAGTGAACGTCTGCTGCAGGTTTTCAGTCCTTGCCGGAGTATTCCGTGAAGTGTCTGCCTCTTGGTCTCCCTGTGTTCAGGTCAGGATGTGGGATGCAGTTTGTCCTCAGGGATGGCCGTCCTATGTGACAGTGACATCGCTGCCTCTCCGCAGTGTCCTGCAGTGAAGACAGGTCTGGGTCCTGGTCTAGCTCTGTGGCTACAGCCGTGTGGCACTGAGCAGAGACCCCAACTCCCTTCATAGTCATGTCTGGAGTGGGAGGCACCAGAGCCTCCTCCCAGCCGAGATTCCTCCAGAACTGCTCTAGACATCCATGTTGGTCGGCAATTGTGGGCAGTAGTAGAGTCCTGAGAGGTTCCTATGTATGTCCTACATAAAATCAGCAGTTAAAAATGAAGCTGACAGCCTCTAGCGCCAAGGGAAGTGGGGCTGGTTGGTGCTGGGCATGTGGGTGGTCGGAGCCCAGGCCTGAGGAGCTTGCAGGGAGGTGACCCTGGGGTACCCCTCCTGTGGCCCCAAGAGGGATCATGTGCGTTGCATGGGAAATGTGCTTTGGTGTGGTGGGAAGATCTCTGCAGCTCCGAGTTTTAGGCAGGGCAGAGGTCATCTGGGTGGGAAGTTAAAGGGACAGAAGTCGATGGTTTGGGAGACAGACCTCGTCCCCCTGGAGTTTTAATAAAACCACACTGTTAGCTTAGAAAACACCAGCTTTGAGACTGCTGGACGGTCCAGTCACGTTCTGTCTCCTAAGGTCGACTTTTCTCTAATATCTCACGTTACTATGCTTGAATACCACGAGCAGGAAGCGGTCCCTCGGGCCCAGCTGTGGCTGGATGCTACAGGGGCCACTGCAGCTCCTCACCTGCTGGGTCAGTCCCTAGCTGTGTCCTCCCAAGGGCCTGGTGGGGGCTCTGGAGTTCAGAGTATCACAGAACATGTGGGGCCAGTGTCAGTCACTGGCTCCCCCAGGAACCCTTGCTTCAGCCACTTGGAGCCCTGTGATCAGGCCTCAAAAGAGCCAGTCCAGTCCTGATTTTGTCCCTAGCCAGGACTCCGGGCACCTGCTGAGACGAGTCCTGACACCTGGGCCTCCTGGGGCGGCCACAGGTCCTTCAGGGCCTGGAGGAGTGGGCAGCCCGTGCCGGCGGCTCTTCAGGCCATGTGCCTGGGGCCAAACTGTGCGCCTTGCACCGCTAGCCTGCTCTTCTCCCTGTCTGGGGTGGGCTTGAGAATCCACAGCCCCGTGCGCGACACTTCAGAATGAAAAACCCCACCTGGTCTCGAACCACGTCGTGGTGCCCTGAAGTGCCGTGGGTGCTGCAGGCTTCCTGCCAGACTGAGTGCTGGGCGTGCAGTGGGCCCAGGTGGGAAACGCCCAGCCCTGTCCAGCCAGCCCACCCCGCCCTGCTCCATCTGCTCACCCCACCCCACAGTGGCAGCCTTGACCAGGCTCTGCAGCCCCTGCCCCTGCCCCTGGCCTCTTCCCCTCTCCTGCTTAGGTCTGTGGGGTGAGACAGAGACCTCTGTAGTGTTTCACTGTCCTTTGGAAGACTGAGCAGCTTCCCTCCCTGGCGAGGCCCAGCTGCGCTGATGCTGCTGAGGGATCAGCAGGCAATGAGTGGGGCTCAGGCTTGGCCCTGCGGCTGAAGGTTGGAGTTCTTGGCAGCCTGAAGGGGAAGCTCACAGGTGCAGGCGTGGTGCAGCCTGGGACCTCCAGGGAGCGTTGGGACTCAGTGGAGGGGACTCAGGCAGACTTGCAGGACACCTCAAGGTCCTCCTCCCAGTCCCGACTGGTGGCAAACTCTCAGTCCTCGAAGGACTCCTCTGTGCCCAGCACTTCTTCCACACAGCCCATCTCTGGGGACCTTTGGATACAGCATTTGCTTCAATGAGATTTAAGTTGTTTTTAGTTCATGACTTAACCACATGCATGTTTCATTAGCTGGACACCAGCCCTTGAGACATAGCCTGGTGTCCTCTCATTAGCCCTTCCTAGCTGCCTCGGAGCCAGAGGGAGCCTCACGCCCGCTGCCCTGGGCTGTGGGTGGAGCGGGGCGGTCTGCCGTGCCTCCGACCCTGGAGCACAGAGACACTCAGGAGACTCAGTCCTCTCCCTCACACCCAGGCTCTCCGGCCCCAGATGCTGGGAAGTAGATGCAGGAGCTCGTGGCAGAGCAAGGCACTGGGGACCCAGCCCTCTTCGTTTTCTCATGACCCAGTGTCACTTATCACGAGGCCCGAGCAGCCGGGCTGGGGTGGGGCAGTGGTGGCCTCGCACAGATGTCGGGAAATGACTCAAGGAGAAGTTGGTGGTTTCTCTGTGGGTCCCAGTGAGGCCCTGTGTGACCCTCCCGGCCAAGCCTCCTGGGCTGGGGGCAGGGGAGGAGGGAGCCAGATCCTGGGAGGCCCCACCTGGAGGCCCACTGCTTCCGGATAGTGTCTCTTTCTCTGTGGAAATTTGCTTGACTTGAAACGGCGCCAGCTCCTTCCGGCTTCTCCCTCTGACTGAGGAGAGGACCGCTCACACCCTGGTGCCGCGGCTGCACACGTCGATCCCCTTGCTTGCACAGCTGTACTTGGTTAGGGAGGCCTATGGTTCCAGCAGACGCTTCCTTCGTTTGGAAAGAAGATTCTGGAGCCCTCAAGCCGCAGGCTGGGCCTGTGCCGCAATACTCATGCATCTGACTGGGCTGATCTGGAGGGACAGAGCCAGGCCTGTGAGCAGATGCCTGAGGCAGCCCTCTAATGTGAAGGGAAGCACCCAGCACTGGGCCCCTCTGAGGTTGTCAGAAAGGAGCCCTTGTCTTTGGGGTAGCCTGGGGAGGACTAGGGTAGGGACACACTCATGCCCAGTTGTTTCCTTTCCCTTTTGAACTTAGCTTTAAACTCTGGGAAGAAATGTGCGGGATTTCTGTGGAGGAGAGAAACGCAGAGCAGGCCACCTAGGCCCTCTCCTGCTCTGTGCGGCTGGAAGCATGGTGCTGGGTCCCTCCCCTCTGGCCCGTCCTCCCTGAGCAGTGGGAGCCTGGTGCCCCACCACAACCTGGTGTCCACCCAGCCTGCAGAGGTCATGCTGTGGCTGCCTGGCCCATCCCCCCATGGAGCAGGAGAAGGGGCAGGAGGGGGGCCACCCTCTGGGAGCTTGGCATCCTTGACCACCCACGACAATGTTGTTAACAAGTTTGCAGTGTTTTTAGTTAGAAAAAGAAATTCTCATGCTGCAAATTAGCTGTTTTGTCTTCAGCTTCAGCACAAGCTGAGACGTCCCAGTGGGTTGGTCTCCTGAGCTTGAGAAGGCCCAGGAGGGAGGCATTTTGAGAGAAGGAGGGTTTTCAAAGTGCTCGGGCACCCAGCCTCGCTGCTAGCTTAAGCATTTCAAGCTCAGTGGCTCTCCTTTCGTCCTGCTGCCAGCGTAGCAAAGTCGAGGCAGGTCCACAAGGCTCCATGTCGGGTGAGTGGCGTTGAGTCCCCAGGCCTCGGAACTGGCTGTCCTGCTGCAGTGCTAGGGGCCCCTCCAGCAGGACATGCAGTCTGCCAGGGACGTTGGAGGGCCCGCTCTGCATTGCTGCTCTGCTCCCACCATGGTCGGGAAATGGGAGGCTGCCCTGTCCTTACCGTGCTGCCCAGTGCATCTCCCCACACACAACTCCAAGGCTGGGCAGGACATGGCGGCGTGAACGCGCCCCTGAGATCTGGCGGGGGCTCCTGCGGCTGCCACGATAGTGGAGGGTCAAGTTTCATCGACTGGAGAGACACCGGCGTGCCTGCCTGTCACACCACCCGGTGTCAAGGACCCCTGAATCTGCTGCACTGTCAGGCAGGCTGCGTGGACAGACGCATTCTGTGTGGGCAGTTGGGGGGTCTGTGGCCCCAGCGCTGCATTCCAGTGGGTTCTGTCTCCAGGGGCACTGCTGGTCTGTGTGGCCTGGAGGCTGGACAGTGCAGGAGGATCCTCCGGTCACAGGCCCTGGGACTCTGGCTTGGCAGGGGTTAGAGAAGCTACCAGAAGGGTCTTGACCCACCCACCCTCCTGCCACTATCTGTGAAGGGTGTGTGGACCAGAGGACTCGTGGACTCAGGAAAACCTCCACACCCCACGGTGAGGGGTCCGGACCGTTGCTTCACAGCTACTGCTGATCTGACCCTGGCTGTGGGTCAGCATGGCTGGGTGTCATTCCACCCCAGAGGGATGGCCCCTGGCTCAGGGCCAGCGTGTGGAAGGGACTTTCCACAAGTCAGACATGGTCTCCCTCTGCTTCATCTAGCCTGGTGGCTGCAGAGAAGCTAAACCCCACGTGCTGTGGATTCTGGACCCGGTGGCCTCCAGCTTGGTGCTCGGTGCTTTGCCTCTGTGTGAAATACCCGAGGTGGATGGCTTCATAGAAGAGAGGTTTCTTTGGGTCATGGTTCTGGAGGTCCAAGGTCTAGGGCTGCATCTGGAGAGGTGGAGGCAGCAGGGCATACGCCTGGCAGGAGACCAGAGCATGCGTGTGTGTGTGTGAGTGTCTTCGGGGCTCTTTCCCTACAGCGAGCACTCAGTCCTGGAGGCTCTGCCCCATGACTCTATGCAGTTGTTTATTTGAGGCAGAGTGGCTAAGTCACCCACGTTGGCCTCAAACTTCCGATCCTCCTGCCTCAGCCTCCTGAATGGCTAGAATGATGGATCACGCCCTGCCTGCTCACGGCTCCAGATCCTACTCCCCCTCCAAGGCCCCCTCTAGATAAGATACCACAGCTGGATTCCATTTCCACCTCGGAACACCTCGCAATGGGGGTTAAGCTCTACCACCGAGGGCTTGGGGACACTTAAAGATTATCCAAACCAGAGCTGCAAGTGGCTGGTGGCCCCATCACGGGAAGCACCCACAGTGGGGACAGAAGTCTACACTCCCGAGCTGGCGGGTCCCTGTGCGTCTCCTTGGGCTGTGGATAGTAAGGAGTGTTCCTAACAGTGACGGCCAAGTCTGGCCCAGGCCTGGGTGTCTCAGCGAGGCCCACAGCTGCCCTGTGGGCAGATTTTAGGGCTGCCTGCTCCAGGTGCCGACCAACCCTGCAGCCTTGTCCTCCCGGTCAGTCAGGTTGGCCACAGCTCTCCACAGTCCACCTGCACAGTGTGGTTCTGGGGTCCCCCAGAGGCTCAGTCCCTAGGATGGGGCTCTGGTGGCCTTTAGGAGGGCCCCTTGCAGGTGATGTCTCAGATGTTTTTACAGCAACACAAAACTGACACACAGCTCCCTGGGCCATCGTGACAGGGCCCTGGATGTGACCAAAGTCAGCTGGCTGAGCGTCATTCCTGCTGGGGATAGTTGTGAGCCCTGGTTCTCAGAGGCCAGCAGGTATGGGAGGCTCAAGAGGGTGTTGAGGCTGTGCTTAGTTCTTCTAATTGCTTGGGCACTGGGGCCCCGGAAAGCTCCTCCCATGGCCGGCCAAGGCCTGCAGAGCTGTGCATCTCCTATTTTGGGCCTGAGCCCTGGACGTTCCTGACTCTGGAATCTCGCCTCATCTCAAGTGAGGTCCATGTGTCTGGCTGCAGCGACCACCTTCCCCACACAGCCCCCAGGTCCTTGTAACACGTTGTGCCGTGAGCCAGAACAACAGGAGGCTTGTTCAGTGACAAAGCCGTGGCTCTCTGCCCCTCCGTTAGACCCTGTGCATTTCAAGTCCCCCTCTGAGGACTGCTGCAGCTGTGGGTGGCTCAGGCGTGGGCCATGGAGCCTTGGGAGCCGCAGGGACAGTGGCACAGTGGGGCTCTGTCCCTGCAAGAGGTGAGAGCAGCCGCTTGGGTGGGGCAGTGCACTGGCCTTGCCTGAGATGGGCACCAGGGCCTCTTTTCACAGGGAGTGAGTGCTGTCCCCCCAGGGACCTTCACACCTGCCCCCAGCCGACTCTGGAGCAGCGTGAGGTGTGGCTCATGCTGGGCTCTCCCATTTCCTGAACTCTGGCTCACCAAGCACGGTCCATGCTTGGCCCCAAGCGGCCTTGCAGAAGGGCTGGCTGTTCTTCCATAGGGCCCATAGCAGACCCCCCATGAGCCACTCCATGTCTCTGAGGCCCCCGGTACAGTGTTCTGTGGCTGCCACGGCAGATCGCAGTGAGGCCCCTACTGATGTCCAGTTGGCCTCTCCAGTGCCAGTGTGGACACTGCAGTATGACCCTGACTGTGTGGGTTTCCTGTGTTTCTCCAGCCCTTTTTATGGAGAAGACTTTTACTGTGAAATTCCTCGAAGTTTCCGTCACCTGTCATTCTACGTTTTCGATAGAGATGTTTTCCGGAGGGATTCCATCATAGGTAGGTGCTTGGGCGGATGTCCCTTTCCCCTTCTCTGCCCCTGCTGCACAGGGTCTCCTTTGGTGGAAAGCCAGCGTCTGGTCTGGAGGCTTCCTGGTGGTGGAGCTGGGTGGCCTGAGGGGCGTGCCTGGCCTGGCCTTCCCCACAGACCAGTCCTAGTCACCACATCTGCTCTCGTCTTCCTGGGTGAGCTGAGCAGGGCTGTGGGTCTGCAGGTCTGCCCTTCCCTAGCCAGGGCTTCCATCCACCCCTGACTCAGGCCCCAGGCCAGTGGGCAACAGGGGAGCCCACCTCTGGGGTGTGGGCATTGTCGCCCAGGGCTTCCAACAGTCACTGACATGTGCTGGCCCAGCTGGCATTGCCCAGCACCCCTGCCCCCGCCAGAGTGCGGTGCTCTCCCAGGGACTGGGAGCTCTCAGAGGTTGTGGGGTGCCCCTGGCAGATCTGTCTCTGGCATGGGTGTCTTTCCTCAGGACAGGGAACTTGGGCCATGGGGTGTTCTCTGAGGGCTCTGGGGTGCCCGTGTGGGGAGTAAGGCCTGCAGCTAGGTAGAAGCCTGGTGGGAAGGGCCTGAAACCTGGTCATGCCACGACCCTGCAGTATGGACTGCAGAGCTGAAAGTCGAGGTTGGTTTTAACAGAAGCACCTGAGGGGGAGTGAAAGGCCAACCTGCAGAATAAGACTTACCAGCCCCAGAAGCATGCCCTGCATGAGGCTGCCAGAGAGCAGGCATTTGGGGGAGCTCCCACCTGCATCTGCACAGCTCCTGGCTCCCTGGTGCCTGTATCAACAGTGGGCTTCGTAGGAACCATCTGCTCTGGTGTGCTTCAAGCTGACCTGATGGACAGGGTGCAAGTGAGAAAGATGTGCCTGAATATCCCGTGCACTGCCCCATTCCAAGCTGGCTCCGGGTCTGCTGGGCCTGCTGCTGGTGAACCAACTGGGCTGTGCTGAGCTGGAGTTGCTGGCCAGGGCCACCTCCCGGGCCCAGCCTGGCAGTGCCCCAGTGTGACTTGGCTTTTGTGACAAATGCCTGAGCCTGGAATTTTGTGAACCAAGAGGCTTGTCAAGCTCATGGTTCTGTGGCCATGGCTGTGGCCCCTGTGCATCATGACCCAGTGGAGAGCTGGGAGACCCCAGCACAGGAGGCCCAGCACATGGAGGCCCCTTCATATCCACACTCCTGTGAAGATTAACCGCTCCTGCAGGAGGCCAGGCCACAGGGAGAGAGGCCCTTTTACCTCCTTTGTAGTGTTTTGAGCTTTGAGCATGAAGGGCAGGCACTTGTGTGTAAGTTACAGTACACACATGTGTGTTAAATATGTGACAACTTCCTACCCTGTCTCGGCTCCTGAAAATGAGCACCCCAGGGTGTCAGACTTCAGAGGCACACACCTGCCTGGCCAAGTTGACCCCAGAGCCTGAAGGTTTCCTTATTCCTGTGAGACCACGACATCACATCCCACGGGACAGAGGATGAATCTTTCAAGGGCCCCATGGCTGCTGTCAGAGGCAGGAGAGCTCCTCCCCAGTGGGCTGGTACATGCCAGTCGTACCAGCCCTGCCTGCGAGGTGGGCTGCGTCCACTCCCAGGAGGTCAGAGTGCTGGTGCGTGAGTGACGGCCTGGCCCTGCTGAGCCACGGCTGGTGGGAAAGGAGCTGCTCTGTGTCCTGAGGCTGCACCTATGGGGGTGTGAGTCCACACCTCCCCCAAACTTGCAAGTGGAGTGAGTGGTAGGCGCCAGGTGCCCAGGTGGAGGGCGGGTGCTCAGGCCCAGTGCCTGCCCCTGGCACCTGGAAAGCTCCCACATTGGTCTGCACCTCCGGACCAGGCACTCGGGCGCTCCGTGGCCGTGTGCTCTGCGTGCAGGTGCTGCACTGTAGCCCTGCTGACGGTCTCTGTGTGTTCCAGGGAAGGTGGCCATCCAGAAGGAGGACCTGCAGAAGTACCACAACAGGGACACCTGGTTCCAGCTGCAGCACGTGGATGCCGACTCGGAAGTGCAGGTGAGGCGGGGCGGTGGCCGGAAGCCTGGCGTGGTGCTGAGTCCTGCTGAAGACATAGCTTGGGCCTCAGGAGGGAGGAATGGTCAGCACACCCTTTAGCCACAACTCACACCAAATCCTGACATGGGCTGATTTTGCTAGTTCCTTTGGTTATTGTCACACTTGTAGGGCGGATTAGAACAGCTCTGAAGATCATGACATGACCAGGCGCTGGGTGCCTGGCCCTTTCCTCCTCTCAGGCTTGCACGTAAGGTGGCGGGTGGCGCGGGGGCCACGCTGCTGCGGTCAGACCCCTGTGGGGCTGTCCTGAGCTCTGGACCTGGAGCAGCAGAAATGCCCACACTACCAGAACAAAGGCCTGGTCCTGGGCCAACCTGCGTTGCTTGGCCATGGTGCGTGACTGAGCCCAGCCCAAGAACAGCCAGGCTGGTCAGAGCTCAGCTCCCACATCCAGGAGTGGCGTGTGCTGCTGGGCCAACTCTGCGAGCCTGCGCCTCCTGGTCTGGAGGTGGGTTCAGCAGGCCAGGGTGCACGTGTGTGGCTCAGCGGTGCTGGGTGGTGTAGGCTGTGGCTGTCGCCGCTGCTTTATACCTGGACAGTGGTGTCATGAACAAAGTTCCTCAAGTAGGGGTCACGTGGGGACTTGTCCTGAGACTTCCTTGGAAGCCATCGTGGTCAGCTGGGGAAGATCCGTGCTACCGTGCTGGCAGGTTTGGGCTCCAGGCCCAGGTGGCCTGCCTGCCTACCTCACCCCTCAGGGACCCTCCTCCTCAGCAGGGCTGTCTGGGCAAAGGGCAGAGGTTCAAGGTTGCAGTCTGCTAAGGTCATGGGCCACTCAGACCCTGTGACCAATCAAGGTTGGTACACAAAGTCGATGGTGAGCTGGGCTTGGGGATGATGAGCGTGAAGGCCCTGCCTTGGAGAACACACTTCTCACTTAATTAACTCTTAATTAACTCTACCTCCCGGGAAAGCTTGGCCAGAGCCCAAGTGTGTGGGAACCAGAAGACACTAATTACTGCAGAGCTGTAATAGCGGCAGGAGAGCAGCCCAATCCTGGGCCCAGCTCAGAAATCTCGCCCAGCAGGGGCTTCAGAAGGCAGCTGTGAGTGGGCGCTGTGGCCCCTGCTCCTCAGGCAGACGGAGAGCAGCAGGTCTGGCTGCCAATTGGTGCAGCCTGCAGAGACCTGGGCAGTTTCCCCAGATTTGCTTGATTTTACTGGCAAGTGTGACTTTTCCTATTTCTAGCCTTTTATTATCATTTTTATTTACTTAAGTTTGAAATGGTTATGGATTTATGGAAAGTCGCTGAAAAGAGTGCCCTGGAGTGAGGATCAGCTGGCTGGTGCGTCTCCTTGTACCTGGAGAAGGGTACCCATCCGGCGGCCCTGCCTCTCGTGGCTGGTTCAAGAGCCTCCATGTCTGAGCCACCTGCAGCTGCGTTCAGATCACACCGTTCACGCACATGCCTCTGTCCTATGCAGCTTCACCCCCGGATTCTTGGTGTGGGAAATAGCAGATTTTTCATCTTGGCCACTTTGAGTCCAGGTCTGTGGCAAAAGCACACGCACACCACTGTGCGGCGTCACGTCCATCTCCAGACTCTCATCTTCCCAAGCCGCGGCTCTGTCCCCAAGTGGCCGGGGTCAGCAACCAGTGCCTGCGGCTCTGTCTGACGGGCAGGGTCTCCTGGAAGCCGTGGAGCCTCTCCCTTCCCTGGGCCTGGCGTCCTCAGCTTCCCCGAGAGCGGGCCAGACTCCCTTCCTCCCCCGGCTGGCCGCGCTCCCAGATGAAGGGACGTGCGTGCCCACTGGGGCGGCCGTGGTCAGCTCTACCAGGTGGCTGGTGGGTATTCTGGGAAACTCTGGTGTGTAGACTGGTGTTGCCACCACAGTTGGGATTCAGAGCAGCTCTGTCACAGCAGAGCTATAAATACGGCACACACGTGAGCCTGGTGGGCGGGCGTCTCCTAGCTGCTGCGGGAGGCAGTTCCGCCCCCGCCCAGCCAATCCCCTGGGAACTCGGGTGGCAAAGGGCCGGGGAGCTGCCTGGGGCTGGAGGAGGACGCGCATGGTAGCCCTGGGGGTGCTGTGGCACTGCCCTCAGCCCTTCTCTGCTGCGTCTGGCTCTGGACGTTTCCTGCCCACAATGTGGCCAACATCGGGGGCGGCTGCTCTGCCTCAGGCTGACCCTCTTCACTCGCATTTCAAAATGTCAGTCATAGTTTTAGAAGGGCAGAGGGCAGCATGTGGCTTCCTGGGTCCACTGCCCCGTAACTCACAGGAAGCAGGCTGCTGAAAGAGGGCCACCGGGTGGGTGATACCAGGTCCACTGGGCGGAGGGGACAGGCAGGTCAGCAGCCTCTTGCCTTCTGCAATGGGTGACTTCAAAGGCCTTGGACAAACACTTGTCACCTCTGCCCTCCCTGGGCACCCCCTGTGTGGAGAGGGTGGAGCAGGGACTGATGCCCTGTGGCGCTCAAGGTCCTGGGGGCACCAAAAGGGCAGGGGTGCTGCCAGCCCCTCACCCTGCCCCAGCGCACCCTGTGCAGGATGGTGTGCTGACTGTAGTTATCGAGGGCCGGCTTCCACCACCCCAAGGTGTCCAGCCTGGAGACGCGGTGGGAACCCACCACTCCAGGACACCTGGGAATTTTGTCCTGTGTGTGTCAGGCAACCTGAGAGATGACCAAGGGCCAGCTTGAATCTTGCCGAGGGCACGAGGCTAGCAGGAGGAGCGGAGTGCCAGGCTTTCCTCCTTCTCTGCCTGGTTCTGCGCCTCTGCTGCCTCTGTCTTCTCTCCTCACAGTCTCGCCGGGTCCAGGTGCTGGGGCAGCCTGGAGACCATCCAACGTCCAGGACTGTGGACTCAGAGCATGGCCTCACACAGGGAAGGCCTTCCTGAGGAAACGGGCAGGGAGCACTGGAGGCTTTTTATCTTAATAAGCATCATTTATTGATTTATTTTTAGCAGTTTTATACAACAGAGAGGTCGAGCAGACCCTGTGCACCCTGCCTGACCAAGATTGGCTCTTACTGCTATTGGAAGTCCTGGGTTCACTTTCGGGTGTGTGCTCCGGCAAAGGCCATCCCTGTGCACCTGCTGCCCACACACCCATGGTCCACCGTGGCGGCATCTGCTTTCTGACCACGGGAGCTGTGCTCTCTCTTGTTCCTGGGCAGCCTGCTGGAGCTCACGTTGTATTCGTCCTTCCAGAGATCTTGTTTTCCCCTGTGGGCTTCCTGTTTTCAGTTCCACCCATTGCTGGTCTAATTTCGATCACCTCTTTTTTCTGCTTTCTAGTTCAATCTGCTCTCCTGGTTCTAGACGAGGTTGCTGGTTCTGGGTCCTTCCTCCCTTCCAGGAGATGCGGCCGGCGCTCCGATCTCCCTCCCACGGTGCTTTTGTAGTACTTCCTCAAATTCTGAGGAGTTTTAGTTTCTTTTTTGTTCATTTAAAAATATTTTAAAATCTCTCTTGAGACTTCCTCTCTGACTCACGAGACGGTTAGAATCGTCTAGGTGTGGGGGGTTCAGCTGTTGTTGCTACTGGTTTCTACGTAATCCCCACATGGCTGACAGGACTTTCAGATGTGTCCAGGGGAGTCTGGTGAGGAGGACGTGGATCCTCTGCCCCGAGCGTGGAGGGAGCACCCCTCGGAAGCAGCCATCTGCAGACCTCCGTCAGCCTCACCCAACTAAGGACCCTGTCCACTTCCAGGGTTTTCTTAACTTGTCAATGTCATTATTCACCTTAAATAAGAACACAGACAAGTGGTCAGCCCCAAGGCCACCTTTCTCTTGCAGAGAACAGCTGCCCACAGGACACCTGCCTGCACCCCATAAGACCCGCCTCACCTGCCAGCCCATCAGACCCAGGGGGTGACAGGTCAAGAAAGCGGCCGTCCTGGGGTCCCCTGTGCCGGCTGCCCCAGCTCCCCTCTCCAGGGAGGGCCCTCCCCGGCCGTGAAGGCACAGGCCCAGGTGTGCTCCAGGAAGCTGTGTCCCCACCATCCGGAAGGTGTGACCCTTGAGGGTCACAGTTACTTGTGCCAGGAGGTCTCCGCACCCTCTAAAGTCACCACCTGGCCACTGCCCGCACAGGAAGAAGGCCACCTGCACTGGTGGGCGGGGGCGCTTCTGGGCTACAGGTTCGCCAGGGTGGCTCCCAGGCAGGAGGGCCACGGAGTGTGGTTCCTCGGGCTTCACCATGCCACGCCTCTCCCCGGCCTCCTAGAAGGAAGGCTGCCGTCCACACTGCAGGCAGCTGGGGAAAACAGGAAGCAGGAAGGAAGCTGCCCTGGCGCTGCTGGCCACAGGGCGGCCAGTCTCACCCCAGGCACATTCCTTAACTTTCAAGAGGCCACTGGAGATGAATTTGAGTTCTGTCCCTCCAAACACCTTGGAGACTTCCAACATCAGTCTTAAAGGAGTTGGTCCCTGGGTGGAGGGGCTAGAGTTCAAGAGACTGCCCCCTGGTGGTAGAACCCCTTTGGTCCTGAGCCCTGGCCCTGTTCTCTCTGCAGCCCAGGACACAGAGCGTCCACTTTATAGGACGCTATAGCCAGCTCCAGGCCAGGCTACTGCTCAGTGAAAGGGAGCTGTGGGAAATGGTCCTGGCATCTCCACTGCCACCTTCCTGCCCTGCTGTCACCGTCCCTGAGACTTTGCTGTCAGGTCAAGGGTCTGAGTTGGGGGGTCAGACCAGGTCACTGGGAGGCCAGGCCCAGAACCCCAGAGCAGTAAACCTGCAGAGAAGGCTGCCAGCCCAGGGCATGCGGGCAGCAGAGCCCTATTGCCTGGTGCCCACAATTCACACCTGGAGAAGTCATGGGGACATCATGGGGGCACCAGGGTGCTTGCAGGTGATGGTTCAAGTGTTAGAGGTGTCTGTGTGAGCCTGGCCTTTCATTCCTCAGGAGGTAAGCCACTAGCGGTCAGGTGCCACAGAGAACCCAGCAAGGGCTACAGCTCAGGACAGCACGGACCTCATCCCGCCATGCAGCACTCCAAGCCCTGGCTTCCTCCCATCTCAGTGTGCTGCTGCTGTCTGGTGCTTGTGTCCACTTCTGGGCACTGGATGTTCCACCTGCCCAGGTCCTTGTACAGCTGGGGGAAAAGCCACAAAAGGTGGGCCCCAGCCCTGCCCGAGGAGGGGGAATGTGGGCCATCACATGGTTGCTTCCGTGGGTACTGGCTTGCTGTGTGAGCAGACTTGGGTTCCCTGGGCTCTTCAGGAGCGTGTGGGTGCAGGGCTCGTGAGACACCGGGGAACCTCCCCTGCTGTGCCACATCTGCGCATGGGGTGTGGCGAGCCCAGCCTTGGGCCCTGCGAGTGGAGTGGACAGGCAGCACACCTGGAGCTGCTTTGCCGAGAGTCTGTTCTAATGCCTCTGAACGCCGATTTCAGAAACAGCATGTGGACACAGTAGAAAGCCTCTGGGTGTCCCAGAGGAGCCTTGTCCTGGTATCCAAGTGCTGGGTTTGGAGCCTGGCCACTGGAAGTGCCTCCCTTGGGGCTCGGTAGCCTTCCTGCAGTCACCTCTCCTCTGCGACACTCTGTCCTTACGCCTTGCAGGGCAAGGTCCACCTGGAGCTGAGGCTGAGCGAGGTCATCACGGACACGGGCGTTGTCTGCCACAAGCTCGCTGCACGGTAAGATGCTCCTGGCTGGCTAGGCCCTCTGTGTCCCTCCTCTTGCTGCCCACAGAGTGGCCATGATATCTCCTGCCCCTGCCCTACCAGGTCTCATGGCTTCTGTTCCTCCACAGTGGGCCTAGGTTAGGTGAGGCCACCTGGGCCAGCCTACCCTTCTACTGAAGGTGGCCAAGTGCACTCTGATGACAGGTGAGGACAGAGTGAGGGCCTCAGGGTCTCCCTTGGGTGCCCACTTTGTCCCTCGTGCCATGTGCTCACCAGCAAGAGTGGTGCCCCAGTGTGACTGGGCAGCATCCTCCCTCCTTGCAAGATGCCTGTGGAAACCCAGTTCAGTGCTGGGATCTCATGCTTTGTGCTCTGCCAGTGGGTGAGGCTGGGTAAGGAGGGTCCTTCAGTCCCCGCTGTCCCCACAATGGCCCAGGACACATGACACAGCAGTGAGTCTGTCCATTCTAATCCTGGTGATAAGTCTGTCTGTGGCAAACGGACTGTGTCTGGAGCATGCACTGGGACTGGGGGCACTTCTGGGAGGTAACCAGCCGGGCAGACATGTTCTGGGAAGGTCAGGAGTCAGCTGTTCCTCTGCTCAGGAAATGTCTACTGAGTGCCCAACGTGGCTTTCCACCTTGGGTGCCCCAAGGATCCCTACAGGGCTCAAGAGGAGCACAGGCGACTGACCCTCTCTAGACTTAGGATGGCCCCAGACCTCCATAGACAGGAGTGCAGGTGGATGTGGATGCAGGCTCAGCTGAGAGCCTCTGGCCAGCAGCTGTGGCACCAGGTGCAGGTGTACAGCCATGACAGAGCTGGCCAAGTGCAGGGAGGGACCTAACAGCACCTAAACACAGGACTGTGCCATGAGGCAGGGGCCTCCTGACCCGGTGGCCTCCACTCTGATGTCATGGGCCCCGAGGGGCCTTTCCACACCCATGAACCCATCACTGACCGCAGGCTGCAGGCACTCTGGACGCTGAGTGGACCCTGCAGGTCCTGACCATGGCTGTGGGATCCATGGGTCTCGCACCCAACTTGGCTCCAGGGAGCTGCGTGGGGCCTTGTGGGGAAGTCTGGCCCTGAGCCCTCAGGTGCCCTGGTCCTGCAGGCCTACAGACTGGGCCGCCTCTTGGGGAAGGCGCCACATCCTCCAGGGGAGGGCCAGACACCTTGTGAGAGCAGGAACTGGCACCGCCCCTCCTCACCAGGCAGATGCAGTCCATGTCCCTGGGGTTCCCAGAGCCTGGGGCCCCCCTCCCAACCCCCCCCCCCCCCGCTCCACCCACCCTGGATGGGCAGGTGCCGCTGCACCCTCCTCCCCACCAACCAGCTCAGCCTCCTGGTGAAAACCAACCTTCCTCATGCCGCCCTCCTGCTCCCTGCTCCCTCTTCTCTTTCTCTAGCTGTCCTGCTCTCTTTCTCTGCTGTCCTGCCCCAGGGAACTTCCTCTGCCATTCTGTCACTTTGTCATGTGCAAGGGTCCTGTGTGCATTTCCAATTCCAAGCTCACAGGCCAGCAAGTCTTGTGGACAGTCCTAGAGCCACCAAGTCACCCTCCTGGCCAGGCCACCACATTGTCAGAGAAAGTGGTCTCAGAGGGGCACCTGCCAAGGGAAGACCCCTTTTCAAGCTTCCAGGAAACCTCAAGCCCAGTGAAGACCTCGTTTTCCATTATTAGGAATTACAAATGGGAAAGCACTTCAGGTTATAGATTCGTGGCTCTTTTGAGGTTCAGGAGACCCCCAGAGCCTAGTCCAGGGTTGGAGCAGGGGGCTGGGTACAGGGGCGGTGCAGGGATGGTAGCCCTGGCTGAAGGCAGCCCTGCAGCCCTGACCGCAGGGCAGGACACACCTGCCCATCTCCCTGCCCAGGCAGAGCTGGAGACCTCCAGCTGTCCAGGTGCAAGAAGGCAGAGGTCCACCCTGTCTGCACCACAGCCTCTGGCTGTGTTATGAGATAGGCTGCATAGTAAGACCTATGACTATCAGCTGCAAACTGGGGTTCTTGTTCTTCAACTTTAGAAAGTCCGCGTCTCCAGGGCCAGGCACCTCGGAGCACCAGAGTGGGAGTGGAAATACTCAGAGAACACTGTGCTCCTGTCCTCTTCACATAAGATGTGCCTGTGTCAGTCGATCGATTTCGTGTAGAACTGGTCCTCGATAATGCACAGCACGTGGACATCCCTGTTTTCAAGATGATTACAGTCTGATTTTCTGCTGTCTTGGGTGCCCATCACAGGGCCCCAGGTTACAGTTGTAGCAGCGCTGAGGGTGCCAACGTGGGTGCCTTCAGCATGTGGCTGGTAGGAACCTATTGCTCCTTTTCCTCTAAAACTCCTGTGCACTGCTGTGGGGCCATCTTTGCTTTGAGCTGCAGAGCAGTGTTCCTCACATTGGTCTCCGCAGCATGAGAGGTTCGACTGTGACTCCCCGAGTTCTCCCTCAGGCTGTCCAGCACACAGCACACCCACCCTCTGGGCTGCACTCCATCCCCTGACCCCCTGGAAGCCATGAAATGTGTTTGCAGAGGACGCAGACCCTCTGACAGGGAGGGCGTGGGGCTCCTCCATCACTGAGTGAGCTGCCACAGTCCCCACTCCTCCCACCAGCCACCCCAAGCTCACCCGCAGGAGCTCCTGCTGCCTACAGGATCTGGGGTCTGTCACCTAAACACAGCTGTGCTATTGACTAGAGCCTGTGCTTCTCAATAGAGTTCTAGATAGGTAGACAGGTAGACAGGTAGGCAGCAGACAGATGGGTAGACAAATAGACAAACAGGTGTGTGAACAGGTAGATAGATCAGTAGGTGGGTAGGTAGGTAGTTAGACAGGCAGACACACAGGTAGACAACCTTGAAATTCTTACTTACCACCTCCCCTTTTGCTGCCATGCCAGCCAAGCAGAAGTGAGTCTCTTGGACACCTCTGCCCAGCTGGTGATCTGCTCCCCTTCCTGGAGCATTGCCCAAGAAGTGGTAGAGGTCTTTGGTGGGTGCATTAATGGACCAGCAAATATTTGCTTAGTGGATGAGTCGAGGTAACCAAGGACTACACGAGCAATCTGGGGAAGCAGACTCTCCAGGGAGCGAGAGCAGGAGAGCGGGCAGGGACAACAGGGACACCAGCCGGCCCCCAGATGAGGAGGGCCAGGAAGCCCTGTGGGACACGGGGCAGCCTCACAGGCCCATGATGCCAGGAGGAGGAAACGGAATACGTGGGTAGATCAGGGAGCCCGAGGACAGTGGCCACTCAGGTGGCAGCCTGTGGAGCAGTGTCTTCTCTCCTGATGGAGAGAAGCCTGCAGGGACACCATAGTCAGTAAAGCTGGGCAGCTCAGGTCAGGTTTGGACACCTGCTCCTGACCTGACTGGCAACAGAACTGGATTCACCCTTACCCACAAGGCCCGCGCATCATGTGCATGGACAGTGGTCAGACCCACTTCCAGGATGCAGCAGGGGTTGGGGTCCAACTGTGGTCCTTGCTGGGCAGGCAAGTCAGGGAGGAGCCCTTGGGCACAGGTGGGAGTGAGAGGCTGGAAGGGACGGGGCTGGGCCTCTTCAACCTCCAAGCCCAGGGCCCAGGAGGGACTTTGTGTCAGGACTTCCCAGGAAGAGAATGCACACCCTCACAGCGCAGTGTTGGAAAATTCTGAACTCTCAGAACCACAATGTCCAGCATCTGCTCAAAAATTTCAAGAAATGGAAAGTGTGACCCAGACCTGGAAAAGGAGTGGCAGAGCTGGTGGGTCAGCAGACAAGGACACCAAGGAGACAGGGGCTGCTGTGCACCAGCAGCGAATGGGTGACCCAGGACCTGTCCCAGGTGCTGCAGAGGGGCATGTAGTGTGGCCACCGCCCAAGTCCTGGAGCAGAGGCCGACTCTAGGGCCCCTCACCCCAAAGCAAAAGGAGAAGTATCGGTGACCAGAGGGAAGGACAGTGCAATGCAGCCACGCTGGGAAGAGCAGGGGCTCCCAGTGCACAGGACTTGAGACTGGGTGGAGGAAGGGCTGGACAGGCAAGAGGGCTGCAGTTAGGCAGCCTTGGTCAGCTCAGCTGGCTGGTCACACGCGCGTGCCAGCACTGCTCCGCAGGAGTCCTGGCTGCTCCAACAGGCAGTTTCCATTTGCTCTGCAGGATGCTTATGAGCAGATCTGGGCCCCGCAGGCACTCTGTTCCCGTGAGCGACTGCTTTTCTTAGGGTTCTCATCATGGGTGACCTGCCTACAAGGTCCACTCTTCCTGGAAGGTGTAGGGCAATGACTTGGCACCACCCAGGAGTCTGAGCAGGATGCTCCAACAGCGGGCAACCCTGCAAACCTCAGATGCTGTGTCTCAGTGTCATCGGCCAAGAGGAGGGGATGACCAGCACTGGATGGACACTCCGAATACTTTGTGCCGTGTGCAGAGCTGAGCAGGAATCTGCCCCCAGCTTATGGTGATGAAGGAGACAGGTATAGAATGAAGGCAGATGCCAGGTTACCCACTCTTGATCCCCACAGGGCTCTGAGGGCCCAGGTGAAGAATCAGCGCATTCAGCAAGGGTAGCTGCTCCAAGTCCCTCTTCTGCGGAGGCTCTGTGTGGCTGTGGCACAGATTGCAGACCGCAATACTGGTCAGCTAGACAGCCTGAGGGTGCAGGGCTGCCAGCCTGTGGACCTTGGCCTGGCAGCTTCCAGAGACATGACATGCAGACACTCCCTGGCTATTAACCTCCACCGCTGGACAGTGAGGAGACAGCCTTAGACCCCTCCAGGCCTGGAAGAAGGCTGGACCAGGTCTGCCTGCAGCTGCAAGTTCCCTCCCCTGACCACTGTCTTGTCTCTCTCAGCATCCTCGAGTGCCAAGGCCTGCCCATAGTGAATGGGCAGTGCGACCCTTATGCCACCGTGATGCTGGCTGGACCTTTCAGGCAAGTTGCTTTCCTGTCCTGTCCCCATTTCCTTCTGGTCCTGGGGAGCTGGGGAGTGGCTACCAGGTCCAGCTCTGGAACCAGTAATCCAGTACCTCCTTCAGAGTATGAGGCTGGTGCCTTGGGGTGGAATATGTCGTTTTGACTCCTTTGTATGTCATTCATTGCTCTAACTTTGCTTTGTGAAGAAGGGAGGTCTTGTGACCTTCACATTGGTATTTTTGGCTCAGCAAAGGCTCCCAATTTGCATGCCACCTGGAGGTGGGGACAAACAGGAATGTGTATGAGATGAATAAAGGCAGAGGCTACTGTGCACTCGGTAGCTGGTTTCAAGACAGGTCTGCAGCCAGCAGGGTCATTTTCCATCCTGACCTTCCTCTCATGACTGCAGATCGGAAGCCAAGAAGACGAAAGTGAAAAAGAAGACCAACAACCCCCAGTTTGATGAAGTGTTTTACTTCGAGGTTGGTACTGGAGCAGGGTGAGCTTGGAAAGCCCACCCAGGACTCTGGTGGGACTTCTCCGTCACCTGGAGAGGCCAGGCCCATGGCCCAGGGTCTCACCTTCCTCCCTAGGAAGAAAGCTGCTCGTTCCTCCTGGCCTGGCAGATCTGGGTGGAAGGGGCAGGTGCTGCTGTCCCAGTCGTCAGGACTCGGGGTTCAACTGGCTGGTTTCGGGGTTTGTTGTTTTTCTGACTGTTCCACCCCAGCTTCCCTCCACCGGAAACGTGAGGGTGTGAAGCCAAAGGAGAAGTGATTCAGACCCAGAGGTCTGCTGGCAGCCGCTCAGAGCGTGTGGCAGAATTAAAGGAGGGTGAGGCTGAGGCCAGACAGGCAGGTGCGGGCGGACGCAGCCCTGGGTGTGCAGGCACGTGGCAGTGTCTTTCCCAGCATGCTTTGCACACCAGGTCCTGGCAGGGGCGAGCAGGAAGCCCGGTTCACTGCAGCCTCAGGGTACCCCCGGCAGGTGCACCATGGTCAGAACACGTGGGAGAGCTTTCCCAGTACGAATCACCGGAGGGCTGCCTAGACCACCTCAGCCAGCAGTTCTCAAGCTGTCTCTAATGTGCGAGGAGCAGGTTCCACTTGCTAAAAACGCAGTCTCCCCCCACTGGGTTAATGTAGTGACCGAGCCGAGGTTCAGAGCCCAGGTCTGGAGTTGCCACCAGCACCTCCCTGAAGGTCAACCTGGTGGGCTGCTGTTCAGGCAGGGTCCCAGCTCCCTGAGCCCCAGGCCTGAGGGCAGCCCTCTGTCTTCGACTCAGCCACTCCCTCTTGGCTTGGAGCCTCTGGTACAAAGGCCTTCTCACTGCTGCCCAGCCCCCTGGTTCTGCCCGTGCAGAAGCCTCCAGGAAAGGGGCCCAAGACCAGGGCCTCACAGCTGCCCCACAGCAGAGCTGGGTGCAGTAACATCAGCCCCCAGTCCACGTTTTTCCAAGTAACCAGACTGACATGTATAAGTCAAGCCAGTTTAAATTGCACAGAGCCGCCTGCCTTCGCCTGGCAGTGGCAAGCTCCAGCCCCGGGTGCAGCAGACCACTCCATGGGCAGCCGGTGGCGGTCAGGCCAGCATGGGCAGGGTGAGCAGATGCACTGACAGAACCACAGCCTGCGCAGTGGGGAGCTGACAGGGGACGGAGCTTCCCGGAGGAGTGGCACTTCAGAGACCCGTGCAGGTGGAAGAGGAGCCAGGCCCTCCAGAGGCTCAGTGGCCTGAGACCCTCTGGAGCCAGGAGGAGGCAGAGAGTACCCCAGAGCAGTCCCCCAGAGTACCCTGGCTTCACAGGCGCACGTTAAACACGGAGGTTGGGGACTTAGCAATGTGACCTGTCAGGTTCTGTATTACAGCACAGCTCCAGCAAGCTCCAAAAGCCTCTAGATTGGTAAAAACCCACCGATCTTGGAGAGGGGCATGGCCAGCTGGAAGGGGAGTCCCCCATGAATGGCCATGACCAGCTGCACCCCCACCAGCCCATGGGGCTGCTGGTGTGTGCTGGGCCTCCACCGGGCCTCCACCGGGCCTCCACCACTGCACCTTGTCTCCAGTCCTCTGCTACAACATCAGGAGGGAAACACGCTTGATCCTTCAGTTTTCTGAACCTCGTTAGGTACAGGCTTGCCGAGCTGCTCGTGAGGTTATAGGACAGACAGTAGAGTGGGCTGCACCTGGTCAGAGAGTCGAGGGTGGCCCCCTGAGTGAGGGGTCCTCATACCCAGCTAGGGCTGGAAAGGAAACTGCAGGACATGAAGCTGACCACAGGCGACCTGGCTCCTGCCTATCTGGGGGCCAAAGCACCCCACTGCACACCTTGTTGCTCCTCCTGGCAGAACGCAGCCTCTGCCATAACATTCCGTGGCCTCAGGGACCCTGGGGCCAGTTCCAAGGTCAGGAAACCAGACTGGGAGCCTGTTTTAGTCAGCTTTTTCACTGCTGTGACTCTCGGACCTGACCAGAACAACTAGAGGAGGAAAAGTTTATTTACAACTTGCAGTTGCAGAGGCCTTGGTCCATAGGAGGCCGGCCCGTTCCTCAGGGCTCGAGGTGAGGTGGACCATCATGGCAGAATAGGGCAGTGCAGGGAAGCAGCTCCCATCACGGTGCTCAGCAGAGACTCCACTCACCAGTTACACACACATATGCCCAGAGCCACACCCAGTGCCCACCTCCTCCAGCCTCACCCCACCTGCCTCCAGTCACCACGCAGTTAATCCCTTCGGGGATTAAGTCACTGAAGGGGTTGAGACTCTCAGAACCCCTTCGTCTCCCTCTGAATCTTCCTGCATTGCCTCACCCCTGAGCTTTTGGGGGACACCTCACACCCAAACCATAACAGAGCCTGAATCATGCCTTAGCCCTTCCTGACGTGGCTGGTCTCAGGGCAGGGGGCTGTTCTCTCTGGGCTGCAGGCTGCAGCACTGCAGACCCCTGGTGGCCCGGCCAGTGGGTCTGAAGTCCTGTTTCTCCACCTGACTCCAGGTAACTAGACCCTGCAGCTACAGCAAAAAGTCCCACTTCGATTTTGAGGAGGAAGACGTGGACAAACTTGAAATTCGGTGAGTGGAAAGTCAGGCCATGCTTCCCATGAGGCAGTTCAGTGTGAACTCTGCTCCTTTGTTTTTTGTCTAGTTTCTCAAAACAGGGGCAAGGATAGAAATGAACTACCATCTTTGTGGTTATTTAACACCAGGACTATAGGAGTGCTGGCTGAAGACCCTGCATCTAAGCTTGCAGACATCTGGGTATTGGGTGGAAGGGCACCTGCTCAGCAACAGACCAGCAGAACTGACTCTTGTGCAGCTTCTGATGCAAAGGTCAGGTTCACCACGCAGGGTCTGCAAGGGTCTGTTCACCAGGACTACCCAAGGCATGCATGGGCAGATGGTGGCCACTTCTGTGGGGTCTTGTTCTAAAGCTCATAGAGCACACCTGTGCCTGTTACCCTCAAAGATCGGGCCAGCTTCAGACAGTGCCAGGGGCCGTCTCCCCAGCAACACTGACCTTGGGAATCCTGCCAGGTCACAAATCTGGGTTGTGCAGCTCCTCACTGAGCAGGTCCCTCACCCATCCTCAAGGCTCTGCCTCTAGGGCTGGACACCCTGTGGAGCTCTTGTCCCCTCCAGAGGTGGCAGCACCTCAGGAGCCTGTGTGTCTTTCTGCTCTGTCCAAGCACGCATCAGGGAACCCGGGCTTCCCTAAGTGCTTGCCTAGGCAGCCCTTCTTCCGTAGTGATAAGAACCCCCAAGCCTGCAGGATGGTGATGTGGGGCTTTGCTTTGCTCCAGTCTGGAGCCTCCCACTCACTGTGAAGAGGCAGGCGCAGCAAGGAGGACGAAGGAGGGAGGGGGCCCAGAGAACGTGCCAGTCGCCTCTTTTCTGACCCTTCACACCTGTGCTATGGCTACTTGGGATGTTCCTGCTACCATTTAGATTGTTTGGTCAGGATCCCCACCATGTCCAGCATGGCGAGGTGGGGGGAAGCCAGCAGCCCCTCCCAGTCCCCACATATGTGGAACACCCTGACCCTCTTGGAGAACTGTGCTCACTGGCACTGGTGAGGACAAGGGAACCACACGTGGTCTTCTAGAGTGTCTCCCTCCAGCAGTGCCCCAACTGTCAGAGCACAGCACAACTTACGAGACCGTCAGTCCAAGGGCAATGCTGGCCATGCACCAGCCTGTCAGTCAGACACAGGGCTGTGGCTCATAGGTATCCCAGGGAACACCAAGCATCCTCCCAAGGAAAGGGCCAGAGAGACTGCCTACTGTGCCAGGCTGGACTCCCCAGAATACAGTGTGGACTTGTCAAGTGCCATGCTCCATGCAGACCTGGCTACAGCCCTGTCCTGGGGCAGGGGGTGCCAGCCTCTCTGTGGCAGAGTTGGGATCTGAGTTCAGAGTCCTGTGGCCACCACTTCCTCACCTGCCAGGCAGGTCCCACAGATTAGTCCCCAGGGTCAGGCTGGGCTGGAGTCAAGGCATTGCCAGGCCCTGTGTGTGAAGGATGCTTGCTGGTGCATGTGGGCTGCTCCTGGGCGAGGCACAGACACTGAGTAGTCACTCAGCTCCACTGCACGAAGTGATGCCCGAGGGTGCCCTCTGTCACCAGGCCAGGAGGAGCTGAGTCCTGGGGCCTGCTGCCCCCGGCCCCGGCTCAGGGTGTGGGCCCCTCCTTGATTCCAGCAGCCCAGGAGTCACTGGTCTCCGCCCTCAGCCACTCTTGCTTTGCTGTGATCAGTGTAGGTCTCCGCTGAGTTGCTTTGGGGCTGGAGGCCCTTGCACCAAGCCCTCCTGGGAAGCAGTCGCCGTGTCCTGCCCGGCTCAGGTGAGGTCTGAGTGCCATTCCTCTTTCAGAGTCGACCTCTGGAATGCCAGCAACCTCAAGTTTGGAGACGAGTTTCTGGGGGAACTGAGGATCCCGCTCAAAGTGCTGCGGCAGTCCAGCCCCCACGAGGCGTGGTAGGTAGCTGCACCTCCACCAGCCGTCACGCCATCAGCGCAGACAAGTGTGGCCCATGCTTGAGGCCGCCCTCTGCCCAGGAAGCCACCTGCTGGTCACACAGGGGCAGTGCCAGCACAACCTGGCCAGCTGGAGCTGGACCCCTGCTTTTGCAGAGCAAGCCTGAGCCCCATCAGAGGTGGCCACCAAAACCCACCTAAGATCAGAGGGCTAAGTGCCTGGATACAGGACCTGTGTACTACAGATCTCAAGCTGCCTAGCCAGGGAAGTCCAAATGGAGAGGGACCAGACTGGGCAGAACAGAGGGAAGAGTTTCACTCAGACACCACTAGAGCAACCATGGCCACTGCGCAGGCCAACCCTCCCCTCTGACACAAAAAGCGCACCACACTCATTAAAGGACTGCAGCGTTGCTTATCTCTGCAGCGTTGATCTTCACAGCTGATGCCTGACCGCAGAGCTTCCCTGCCCTGCGTGTCCTTCCTTCTGGGACCTGAATTCCTCCCCTTCTCACCCTCTTCTCTTTCCTCCTGCTTCTGGGACCTCATCTTCTGTCTGCGGCTCTATGAGTGCCCCAGGAGACCCTCGGGTGTTCTGCAGAATGCCCTGGAGCCCTGCCTCCTGTCTAAGCCCCTGAGATCCACGGCAGCGTCTGCTGCAGGGGTCCCCAGGCCTGCTGCCTCAGCTGCACCCGTGTCCCCTCCCAGGTACTTCCTCCAGCCACGAGACAATGGCAGTAAGAGCCTGAAGCCGGATGACCTGGGGTCACTGCGACTGAATGTGGTTTACACAGAGGACCATGTCTTTTCTTCCGATTACTACAGCCCCCTGCGCGACCTACTACTGAAGTCTGCAGACGTGGAGGTGTGTGGCAGCTAGCTCACTCAGCCTCAGGACAGCCCCCCAACACCCCAGCCTGCTTACCACCCCGCCAGGCCCAGACCAAGCCTGCTTTCTGCCCCAGAACGCCTGTCACCCCAGCCCTTCCGCAGCTGTAGCCACAGAACCTTGCTGTGCCGACTTTCTGACTTAGGACTGACCCTGCGTCTGGTGGGCCCAGGCCCTAGTGCTACTTGCTGGCCGGGACCCCACCCTCTAGTGCAGCTAAGCTGTGCACACTGGTGGTCTTGATGTGGGCAAAGAGCATTTTCATGTGCTGACCCACCCTCTGCAGAAGGAAGGGCCCAGGCCCCTCAGGCGCTGCTCCTGAGAGCTGGGTGCACCATGGGGAGGTTGTTGGTTTGGGGAGCTTGCCCCTCACAGTGTCTCTGCACAGCCCGTGTCGGCATCGGCGGCCCACATCCTGGGTGAGGTGTGCAGAGAGAAGCAGGAGGCGGCCATCCCCCTGGTGCGGCTCCTGCTGCACTACGGCAGAGTGGTGCCCTTCATCAGCGCCATCGCCAGCGCAGAGGTGAAGAGGACCCAGTGAGTGCCGCCAGCCTGTGCAGCCAGCCCCACCCCTTGTCCCTGAGGCCCGCCCCTGCTTCACCTCCTCTGCCCTGGCCAGTCCAGTCCCCTGCACCCCAACCTGCGGGGTCCCCTGGTTCCACCCTATAACTCGCCCCCTTCTCCAGTGCTCCCTATCTGCCACACTCCCAGCCCTACCTGCTGCAGCACTGTCCAAAGCCAGGGTTTGTGGGCAGAGAGGTTGAGGGCTCCCCAGGGGCCAGGTAAGTTCAGGTCTTGCACAGGTTGTACTGATTCTTTGAGACTGTTGACTTTTCGGGGAGAACCGAGGAGAGCATTTGGGAAGGGGGAACAGGATGCTCACCTGGGACAGTTCCTGCTCTGGGAGCTGCGGGTCCCTGTGAGAGGTCCAGAGTCTAGGGCCGGGGGATGGCGCTGCTTCTCTGAAACTGTCCCTGGGGACCCTGTTGATGGAGAATCAGGGAGTGACAGTGCAGGTGACCAGTGTCCAGGCTGCTGGGTTTTGTCTGCTCGTGCCCTGGCCTTGTGCATTGCCTGAGATTTTGGTGCAAGGACACTTGGATTCTCTGCAGTAACACTTCACAGGGCAGGGCCAGCTCTGAGCTTACCAAGGGCAGCACAGGCCAGTATGGGAGTCCCTGTCATTTCACAGCAGACCTAGGAGGCCCTCCTGTCCACTCTTGATGACTAGTGCCCAGGGACAAGTTCTGCTCCCTCTGCCTCTAGGAGATGGACAGCCCCCCCTATTTTCCAGGGACCCCAACACCATCTTCCGAGGAAACTCGTTGGCATCCAAGTGCATAGACGAGACCATGAAGCTGGCTGGCATGCACTACCTGCACGTCACCCTGAAGCCCACCATCGAGGAGGTGAGCCGGGCAGGGTCCCACCAGAGACATCGCCCAGTGCCCATGTGGCTCACCTTCTTGGCTCTTGTGGAGAGGGTGCTCTGCGTGTTCCAAAGTCTTCCTTGCTTTCTCAAATAAAAGTGTTTTTAAAATCCCCCTATTCTGTTAAAAAGAGAAGGACTTGTAAGAAAGCATGACTCCTCCCAAGACCCCATTTACCACCCCCAGTCCCACACCCAGGGACTGGCCCCGAGTCCCTGAGCCTTATGGCTGTGGCGGTCCCTGCCCAGGCACTGACCACTGACTCGCCTGACACCCAGTGGCTTCCCAGCCTCTGCATCCCCCGGCCCTGTCCTGCTGGGCAGCAGTCTCAGAACAAGGCTACAAATCTAGGAAGCCAGGTGGTGTTCTGGTCTGGCCTGTGGGCAAGATCACGGTGGCGCTCGGCACTACAGTGTTCTTAAGCATCTCGGTGAACACATGCGGATCCTCCCCCTGGCCTGCCTCCTGGCCGTGGTGCTGGGTGTGGTCCTTGAGGCCCTGTGGTCCAGGCCTGGCCTTGCCTATGGCTGGCGCAGGGTCTGCTGCCTGGCGGCTTCCAGGGCTGGTGCTGCCTCTCTCAAGGCCCAGGTGCCCTGCCTTCCCAGGGAAGCACCGCCTCTTACTGTTCTTCCAGATATGCCAGAGTCACAGGTGCTGTGAAATCGACCCCGTGAAGCTGAAGGATGGCGAGAACCTAGAGAGCAACATGGTGAGGGGCTGCTCTGTTCCAGGACGCTTCCCAAGTCGCCTGGCGGGGTTTCTGCCTGGGACCTCCAGGACACTGTTCTGGGCAGGGTAGGGATATCCGGGCATGGAGACTCCTTCCTGGCCCTCAGTCCTGAGTGTGGCCACTGAGCCCGTGGGAGGGCCAGCCAGCGAACACTTGTCACCCCCACCCGTGCAGCCTGGCCTTCTCTCCCCTGCGCTCCCCAGAGGGCCATGGCCCACTCGGCAAACTGCCTATCCCCACCTGATGGTAAACACAGATTCCCAAACCAGACCCCACAGGCTGCTCCCAGTGGTGTGCCCCATTTTCCAAAGCAGCAGAACTTGAGGCCAGCACTGCATAGCACGTGCATCCCCTGCGTGACTTCTGTGCAGGGAAGCGCCATTTGGGTCAGACCTTTAGATAACGGTGCGGATTCTTGCCTTTAGAGGCACATCTGGTGCTTGTCCCACACTCCCACAGCAGCTCCGGGAGGAAAGAAGGGATTCCACGTAGCTGCCCAGGGGACACAATTGCTCCACGAGTCACGCTGGCTGTTCTCAGCGGATTTTAAAGGGCAGACTTTTTAAACAGAAGTTCATCTGTGCTGCATGGCCACTCTGAGCCAGTCCCTCCCAGCCTGGCCCAGGTGCTCCTATGGCTTCATGGAGTGCTGTCCAACACTGCATCCCCTGCAGGAGAGCCTACGGCACTACGTGGACCGCATCTTCACCGTGATCACCAAGTCAGGGGTGAGCTGCCCCACCGTCATGTGCGACATCTTCTTCTCCCTGCGAGAGGCAGCTGCCAAGCGCTTCCAAGGTGAGCCCTGAAGCCCCATGTTGGTAGACGAAGACTGGCCGCCCTGGGCCCCTCTGGCTGCCAGTGTCCCCAGTGGGTGTGAGGAGCCTCAATCCCCTGGCTGGTCCTGTGCTTCCCACTCTCTCCTGGTGGTCAGGTGTGAGCTCTTCACGCTGCCTTTTAAAGACACACCACTTGGGGGCTCTTTCCCCTACCAAGTACCCGCAGGGCTTTGGAACTGGGAAAGGAAGGTTTGTTTGTTGGTGACCTGGGCATCCTTCTCAAAACTGCTTCTTAGTCAGGCATGGTGGCCCATGGCAGTAATCCCAGTGGCTTGGGAGGATAAGGTGGGAGGATCACAAGTTCCAAGCCAGCCTCGGCAACGTAGTGAGGCCCTTAACAAGACCCTATCTCTAAATAAAAAATCAAAAGGACTGATGATTTGGCTCAGTGGTTAAGCACCCCTGGGTTCAATCCCTGGTATGAAAAAACAAAATCAAATAAAATGCTTCTTGGTTATGCTGCTCCTGGGGCACCAGGAGCATTCCATCCAACCCACCATGGAACCCTCAAGCCCTCCGCGCCCCCCACATGCCTCATTATACCCCATGTCCCTCCTGCCTGGACCCCTCAAGCCCCACCCCTCCTGACCTGCACACACCTCCCTGCACCCCATGTCCCTCCTGCCTGGACCCCTCAAGCCCCCACTTCCCTACCCTGCACAGACCTCCTTGCACTCCATGTCCCTCCTACATGGACCCCTCAAGCCCTCTGTGCCCCCCCCCACATACCTCCCTGCACCCCATGTCCCTCCTGCATGGGCCTGTCAAGCCCTTCCCCTCCCTGTGCTGCATAGACCTCCCTGCACCCCATGTCCCTCCTTCATGGACCCCTCAAGCCCCCCTCCCTGTGCTGCACAGACCTCTCTGCACCCCATGTCTCTCCTGCATGGACCTCTCAAGCCCCCACCTCCTTGCCCTGCACACACCTCCCTGCACCCCATGTCCCTCCTGCATGGACCCCTCAAGCCCTGCCCCTCTTGCCCTGCACAGACTTCCCTACACCCCAGATCTCCTGTCTGCACAGAACTCCCATGAGCAAGGCAGGGCCGGCTGTCCCTCTGGGTTCAAGGCTCAAATCTGAGCTGCTTCTCAGGCCTGGGTGCCCTTGCTCCCAGGTCTCACTCCCTGGGAACCTGGTCCTGGTGGGTGTGTCCTGCCAGATCCACTCTCAGAGGATCAGGAGAGGTAGTTCCCGAGAACAAATTGGAAGTAAAATATAATCAACAAAACTGTCCTCCCATCCCAGATGAGAGCAAACCACCCAGTGAGACCCCAGGAAGGCTGGTGAGTGGGGGGCGCATCTGTGACTCCAGATGGTGACCATGGTGACAGCAAGACTGACAGAGACAGAGAGACAGATAGCACTGGGGGCCAGGCAGAGGCCCCAGGAGGGGCAGGACAGTAGGAACCCCAGTGCCCGTGCTGTGGCACCCCACTGAGAGGTGTCGCTCCCCCAGATGACCTGGACGTGCGGTACACAGCCGTGAGCAGCTTCATCTTCCTGAGGTTCTTTGCTCCTGCCATCCTCTCCCCCAACCTCTTCCAGCTGACGCCTCACCACACGGTAAGTGGTCAGCCCTGCAAGCCAGCCCGTCCTCTCCTGGACTGGCCATCCCCTGAGCCCACCTGAGCACTGGCAGGGGAGAAGGGGTGTGAGCAGGCAGGCCATCTCTTCTCTGACCACAGGGACATCTAGCACCCTTTCTACCCCTACCGCTGTGTGTGACTGCAGGAGTCAACAGTGTTCTTAGGAAAGAGTGGGATGGTGTGGCAGGGCCTCCGCTACAGGCCACTAATGCCATGTCCTGGTGCCTGTGCATACCGTGGTGTGCTTCTGGTCCTGTACACATTCGTTCATCTGTTTGTGTCATGAACATTGTGGATCATGCCATGTGGCAGGCCCCTCTGGTGCTTGGGTGACAGGATAGTGCCCAGGGGAGACAGGTTGCAGGGGCTTCACATGGTGGTCCTTTCTGCTTTCTTGGTTTAAGGCCAACCCTTTCGCCTCTGCAGGCTGAGGCGTCTTGCAGAGTGGTCCTGGCTGCATATCCGGCAGGAGGGCTGGAGAGGGCAGCTCTTCTCTGCTCACTGTGCCGGGGCCTAGCGCCTTGCTGAAATGCAGGCCCAGTCTGGGGTGAGACACGCCCCAGGAGACTGGGACCCTCTGGAGCCCGTGCTCGGGAACGACCCAGGTTACCAAGTGCATGCTCAGGCAATAGCAGCTTTTGGACGATGCCACCGATTTTGTCCTGTGTGACTCTGGGGTAGATCATAGCATGTCCATAAAATTGGAATAAGGCTGGGTTTTTCTTTTCCTGACTCCAACAGGACCCTCAGACATCGAGAACCTTGACGCTTATCTCAAAGACTATCCAGACTCTTGGCAGCTTGTCCAAGTCAAAGTCTGTAAGTCTTCCATCCTTTCAGGAACTCTGATTTTTGTTTATCTCTTTAGAAACTATAAGTGAAGTTGTTCTCACACAGGAGAGGGTAGCTGTGCTGTGTTCCCCAGCATCATAGGGGCATGGAGTGTAAACCAGCCAGCACCCACCCCACTGATCAGTGAGGAGGTAGAACCCTCAGTGCCTCTGGTGCCCTTGACATTGTGGCTGCCCATGGGGCTGGAGGCACCAGTTCCTCTGACCTCTGTCAGTCACCTGAGAAGGTGGCCAGGCCTCCTCACTGTTTGTCCTACTTCAGCTTTGCTCCTGGTTCCCAGTTGCAGAGCTGGGCAGGTCACCTTGACCTTGAGCCCCCAGGACACTGTGGGTGCACCTCGGGGTGGTTGGGCCTCCTGGCAGGAGGAGCAGAGCCCAAGCACAGCTTTGGTGACAGTCTGCACTGTTCCTCATCACCACTTCCTCAGGCCAGGTGCCTTGCTAGTGGGTCCCTGTCCCTGAGGATCTTCTATTCCCTGATTCCCATCCTGCTTTCCTGCAAGCAGGTCTCTTAGCTCACAGCTTGAAGAGCAGGCTCTAGGGTCAGAGCCAAACACCATGTCCTGGCTGGGTATATGAACTGTCCAGGGCTAGGTGAACTGGGGTCTGCAGGAGCCCCCCAAGCCCCAACCTCCAGGGCCTCAGTTGGAGTCCCTACAGATGAGGAAGTCTCTGTGTGGAGGCTGAGGGGCAGTGGCTCTTTCAGTCCACACCCAGGTTTTGGGAATTTCAAGGTCTGTACAGACCCCATCACGAGCACATCCCCACTATAGGGGACACTGCAGAAAGTGCATTCATTTGCACTAAAGCCCACAGTGGTGGCCAGAGAGGCCTCCCTGGTTCCCCTGGCTGTGACTAGACCCTGCGCGGGGAAGCCCTAGACAGCAGGGCCTTCCCCAGCTCCCTGCGACCCTGGAGCACACCTGGGACTGTTCACACCTTCGGGAGCCCAGACTTCAGCCAGAGCAGATGCTGTCTTCCTGGGCACCACCTGGGCTGTCCATACCACATCCCAGTCAGATCTGGGCTGCTGCCAAACCCCCAGGCATCACCTCGCACCTGCTTCATTTCAGGCCAGTTTCAAGGAGTCCTACATGGCCACCTTCTACGAGTTCTTCAATGAACAGAAGTACACGGACGCTGTGAAGAACGTAGGTACACACTTGTGCAGGGGCCCTGCGCTGGGGACCTCAGGCTGCGGACCTCATGTGGGGGCCTGCAGTTGCTCAGGCAGCTCATACCCTGCTGGCCATCCACTGTGGGGCAGGTCCAGGGCCGCCCTGGTTCCCTGCAGCCCCTCTTGAGCCAAGGGCCTGCCGACATCCGTCCATGGCGCCCAAGAGCTTCCCCCACACAGGCTTCTGAGGTGGTCCCATCCTGCCCATCATGGCATGGTTCCTGGCACCTCTGTCCCAGTCACGTCAAGGACGCTGCCTGTGCTGCACCCTGTAGCATGGCCGTTACCACCCTCTCTCTCAAATCAGAGAGGGCAGGAAGGGGTCGGAGCTCAGAGCGGCCTGCCGTCGGGAGGGAACTGACAGGCCCTCAGATGGGGCAGGAGGCCAATGCCAAACCTGGTCCCTAGTGGGGAACACTCGTGGCCAAGGAGGTGGGGGCCTGACGGGGCCCGAATGCCATCGTCCTGGGCCTTTGTAAGGTGCATGGTTTCTGGTACCTGGTTCACATGGGCAACCTGGCAACCTCTCTCAGCACATCCTAACAGTGGACCAGGCCTGGCAGGGCTGGGGTGGGGCTGCTGCCCTGGAGATCCCCAGAAGCCTTGGGGTCCTCCTGCTCACAGCCCACCTTGTCCGGGGGTTAGGGAGGAGAGGCCTCTTGATACCTCACAGTCAGGGCAGAGGGCTTCCAGGGGGCTCCCTCCTCATGACCCATTTCCTTCCTGCTCTAGTTCTTGGATTTGATTTCATCCTCTGGGAGAAGGGACCCCAAGAGCATCGAGCAGCCCATCCTGCTCAAGGAAGGGTAAGGCCTCTGTCTGGGCCTGGGAGGAAGGTGGGTGGACTTCCAGCCACGGCCGCACAACTTGCCTTTCCTCGACCTGAGGCCCCAGAACTCTGGTCTGCCCATGTGGACGATGGCCTCCAGGTCAGGTATGGCCTGGACCTTTCCTCACCAGGCTCTACTGGGGGAGGTATGGCCCACTTTCGTGGCTCAGGGTCTCTTCTCTACACGCTTTGCAGGTGGAGGACCCAGGGCCTCCTCTCCACCTCATGCTCCTGAGGGGTCTTCTGTCAGGAAACTGGGGTCACAGGAAATGGAGATGGGCACTGGGTCCCAGAGGCCTTGGGCCAGGGTTCCCCTGCAGTGTCTCAGGGGTCCTGTGGGTGGACACTCCCTGACCACTTGATGTTCTACCTCAGCAGGGCATTTCCTACCTCGACTTCACCCAGGGTCTCTCAGGGCTCCAGGCGGGCAGAGCACATATACCCTCATTGGCATGAATTTGGGTAGACCTACCCAATTCCTGCAAAGCCTGCGGGGCTGCCCTAGTCTCAGCAGCAACTCCACTGCTCTCAGCTTGACCATGCCGGCAGGGCCTCAGGGGTTGCCAGTGGGCCACACCCTGTCTGCCATTTGTCTTTCTTTTAAAGCTGCCGTGTGCTAACAGTAGCACAGGTCACTCCACAGAGTGCACGTTATATGAACCTGCGGCCCCAGGGTGGCATGCGCACCCGCGATCCTCAGGCAGCCCGGAGCCTCCCGACTTGTCACTGTGTGTGGAGAATGGCCATCTGAGTGACCTGCTGGTGCAGGGGCTGTGAACCCTCTCTGAGCCTCTGCAGCACAGCTGAGATTCCTCCAGCTCTTCAGTAGCTGCAGCTCAACTCAGTGTCACGGTCCACTAAGACCATTAGTCTTTAGCCCCCAAATTAAGCTGCCACCTTCTGCTCCCCAACTGACTGTCACTTGCAGTGTTATCTTGGGGATGGGGGCCAGTCATCTTGCTCAGGGAAGTCATTCTTTCCTGTGCTTGTCCCTGCTGTGGACTCAGGTCGATAACTCTGCTCACCGAGGTTCACTCCATGCCAAGATAGCATTTTCTGACCTTTGAGGACAGTGGTGCCCAGCTGCTTGGTGCATGTGGAGGCTGCACTGGGCCCCTGGGGGTCTCCGCTACCCCCTTCACTGCCCAAGTCTTGGATCTTGGGAGGACAGCAGCATGCTGCCGTGCAGGCTGTGGATCTAGCTGGCCTCAGTTTCTGCCCAGACCATGGCAGAAGGTCCTGCCCTTAGCTCCTCCAGACTCCAGGAGCACCCTGGCTCTCACAGTTGCACCTGCCCCCAGTTCTCTGGTCCATACAGTGAGGTCCTGCTGCCACCTGGCATCCCAACCGCAGGACCTCAGGGTGGCCACAGTGGCCGTGTACGCATCTGCTCCTGTGGTACCCTGTGCACTGGCCTCCATCTGCAGCTCTTCTTCTTCTGCCTCTGCCCTCCATCCACCAGTGGGTATTTCTTTCTCTGCCTGCTTGGCTGGGCTGTGGTTCCCTGAGGCTCGGTCCTCCAGGGGCCTTCAGGAGTGGTTTTGAGTCAGGGAGGCCTGAGGTCCAGAGAAGCAGCCCCGAACGGGCTTGCCTGGATGCAGAAAGGCTGTGGGCTGTCCGCATGCAGCAGGCACCCCAGCAGTATTTGCCCCACCTGCCCCTGAGCTGGCCATGTCCTCCCCACTTCCCCACATGGCTCTGTGATCCCCTGCTGACACTTCCTCCAGGGGGAGCCTATTGTCACCAGAAGGCCAGACTGTGGGAAGCCAGTGCCTGGGTGGGTGGAGCTGGGTGCTGGGGTCTGACGAAGCCCTGGTGTGGCTTAAAGTGCTCAAGGCAGAGGCGTGTGCCCTCTGCTTCTAATGCTGTCACTTGGAAGTACAAGGGTACACCCTGGGCATTCATCTGCCTGGGCACCATGGGCATGATAAGAGGGTCCAGCACTCGGCAGCCATCATGTGCCTTTGTGACAGGTTCATGATCAAAAGGGCACAAGGAAGAAAACGCTTTGGGATGAAGAACTTCAAGAAGAGGTGGTTTCGCCTGACCAACCACGAGTTCACCTACCAGAAGAGCAAAGGTAATGGGCGTGGCCGGCTCCACACTGTGCTCAGAGGGCCCAGAGCCGCCTCCAGGTCCTGCCGGGTGAGCACTGCTCTGCCAGGAGCCTCGTCTGCAGGAGCTCTCCACCCTGATGGGAGGCTCCTGGCTGTGTGTGGTGTCCCTGCCCCCTCGCCCTGGTCCCTAGGCCGGGGCTGCTCCTGGGTCTGAGTAGCTCACCTTGCTACACGTGAGCAGGTGGTTTCCTCTCAGGCAAACATGGCCATGGGCTGGAGGCGTGCCTGAGTCGTGAGAAGCAGGGGCCCCTCCCCGCGTGCCTGCCACCTCTGGGTTCCTCCTCGCTCTTGGCTAGAGGAGGAGAATCATGCACCTCAAGGCAGGCCGCAGCTCCCATGCACTCTCTGCCACAGGAGACCAGCCCCTCTGCAGCATCCCCATCGAGAACATCCTGGCCGTGGAGAGGCTGGAGGAAGAGTCCTTCAGAATGAAAAATGTGAGTCCAGACCTGGCTCCACCCAGCCACATTCATCTGCAGTAGATTCTCCCACCACCTGTCTCCAGGCCTTGGGTCTCCCCATCTTGTGGTGCTTGCCCAGGGCCCCAGGGAAGAACCTGTTGGGAGACGTGGCTGAGCTTTGCTAGGTGCTTCTCTGGCCAGTTGCTGGAGTCCAAGGGGCCTTCCTATGTTAGTTAGCTGTCATCACTGTGACAAAACACCAGAGATAATCAACTTAGAGGCAGGAAAATCTTATTCTGGCTCACAGTTTCCATGGTCACCTGGCCCTGTGGCTTTAGCCCTGTGGTGGAGCAGAATGACATAGCAGGGAACCTGTGGTGGAGCAGGCAACTGGAGGCAGGGAGCACCAGGAAGGGGCCAGGCCCAGCAGCCTCCTCGAGGGCACGACCCCATTGACCTCACTTCCCTCCCCTAGGCTCCACCTCTTAAAGGGTCCTCCAGATCCCAGTAGCACCATCAGCTGGAGTCCAGACCTCCAACACTTAAGATCCAAACCATGACATCCACCCTGGCCCCCACAGGCTCACGTCCACCTCACAGTGCAAAATGTGTTCAGTCCATCTCCGCAAGTCCACAGTCTCACCAGATCCAGCATTGCTTCAAAGCCCAAGTCCAAAGTCTTCTCTTAGGCCCAGGGCAAACTCAGCTATGAGCCCCTCTACAAAAGAAAGGAAGAAAGAAAAGAAAAGAAAAAGAAAAAAACTTACATAATGCTATAGGGCAAACATTCCCATTGCAAAAGAGAGAAATAAGGGCAAAGAAAGGATCAGACTGAAGCAAGACCAGAACCCAGCAGGGCAAGCATTCAATCCTGAGGCTCTGTGTCTGGCATCTGGGACATGTGGTGGCATGATGTGGGCCCCAATGGCCTTGCCAGCTGTGGCTCCATGGCCACTCCCAGGCTGGCTCTGCTCCCTGTCTGTGGCTTTCCTGGCAGATGTTCCATGGTCCTGGAATCTCAATTCTCAGGTCCCAGCTTCAGCCTTATGCTCCCAGTGCTGCTCATTGCCCTCCAGGGCTGCCTGCAGGGACTCCAGCCCTGCCTTTGAATTCTGAGGGGAAACCTCTGTGGCTCCAGAACTCTTGTGTTCCGTGTGTCTGCAGAGCCAGCCCCACGAGGTGACGCCAAGGCCTCGCTGGGCTTAAGTCAAGTGTCAGGGCCCCTTCAATGGTGACTCCAGTGGCTTCTGAGCACCTGGGCAGCTGAGCTTGGGGAAATGAGGCCTGGGGAGGCAGTTCCTGAGGCAGCCCTATGTGACTGGTACTAAGGCCCTCCTTTCAAAGGGAAGTCTTGTGAGGGGTGGAGTCTTGCTGAGATGCCTGCAAGGCATCTCTCTCTTATCATCCACACGCCAAGTACAGCTCCTGTTTAGTGTCGTTAATCTCTTCAGCAGCCACGCCTTCCTTGGCCCCAGTTTTACTCACGTTTTTCTGCCCAGACTTCAAGTTTTTCAGTCTTTCTGCTCTGCTTTTCTCTATTTCTCACTGTAAATCTGCTTAAAAGCAGCCAACAATGCCCATGCCACAGCCTGAATGCTCTGCTGCCCTGAAATCGTCTTTGCCAGATTAGTCCTGCCTGTGTACTCAGCCTCACAGAAAGCCTCAGAACACGAGTCTTTGCCAGAACACAGCCTGAATGGCCCCATTCCTCACTCCCCTTGAAACCTCTGAGCACTCTTTTCTGTCCACATTCCTGTTGGCATCCTGATCTGAACTCCACCAGATCTCCCATTAAACAAGCTCCGCCTCTCCAGCCTGCATTGCGGACTTTTCCAAACTCCTGCACACCAGTTCCAAGGCTCTGAACCGCCTGGTGAGGTGCAGTCGCAGAATGACTTCACCACTCAGTACCAGCTTCAGTGTTACTCAGCTCTCATTATTGTGACCACGATACCAGAGCAACAGCTTGAGGAGGGAAGTTCACCTTACGTGAAGAAAAGACCCCTTAAAGGATGCCAGGAACAGGTTCGGAGCCTGTTGGGATTTCCTTTCAAAGCCTTTGCTCTGGTGCAATCTTGAACCTATAGAAGGGTGCACAGGACGGAACGAGGGCTTCCACATACCCTCGACCTGGCTGCACGTTCATCCTGTGTGCTCGGTCATCCTCGGTCATCCTCGGTCATCCTCGCCCTCTCTGTGTGACGTCCACATCTTTCCTGAGCCATACGAGTACTCCAGCATATGTTTCCTAGAAACAAGGACATTCTCGCAGAACCTCAGTGCAGTGGCCACACCAGAGCACCTCGCGCTGGTGCAAGGCCCTCACAGCCCGTGGTGTTCACTGTGACCACCCTGCTCCCTCCCACTGCACGCTTCTGCTGTCCCCTGCTGTCCAACCCTCCTCTGCCTTTCCAGGGTCTCGGGCCTGACATTTTGCACACCTGCAGGTGGGTTATTTTGTAGCTGTCCGTCAGCTTGGCTTTCTGGACCCTGTGAGCACTCAGCCCAGAATGATAGTCAGGATGTTGTTCCTGGCATCACAGCCAGGAGCACCCTCATGCAGAGGTGGAGTTTGCACTGGGGGGTGGTACAGGGGGGTTCCCATCTCCAAGTGAGGCCGCAGCTATTCACACAGGAATATGGAGCCAGAAGTCCCCAAGCCCACTAAGAAGGGCCCCTTGGAGAGGTCTTTCTTCCTTCAGGACACTCCACCTGAGTCCTGCCAGACTGGTCCACCCACCTCTCTGAGCCCCATTTGGGTGCAGCCTGGCCTGTGCCTCTGGGATCGCCTGACTCTCTCTGGCTCCAGGACCTTTGTGCCCACTGCCGTCTGCCTGGGAAGCCCTCTGAGGCCCTTTCTGTGCCCCGCCTCCTTGACCCTTTCCATGCTCTGCCTAGTTAACCTGCTCCAGAGCTCAGCCACAGGACTGCTGAGCCTCCCCTCAACTGTTAGGTCCTGGCCCGACTTGGTGTTTGCTTTCATCTTTCCCACTGGCTGCAAGTTCACAAGGGTAGCATGTCCCTGGGACTCAGGACACTTGCTGGCACTCAATAACAATTGTGGAGGAAAAGTAAGAGGCCAAGGCAGTGTCCCTGAGAAGTCTTATGAGGAAGGAGCCCCTGGGTGGGAGCAGCCCCAGGTGGTCAAGTGGGCGCCCGAGTGCCAGATCACAAGGACAGCATGTCAGGCCCCGAGTGGGGCTGCATGGCAGGAAGGGCTTCATGGTTAAAAAGAGAAAGAGCCAGAGAAACAAGCCCACGTGGCTGGTGACTGTGACCAGCCCTGGAGCCCCAGAGGAGACAGCAGCGTGGTGGAGGGATTTCAGCTGAGGCCTCTGAGTCTGCAGGGCAGGGCGTGCCTGGACAAGCTGACCCTGGTGGTCAAGTTGCAAGTCTCCCAGCTCTGCCTCCTCCATTCCCCGCAGCCCCACTCCTGGGCTGTCCAGGCCTGCGTCAGCCCTGGTCCTGGGGCTGTCCTTCTGCGTGTCCCCTCTTAAGGCATCGATGTCGGTGCCGGGCTCCTGAGGACTGCCAGAGCGCCTCTTTCAGCCTCCTGAGCCTGTGCTGCTCCTCAGATGTTCCAGGTCATCCAGCCAGAGCGCGCGCTGTACATCCAGGCCAGCAACTGCGTGGAAGCCAAAGACTGGATCGACATCCTCACCAAGGTGAGCCAGTGCAACCAGGCGCGCCTCACCGTCTTCCACCCGTCCGCCTACCTCAACGGCCACTGGCTGTGCTGCAGGGCCTCCTCCGACACTGCCGCCGGCTGCACCCCCTGCACCGGGTAGGTCTGGGCCCCTGCAGCACCCGGTGCCCCACCACCCCGACTCAGCCAGGCACCATCGTCTGGCTTGTACACTGCCCAAGGAGTTCAGCCAAGGGGTCCAGCGGGACTAAAACGCAGCCACACTCACTGGGAACCCAGCACCGCCAGGCCGATCTCGTGTCCTCTGAGGAGACCCACCGACAGCACCTGGGTATGGGTCTCTGGAGGGCTGTGTAGTCTGGAGGGAGCTCCAGGCATTGGAGGTTCCTCCCAAGCCCCTGCTGGGCAGAGCTGCCCCTGGGGAGAGGTAGGCAGGTGTGAAGCAGGGCAGCCGCAGGTCTCCTGCTGACCCACCCAGACTTCTTCACCTGTACCTCTGAGTGGAAATGGAGACTGGCTGTTGCAGCAGGGCCTCCCGTGGTCATTAGAAAAGGGAGGGTGGCCAGGTGCCCGCTGCTTCCGTGGAGCCGCGCGGGCTCTGTGGCTTGTCACATGAGCATGGGAGCCTTGAGCGACAAGCCTGAACTGGCCTGCCACATGACCATCATACCTGCCTTTGCTCTCAAAGCCTTGGAGGTCGTAGTTGCAGAAGCCAAGGCCTCTCCCGAGGGGCCCAGGGCCTTTCTCACGTTCCATGTGTCCAAGGCCAGCACCCGGGTCAGGGTGAGGTTTTAATGTGGGTCTCTCCGACTTCTTTCCTACACAGTTTTCTTAAAAGTAATATGATTAAAAGCCTGGTCTAAGTCATGTTTTTATCTTTCTATTCTTTCCACATCTGGGCAGCGGCCTCCCAGCAAACATCCAGCTGGACATTGACGGGGACCGCGAGACGGAGCGCATCTACTCCTTGTTCAGCCTGTACATGGGCAAGCTGGAGAAGATGCAAGGTGACCACAGCCCCTGCACGCATGGGCCAGGGAGCTGCAGCGCCCCCAGGTCCTGGGCACAGGGCTGTTCTGTAGGGCAGCGAGGCAGAGCTCTGGCATCCGCGGGCAGGCACAGGGCCCTTGCTGCCATGCTGATGATGGGAAGCTGTTTGCTGGCTGGGCAGCCTTCTAGGGAAGATGCGTTGGGTGGTGCTGACAGTTTTCAGATAGAATTTAACTTGCAGCCTCTGGCCCACTTTCTAAATAAGCGTCCGTACCTCCAGCAGAGGAGGTCATTCTTCTTTCCAGAGGGGTGTGTGTGCATGTGCAGGCCACACGCCCAGCAACCCCAGCACACAGCACATTTCAGACACCTGTGCAGCTTTGTTTTCCTTAACTTTTCTTTCTTTTTTTTTTTTTTTTTTTTTTTTGGGTGCTGGGGAATCGAGCCCAGGGCCTTGTGCTTACAGGCAAGCACTCTACCAACTGAGCTACCTCTCCAGCCCTTATCCTTGACTTTTAATTGCTTAGCAGAACTAGAAGCACAACAATCTGGGTAGGACAGATCAGGTGACGTAGGAACTTGTCTGATCTGCAGTGGGAGGTGGACACAGGACCCTGGTAACAAGGCAGCTGAGCCTTCTCCTTGCAGGGTCTGGGAGAGCTCAGATATGCTCATGTAGATCACACATGGGGCCTTCAGCCCACAGAACATGATACAGCAGAGTGTGTCTGGAATCAAGCCCATTAGACTTGCTTCCTCCCTGCTCTCCTGACCTGGCCCAGAAGGTCAAGTGCACCTTGGCTGGATGTGTACAGGGCTCCTGGGCATCACATCCCATCTGACTGTGAGCACAGGCACCAGGTGACACACCCAAGCCAGTAGCATCGTGCCCCAGCAAGTGTGGCATACACAGAACCTGGCTCCGAGGGTCCAGGATGCCTGGACCTGTGGCCCTACAGTTGCATGAGTCCTCAGGGCAGTGGGGGCAGGGGCAGCCTCTGACAGCAGTGGCCAAGCAGAGTCAAGGGGTCTTGGAGAGGGCAAGGCCACTATGAAAGACCCAGTGAAGAACGAGCCCTCCTTGATTGCCACCTTCCAGTCTCCTTGGGCAGTGCCGGGACTGGCCCCGCCTGCACCAGAGTGCTGCCCGCTTTGTGTGGCCCCTGCCCCTCCTCTGCCTGAAGTGCCCTCCTGGCTTCAGTCCCGCCAGTGCCTGCCCTTCCTGTGACCTTCCTCCTGGGAGCTTTCCCACACCCCATCCCAATAGCCTGTCACTGCGAGCATAGCCCCTTTGATCTGTTCCCTTTCGCTCGGCATGCTGGGATCTTTTAAGAGCAGAGGGGAAGTCCTGTTCACCCCAGGAATTGGCACAAAGGAGGTGATGTCCTGTTTGATAGATGGATGGGTAGAGGAAGGAAGGAAGGAAGGAAGGAAGGAAGGAAGGAAGGAAGGAAGGAAGGAAGGAAGGAAGGAAGGAAGGAAGGAAGGAAGGAAGGAAGGAAGGAAGGAAGGAAGGAAGGACAGGTGTATAGACGGATGGATGAATGGGTGGGTGGGTGGATGGATGGATAAAAAATAGACAAATGGAAACAATTGTGCTCTCAGCCTTCTTCCCAACGATGAACCGTCTTGACAGCAAGGGTTCACTGCTGTCAACAAGGCTGGAAACAGCTCGCTCTGTCCCGCACTGGACGCTGCAGGGCCTTCAAGCCTCGTCCTGAGAGCGCGTTGCTTCTTGACGGTGTTCTTGTTGGACAGCTCTGATTGTTGAGACACGTCCCCAGATACTTGACCATGGGGCCTCTGCCCATTGATGTAAGAAGTCCCTTCCTGCACAAGTCCCAGTCTTTGGTGAAGAAGTGCTGTGTGGCTGGGCCTTTGTCACAGGCCACAGTCAGACCCTGGCCCCTCCTAGCCCCTCCTGTGGTGAGGTCTCCATGGCCCCAAGTGTGCTGGCCTGTAAAAGCCAGTACTGCAGAGTCAGTGCAGGGTGGTGGCATCCTCTCCTGAGGGCTGGTGGTGGACTGGGGATGCTGGACTGTGGCCAGTGCAGAATGGCTTGTCACGATGGTGGCAGGAGTGGAAAAGCCCCCACGGGGGACAGCAGGCTTGCCTGGGTGTGCCTGGGGCAGGCTGTCTGCCCATCTGCCCAGTGGCACAGATACCCACTTGTTAGGGCTTTGGGAGGGTGGGGAGGCTGCTCACGTGAGAGAGCCAGTGTCTCCCACATGCGTCGGCTCCAGGACCCCGTTTCACCGTGGTCACAGCACCAGCTCCAGGGTCCAGGGCAGAAGGTGGTCTTAGTTGTCATTTGTGTCCTAGTGAGACAGGCTGGGCTCAGGGTGATGCCTACTTCCATCTCTGTGTCCTGCTCCATTTTCCAGCCTCACCAGACCTCATGGGATGGCCGTGGCTGCGGTGTCCTCACCAGCACCCCTCCCAGGAGAGCGGGCATACCCTCTAGCACCCACCAGGCTTTTTCCACAGCCGTCCTCTCCTTACACTGTCCAGTTATCCAGCTAGACCTGTGAGGAGGAGAGGCTGGGCCAGAGCCCAGGAGTCCTGACTGAGCTGTGCTGGGCCCAGTGTGCTTGCAGGACAGATGTTTGTGCCATGTTCACACAGTGGGCCAGGGGCCAGCCTTTCCTGGAGTGACTGCCTTGGGAAATGTGCCCTAAGCAGACATCCAAAGATGGGTGTGGCCGCAGGCCCTGGCCACATCTGCACTGATGTCCCACCCCACAGAGGCCTGCGGGAGCAAGTCCGTGTACGACGGCCCCGAGCAGGAGGAGTACTCCACGTTCATCATTGACGACCCCCAGGAGACCTACAAGACGCTGAAGCAGGTCATTGCAGGTGTGGGAGCCCTGGAGCAGGAGCATGCGCAGTACCGGAGGGACAAGTTCAAGAAGACCAGATATGGGAGCCAGTGAGTGCCCCTCCCGATGGCACCCACCTGGGCAGCAGGGCAGGGTCTTCCCAGCCTGTCTCCTGGCCTCGGGAGCCTCCAGTGTCTCTGCCCCATCTGCCATCCCCCAGGCCACCTGTCACCAGGCACAGGCTGGCTCTGGAGTGGCCACATTCCTGTCCCGTGAGGGAGGTGGGGTGGGGCATGCTAAGATCCAGGACTGAGCCAGGTGGACCACATTCGGCCAGTCACCAGCTACGACAGGCTGTGTAGCTGCAGGCAGCTGGACTTCCATGCCCCCTTCTGCACAAGAATGGAGGTTGTGGGGAGATGGAGTTCAATGAGGTGGAGGGCTAGAAGAGCCCCTGTCCTGCTGCTGGGAGTCTTGACCATCCCCACCAGCAGGGGCCCAGGGACTGCCACCACAGAGCCACAGCCTAGGACAGAGTGGGCGAGCTGCAGGGAGCCCCCGGTCATGCAGAGAGGCTGGGGTTCTGGGAAGGACCGAGCGAGGCTAAGGAAGAGGGATGGCTTCCAGTGCCCTGCTGGACAGAGCCTAAGCACCTCCAGGGCACCTGGCGTTGTGGCAGGCCTGGACACCTGCAGGAGCCCACGCCCACCTTCTGAAGGCCTCCCTACCTAGCAACAGAAGCCCATCAGCCTTGCACTCCAAAGCCAGCAGGCTGACAGCAACGAGGAAGGGAGCCTGTTCGGGGGGGTCAACCTGGGCAGGCAGTGGCCCCCGTCGGACACAGCGCCCTCCAGCACCAGGCAGTCTGCCGCCACAGGCAGAGAGAGCCCTGCCTTCCCCAGTGCACACCCCACAGTGACCACACACTGCATGCACACGTGTCCAGCCTACACATGATCCACATGCATCACCACATGTGATCTGCAGCACTGGGATGCTGCACACCAGTGTGTGTACATGCAGTATGTGCACGCCGTGTGTGTGAACTTTGCACATGTGCATGCACACTGCACACTGCATACACATGAGCATCTCTCTGCCTCCCTTCCAGGGAGCACCAGGGGTAAAGACTCCCCCTCCTCTTCCAGGGAGCACCCCAAGGAGTGGGGTGGAGCATCATTTCCCCCCACCTCTTCCAGGGGCACTCAGTGGTCATAGCCTCATCTTTGCCCCTTCCAGGAAGCACCCAGAGGAGTGGGGAGCCTCCTATTCATGGAACCTCCTCCTCCCCCTCACCCATTCCAGGGAGCACCTGGGGTGGAGCCTCATCCTCCTCCCCCACCTGTTCCAGGGAGCACCTGGGGTGGAGCCTCATCCTCTCTCCCCCTCTTCCAGGGAGCATCCCATTGGAGACAAGAGTTTCCAGAGCTATATCCGACAGCAATCTGAGGTCTCCACCCATTCCATTTGAAGTCTGTGCAGTGTTCCAGACAGGTGCCAAGCTCTGCACCAGGTCACCCACGGCCCTGAGGACAGAGGGGAGCAGAGTGGACAGAGCTGGCAGGTGGAGCCCTCCGCGGCCCATCAGCTTCCACAGGACCAGTCCTGGCTGCCAAGGCACCTCACATCCCCCTGCAGAACTCTTGCCACATGCTTTCCTTGCCTGCCTGTGGTGGGTGGTCTGACCCGCCTCTGGATTGTGTGGTCACTTGTCTTCTAGTTCCCTTTGTTCTGTGGAGGTGCAGGGGTCAGACGAATGGTTTGGAATGTGGACTGCCCAGTGGCCATCCTATCCCTCCTCTGGCCTGGCCCTGGCTGTTCTGCTGCACCACTGCAGACGGGAAAGTGTTGCTCCTGCTGTCCCCACGACCACAACAGAGGCCTCTCTGTTCCTGGCGCTGGCTCTGCTCCTGGCCAAAGGGCCAGTTCTGTGGCTGGAATCCCCGTCTGAGGGTACCTTGGCTTTGGGGGCCTGGGTCCTTCTGCAGAGCCCAGGGAGGGAAGGGCGAGATCCAGTCTTCTCCGGCTGACAGCCCAACCCCAAGTCAGAGCACAGCCTACTCTACTGTGGGTCTGTGCTTGGAACAGAATCCACTTGCTTGCCACCCCATCGGGAGGTTTGGGGAAGATTTTTGAAATGTGCGTTTTTCAAGCCGTTTTTCTTAATGTTTTTTTAAGGATCATTTTTAATTAGCCCTTTGATGTAAGGTAACAGAATATTGAAACCTACAACTTCTTAAGAGGTTTCTGCAGAGGCAGACAGCCAGGAAGTGTGGTCCCGGCTGCCTGAAGGTTTCCCCAGGGAATGCTGCTGCGGTCGAGGCTGGCAGGTCTGCCGGGAGCTGCTGTCCTGGGTCAGGAGGGTCTGAGGCAAGAAGGTGGACCTCCAGCTTGAGGGCACACTGCTGCTGCAGACCCTTGCTCCCAGCCCTCCTGGGCTGTGGCAGGAGGTGCTTGGAAAGCACTGAGGTTCACGTGGACTGTCCTTGTCCAGACACTTCATCTGGGGACAGATGGCCATATTATTTCTTTTCACAGAAGTAGTGAAGGAAAGTGTAAAAAATAAACTCTGGACACGCTCTCAGGCTGTGATTTTTAACAGGGATTTGTAACAATGTTTCTGTTTATAAAATACTAATGATTTGCAATGTATTTTACTGGCCAATTAAAACAGAGGTTTTATTCTTTCTGAGGACTGACCTGGTTTTCCAGAGGAGCCCACTGGTGACTGCACCATGTGGGGAGGGTGGCAGGTGCGGAGGGCCCGATGATAGGCGGCATCCCTCCAGCAGCTGACGCTCACCTGTGGGGCTCTGGGTGGGGCCTGGCCCTCTGGTGCCCTCAGGAGGGGTGTGGTCCAGGCACTTGGACCTTCCCATAGCTGGAGGCACCTAGGTGAGGGGAGAGCAGTCTGCACAGCAGCAGCCAACGTCTCCAAAGGTGCTGGAGCTGAGCTCACAGCGCTGGGTGTGGAGGGATGGGTACTCCGTGGGGTGCACAGAGCTGCTGTCTGCTGTGCTGCTGTCCCTCCTGGGGCCAGGAAAGGCTCAAAAGGGAGGCTCTGGGCAAAGACCCCATGCTGGGGCCAGGGACAGCCTGTATAGCTTTAATTTCTTTATTCCTTTCCTTTCTCCATTTGATTTTTCTTCCATTGTACGTTGACTCCATTAGGAGGAAAGTTTGGGGTTTTGTTCTGGGAACCCAAGTCAGACATTTCTTGGGGGTCATCCTGTAGCTGAGGATTGTGGCATGAAGGGCTGAGGCTGGGGTGGTCCCTGGTCAGCCTCCTCCATCCACAGGAGGGTGTGGAGTTGGGGGAGGAAGGTGTGTCAGCCCTGATGTGTCCAGGGCAGGGCTCAGGCAGCACAGGGCCGGAGGACCTGGTTCACCTGGGGTGTGTCAAGTCAGAGTCAGCCTGTGAGGGAACACGGAGGCAGGAGGCAGGTCGTGGAGGGAGGAGATGGAAGGCAATAGGACCCGGCCCCTGGGAAGCAGGCCTTGAGGGCCCCCATGTCTCTCGGAGGAGACCCTGGTCATTCCACTCACTCCTCTTGCTCATCGGCCTCAGCCAGTGACCTGCAGCCTCTGGGATGCAAGAGGCTGTGGGCTGCCCCAGGAAGACCCAAGCTTCTCCCTGGGTGCCCTTGCCCGGTCCCGGGCAAGCTGGTGGTCAGGAGGTGTGTGCTTCAGCTAGCCCCGAGGGTGCAGAACAGACCCCCCAAGCAAGCCCCTTTGGCAGAAGGGTCATATTGAGCCAAAGGCTCTTTTAAAAGCCAGCAGTATAGGGAGCGTGTTCTGACCACCCCTTCTCCTCCCCAAGGAGAAGAGGAGGCCCCCAGCAATGGCCCCAGAGGACAGTAGTCCCACGCAGACCTGGTCCAGCTACCTGGTCTTCCTGCTGCTGCCCACTGTGTGTGCACTATGCCACCACCTCACTGTCTCCAGCCTGGTAGGAAAGACCCCCTCTGCTGATGCCCATACCTTCCTGGGAATCCTCAGCCCCACCCAGCCCTGGGGGCAGAGGTCAGTTTTGCTCCCCTTTCCTGCTCTGTGCTGAGGTCTCTGATGATGGCCGGCTGGACCAGAGCAGCAGGCATCTCCTGGTAGGCTGTGCTGGGCTGAGCTGTGCCCCCAAAGTCACGTGTGAAGACCCCACACCCAGAACCGTAGAACAAGGCTGTATGTGAAAGAGGCCCTTGCGCAGGCAATCAGGGATGTGGGGTGTTGGGATGGGCCTCCTCCAGCCTGCTGGAGTCCTGAGAGAAGAGGTCAGGCCAGGTGTGGGATCACACCTGTGATCCCAGTGGCTCCAGAGGCTGAGGCAGGAGGATCACAGTTCAAAGCCAGCCCAGCAACTTAGTAGACCCTAAGCAACTCAGCAAGACCCTGTCTCTAAATAAAATAAATATTTTTTTAAAAGGCCTGGGGATGTGGCTCAGTGGTTAAGTGCCCTGGGTTCAATCCCAAGTACAAAAAAAAATAAAAGAAAAGAACAAAAAAGAAGAAATCCAGACAGAGACACAGAAAGGGATAGCCACGTGCAGACACAGGGAGAAGACGGTGTCTGTGAGTGAGGGAGGCCTCTGAGGTGGCAGCCCCTGACCGCTGGCCCCGGGCCTCAGCCGGCAGGGCTGAGGGATGCACGCTGTGCTGGGCCACGGGCTAGCAGACTGGTTTGCACGTCAGCACGATTCCAATCCACTCCCAGAGTGGGCCCTGGGAGACTCTCCACAGCCGGCCGGCCGGCCGGGATCCCGGGGCCCTGCCTCTGGGCACTCCTTCCCCTTCCCGAGTCTGGCTGCCCCAAGTTCCTGCCGGAAGGCGTGTTTCTAACACCTGTCCGCCTCTGGGGGAGAAGCCCAGGCAGCCTAGCCCTGCTCAAACCCGGCCCGTAGGGAAGGCTGCTCTGGGCTGGGCCTGTGAACCCTTGACCTCTGACCCGCAGTGACGTCACAGCAGCTCCATGGCAACAGCCCCCACTCTGGCTACTCCCTGGAGAAGACGACAGGGAGAGGGGCAGCAATGCCCTCAGTGTGAGGCTGTGCAGGCACAGCTCCCTCCTCCCGCGGGCAGAATGGAGAAGGATCCCGCCACCCACAGGAGGCACCGGCCGGGCCCCGGGGCCCTGACCTCGGGAGTGGCCCCTGGACATCTCAAGGCAGCCAGCGATGGGGCCGAGCTCCAGAGAAGCCGGAGCATGGGCGGCTTGCACCAGAAGGGGGACCCCCCGAGCCGCATCAGGAAGCTGCGCAGGGGGCCGGGTAGGAGGGGCTCCCGCTGCGGGACCCAGGGCTGCCGGCGGAAGCTCAGGAAGGGGTGGGGCCTGGAGACACCCTCCCCAGCCCGTCCCTGGGAAGGCCGGTGCTTTCCAGTTCTAGGCTGCCTGGAGCCGTGCAAGCCGCCTCCACTGACTCCTTGCAGACGCACTTCGCACTTCGGCAAGCGGAGGAGGGAAACCCCGGGGACAGCTACACGCACGCACGCACGCATGCACGCAGACGTGTGCTCAGGGGCTGAGGCCTCTGGAGGTTTTCCAGTGGTTAATTTTAAATCCGAGAGAAAGTGAGGGGTGGAGTCACTGGGGGCCTCTCACCTGAGGCTGACACAGGGCTGGACGGGCCTTGACTCCCTGAGAGACAGCCAAGAACCACCAGGATCCAACACTAAGCTCAAGAGCAGCAGAGTGACCCCTCCGCCCGGGCAGGTTTTCCTCACCTGCTTTGGCAGGCCATCCACAGGCTGGCGAGACAGGGTGGCACCCAGGTCTTGTCCTCAGTGACCTCAAGCAGCAGCCCTGGAACAGATGACAGAGGACCCAGCCTGAGGCTGGGTGTGCTGCGCAGGAGGGGTGAGCCCCCCAGGCAGAAGCAGGTGGTAGGTTGCCTGGTCTCTTTGGAGCATGGCTTGGAGGACAGGCAAGGTGGATGGGGCATCTAGCAAAGATGCCCTCCATCAGCAGGTCTCCCCGCCCATTATGCCAGTGGCAGGCTTAGGGCTTGCCCACTGGCCAGGCCCTGCAGGAAGCCCTCCAGGACAGGGCAGCCCCCAGCCCCAGGCTCTGGCTGCCCTTTCATCAGAACCATTGTTTAAAGCTTTGGAATTCCTGGGCCACAGTGGGGGTGGCAAATGCCTGTAATCCTAGCCACCCAGACGGCTCAGGCAGAAGCATCACATGTTCAAGGCCAGCTTGGAAAACTCAGTGAGACCCAAAATAAAAACTAGAAAGGGCTTGGGGTGTAGCTCATTGGTAGAGCACCCCAGTGTTCAATCCTCAGTTCAAAAGAAAACGAATATGTAGGAATTTCCTGGGTTGCCATTTGGCTCCTGAGGGTTTGCAGGAAGAAGAGCTGCAGCCAGGAGCAGAGCCACAGCACCCAGACTTGGCTGGGGCCCTGTCACACAGGACAGGAGAAGCCCTGCAGACTGAAGAGCCCACCTGAGATCAGACCCAAGGCTCACCTGAAAGCCCAGTCCCCAACCCTAACCCTAACCTGCCTCCTCCCTAAAGTGCTTGCACATCTGCGTGTGCATGCCAGGAAACTGAGCTCAGGGCATTGGCAGGTGAGCAGGCCCAACCTCCCAGAGTCACCAGGAGGCTAAAAGCATCCCCTCCACTTCAGGCAAATCAGGGTTCTCCTGTTCCCTGCCCCAGGAGAGAGGACTGCTAAGACCATCTGGCAGAGGGGCCGAATCAGTGACCAGAGGGCTTTCCTGGACAGATCATCCCTCCTCCCCATCTCTCTCTGCAAAGGAAGCCTGGGCAGGGGACCCTCTCCTCACCACCTGCTCCTGGGACAGGGGGATGTCAAAACCCCAGGGCCTCAGACACTCACTGTGAGGCACCTGAGTCCCACAGAGCACAGAGCGGGATGGGCCCCCTCTGTAGACGAGACAGGCTCCCAGCTCCAAGCCAGGCATACAAGGCTAGAGCAGCAGGAGAGGGGAGCAGGGTAGTGTCCTGGGCAAGGGCCAAGGAGGCTGAGGCAAGGAACTCATGGTAGCCACTTTCACCTGCTGCCAGGTCCTGACACACTCTGGAAGGAGCTGCAGGCTAGGACGGTGCCCGCAGGTGGCAAGCCCCTGGGCTGCAGCAGACCAGGCTTAGCAGCCTGTGCCTCGTGCCAATGGTGCTGACCAAATCTGTCCTTGCTTCTCAGAGTCTGAAGACCAGGGGCAAGACCCAAGGAGGGATGCAGATGACACCATCTGGTAAGCAGGGGGCTCAAGAACAGACTCCCCCAGGGCCCGGCTTGGGAGGGACCCACGGGGGCCATCATCCTGAGGAGACCCACCAAGGGCTGGCAGCGGGGACTTTGAGGACTCGCATTTATTGGGACTCACAGCCCAGTCCGGTTGGCCCTGGCCTCACGGTGTCAGAGCAAACAACCCCACACACCACCCTGGAAAGGAGGAGCTGGGCCCAAGGAGGCCTCCTCTGGTGGGGTACGAGCACGCCCAGATGGCTTCACGGGAGGCAGCCGCCCCCAACGAACGTCTTACCAAGCACAGCACTGCCCTCCTCCACCCACCCGTCCCACCATCTAGGAGACTTCTGTCACTGATGCGCCCAAGAGTTTCTCTCAGATACCAAAGTCCAACTCACCACCATGGACCAGGAGTGGCCTGGCTGCCTTTGTGCGGCTCCCTTGTGAAGACCAGGGTGGTCAGCCACAGGTGCAGATGGACAGCAGTGGGCCTGAGGGACAGGCCTGAGCACACTTCCTGCCTAGCTGAGGGCAGGACTAAGGCAGGTCCACGTCCTCTTGGTGGTACAGTGAAATGTCTGCCATTGACCAGGTCAAGAGCCAGCACCATCCACATTTCCCCACCCCAATGCTGGCCAAGCCCCATTCCTTCGCCCTGCGTTCCTCTTGACCTGGCCACACCAACAAAATGCTGCAGGGAGGGTCACCAGGTGGTGTGGGTGACAGGCACAGACCCAACCCGGCCCACTGTCTGTACAGCTACTCAGCCTGGCCATGCAGCTGCAGATGGTGGCCACCTCCCACACCACATTTTGCTCCTCTGAGCAGGTGGGACCTGCCTTCTCAATAAGCCCAGTTAGCTGTAAATAAGTTATTGCCCGCTGGAGACCGGTCACTCAGGGTGTCTCTAGACAAGAGGAGTCATCAGAGGGGCCAGGTTAGGCTGGCTTTCCATGCTAGGAGGGAGCATCACATTCAGACCCTCTGCCCATCTGCCCCTCACAGACGTGCCCTGCCTGGGTGCCTGTTACCCAGCACTGGCAGAAGGAGCCCAAGGTGAGGGCAGGTCAGTCCCCCATCCCATGACACCTTTTCCACGCTTGTTCCCTTCCTCGCAGTCAGGTGAACCCGGAGGAAGACAGGAAGGAGAAGACTCAGGATGCCCTGGGAGGCCTGGACCAGGAGTGTGGGAAGACAGAGTCTGAGGTTGAGAAGAGCGACTCTGAGGCCAGCACCAAGGAGGAGCAGGCAGGGGCATGTGCAGGCAGCTGCGCCCTGGAGGCTGAGGTGGGCCCTGCCGGGTGCCTGGGCACTCTGTCCTCTAGCAGGGGGGTCCCCGTATCAACCTGCTGCGTGTCATCTTTGGGTTTTCAGGAACAAAAGCTGGAGTCCATGAAACTGAACAGCCTTCTGGAAAAAGAGGCAAGAGCTTTCTTTGGTGACAGGAGCAAGCCTGTTCTACTATAGGCACACTGCAAGACTGGTGGTCTGGGGGCAACTCAGCAGGATCCGTGCTCTAGAGCTGCACCAGACCCTCCCCTTCTCCCAAAGAGGCCTGGGGTCAAGCTCTGCCTCACTCCATTATGCCAGGGGCATCCTTGTCCAGCATGCCAAACAGTGTAGTCACTAATGGAGTTGGGTCCTGAGAGGAGCCGAACTTGGCCTAGGAAAACAAGCCCAGAGACCCCTGCCCTGGTGCATCGCTGACAATTGATATAGGAGGGTGGATTCTAGTCTTCTTCCCAGACTCCTTCTCCAGGTTATGGAGAGGGTTGACATGTTGTTTACCAGGATCTTACAACACACCACCCTTGGTGTGATTATGAGCCAGCCAGGGTGCCTAGATGGAGGCCCTGGGGAAGCCACAGGCTGAACTGCAGGGCTACTGCACCCCAGGGTGAGTCTTACCTGAGTCTGTGGAGGCAGAATCCTAGCTGAGCATTGCCACTGCCCAGAGGCCCTGGTGCTCAGAGGGTAAAGGTGTGGGAGACCCTTTGAGGTCTCAGGTACCTGATGGGAGGTGAGTCGAGTGGGTGAGAAGGCCATATTCCTCCCTCTCACTCCCCTGCCCAAGTTGGCCCCACAGATACCTCATGGCCACCTACCATCAGCTCTCCAACCAGCTTCACAGGAACTCCCATCCTGAGCATCACCAGCATCTGGTGAGCCTGGTGGCTCACTGCCCAGGCCTGCCTGGCTGCTCCAAGGCCAGGAGACTTCAGCCCCTCCCAGGAACTCTGCTTTCCTCCCAGATCAACCCATCTCTGTGGTTTCCACCCACAGAAACCATCTGCATTCGTGGAGATTGACCTGGGAGATCATGCCGAGGAGGTACAGACAAAGTGCCTTAGACAAGAAAACCCAGCCACCCACCGGGAGAATGCCTGCACTACCCAGGCTGGGCTGGGCAGGTTTGGGGGACTTGCCCATAGCAGGCATGTTCAGAAGAGTGAGGCAGAGGCCCAGGACCAGCAGCTCCATGGACACTCTGTGGTGATGAGGACTGGCCTTGGAGGGCACCTCGCCCCTTCCTCACTGTCCCTTACCCCCACTCCCATACACTCTGTTGCCATGTTCTAGGGCCTGGGCAGCCCATAGGCTCTGAAACCCCTGTGGGATCATACAGAGTAGTAGAAAGGGTAAAGCCTAGAGATTTGGACTCGAACTACCTCCTGTGCCTCAGTTATCTCCTCTGCAGAAAGGGAATTGTAGCAGCACACTAAGGTTTGTAGAGAACTCAGAAGAGTGCACCATACCTAGAAAGCCATTGTCACCATCAAGACTATCACAACCATTGACATTATCATTTCCAGCACCATTATCACCATCATCAGCATCACTCTTATCCCCATTAACACCACCACCATCACCACTGCCACCACATTACCATCACCACCGTCACCATCACCACCGCCACCACATTACCATCACCACCGCCACCACATTACCATCACCACCGTCACACATTACCATCACCACTGCCACCACATTACCGTCACCACCGCCACCACATTACCGTCACCACCGTCACCACATTATCGTCACCACCATCACCACATTACCGTCACCACCATCACACATTACCATTACCACGTCACCACATTACCATCACCATCGTCACCACATTACCGTCACCACTGTCACCACATTACTGTCACCACTGTCACCATCACTACCGTCACCACCGTCACATTACCGTCACCACCGTCACCACATTACCGTCACCACTGTCACCACATTACCATCACCACCATCACATTACCGTCACCACCATCACACATTACCGTCACCACTGTCACACATTACCATCACCACTGTCACCATCACTACCGTCACCACCGTCACCACATTACCATCACCACCGCCACCACATTACTGTCACCACCACCACCACATTACCGTCACCACATCACTATCACTACAACTGGCATCACTGCATCATCCCACTATCACCATTGTCATTACTGTCACCATCATATGATCATCATCACCACATCCTGATAACCACTGTCACCATCACCATCACATGATCCACATCACTACCACCACCGTCACCCCCATCAATCACCACCTTCCCCATCAGCAGCAGCACCACCACCAACACAGCTACCCCATTGTCACCATTAGCATCAGCACCACCACTGTCACCACCATCACCATCACCACCTTCCCCACCATCAGCAGCACCACCGCCATCACAGTCACCCCACTCGACATCATCACATCATCAACATCATCACATCAGCACCAGCACGGCCACCCCACTCTCGACGTCATCTCACCACCACTATCACTATAAAGACAAATCGACACAGACTTGTCTAGGGTCTTCCAACAAGAGTGTCTGGGGTCTCGCACTCGGATTCCTTGCTGTGGCCCATAGTCACCTTTTTGTGAGTCTCTTGAAGCTCTCTTAGAAAGTCCAAGTTCTCCACGCTGCTCCTTCCCTCGCAGATCACACCCTACTGTGGAAAGAGCTTGTTATTAAGTTCCCACTGGGCTACTTGGAGGACTCTGAGTTCCAAGGACTCCAGGAGGGCCAGCCACAAGCAGAGTTGCACCAACTGGCCAGATCCCTGTCAGAACATGGTGGCCCACCTTGAGGATAGGGCTCCTGCCAAGACCTTCAGCTGGGAATTCCTGCTTCACGAGCCCTGTCTGGCGGGAGGGTGTTCGGGCCATGGCTCCTGTGCCCCATCTCTGCCTCTGGCCTATTCTTTGGTAGGCCCCTCAGGCAATACCCCGTCCTCTGAACCTACTGCCTCCTCCACAGGTGGCCACCTGTGCTGTGAGAGAAGAGAAGTGGGGCGAGATGGACATAGGAGATTTGTCAGAAGACGAGTGAGTGAGGCCTGCGGGCTTGTCCTCTCTGCAGGGCAGAGCGGACCCCCAGTACCCCTCATGTGGGCACATGCAGAGGTCAAGCCTTCACCGTCACCCCCATCAATCACCACCTTCCCCATCAGCAGCTGAAGGGGCTGAGGGGCGAGCAGCAGGCCATGAGCCCACCTCACCCCACAAAGAGACCGTCTCCTAACCCTACCAGCTGGCAAATGGCCAGGAAGGAGACAGGGAGGGGGAAGGAGCCTGGAGGGGACAGCACAGCATCTCCAGCTTGGGTTTTTCCTACAGAGGGCCGTACCTAGGCCCTGGGGGCTGCTGTCATGGGAGGGCTGGACCCTCCCAGATGGCTCAGGCCTCCTGGGACGGAGGACATGCTGGTGCTGAGGATGCCTCTGGTCACTGTGGACACTGTGGCAGTTGCTGAGGCCCTGTGCCCTGGCCGTAGAGCAGGCTGGGAGTCAGCGACACACTTGTCTGGCCCACGGGAGGGCCCGGTGGATCTTGTCGTCTTACTCAAGCAGCAAAGAGACGAGTGGGGCTCCAGATCCCCTCCCTGCACAGACAGCTGTGCTGGTGTTTGGGCCCATCCTTCATATTTCAGAGAAACATCACCATGTGCGTGGAAGTGGGGTCTGATCTTTGATTAACTGGCGTGCAGTGGAAACTCCCTGTGAGAAGGAGTTTGGACACCCAAGTCCCCCTCTTAGAGACAGGACGCCTTGGGCACATGCCTTGGACTTCATGTCCAGAGCAGAGCTGGACCCCCGGTGCGGCCAGTGCCCTCTGGAGGGTGGGCCCCAAGTGTGCGGCTCTGCTGGCACTTCAGGCATGGCCAGTGTCGGGCAGCCCTCTGCTTGGCGGGCCACTGGAGGATCACTTGTCAGCCCTGCTTCAGGCTTTTGCTTCTCGTGGAGGGAGCTCTGAGCAGGCTCCACTGCATCCTTGCGAGGAAGTCCCCTGGTCTCTGGCCTCCTCCAGCATGGCCAGGCCACACCGGTTCTTACGAGACACCAGGGCTCTTGTCAAGTCCCAGCCTGGGCTTTCATCTGCTGGGCCTTCTTCAGCTGGAGGTTACGTTTCCCAGCATTTCTTGGTGATGAATTTGACCACAGTGCACTCGTCTTGGAGACCTTTTTTTCTGGACAATCAGATCTTGGGACTACCCCAGAGAATCCGCCCAGCGGGGAGGCCAAGTGACAGGACCAGAGTCTGGGGCTAGATTCCAGAGCTGGCAGGGAGTCCCCCAGGCTGACCTGGACAGACACTGGGTGTGGCTCACCTTTCCACACCTCTCTCGCAACTACCTACACCCTACCCCTCCTGAGACGATAGGATCAAACCTCCGTGTGTTTGGCCCTGGGCCCAGGGTCCCTGCGAAGGGAAAGAGGTCCCTGCAGGGAAAATGCTGGCCACCTGCTGCAAGTGGCTCACACCTGGCACCTGGTTTTGGGGCCCCTGGGCAGGCTTAGCTCCGTCACCGATCTCTCCTATTTAAGCTTCCCTCTGGCCAGAGAATGGGAGACCTGGGGCCCGCTGAAGGACAGGGTAGGAGACTGGCCCTGTTGGATTCTGCACAGCTCAAGGTGGCTAGCTGCCTGGGAGGGTGGGCAGCAGGCGGGGCACCACAGGTGCCTGCAGGCCAGGCAGGCACCACACCACCCCACTTTTGGCCTCCAGGACCAGGACCAGCTGGGTGTGCTGTATCCCATACCCCACCAAGAGGAAGGCGAAGGGGTGCACCGCCACCCTGGAGAAGGTACTCAGCGCCCGGGGCGGGGCGGGTGGGAGAGCACGGGTGGTCACACCTCCTGTGCCCGCCCAGGTCCCCTCTGACCAGGTGCCCAGGGAGTCTCTCGGGATTGGCCAGAGCTGAAGCAATGAGGGCGGGTAATGCTAGGATGCCAGAGACCCCGACCAACCTGAGAGTGCAGCCTGAGGACCTCCGGGCCACATCCTGGCCCCTGGGGCGTGATGTCACCTTCCACCAGACAGAGTGAGTGATGGGCTCACTTCCCAGGGAGGTGTGCAGCGGAGGGCAGGAGTGCGGCTCAGCCCCACAGGCCGTGTGGCCAGGGACGGCAGCCAATCATGCCCAGAACTGCCAGGCCTGGGTGATGGCGCAGAAGGCCCTGCAGCCGGGAGGTGCCCAGCAGCTGGACTCCCCTCCTCTGAGGTCTCCGGGACCTAGATCCCAGTGCTTCGCTGGGCGCTGTGTGCTCCCAGCTCGGTGGAGCAGAGGTGGCCCTGCCCTCAGGCAGCGGCTCAGGGTGCCCGTCCCCAGCTTTCCTGTCTCATCGGTTGCCACCAGAGGCACGAGTTTAATCTGCAGGAATGAGGTGGCTCCGGGAGGCTCTGTGCTCAGGGAGGTTCCTGGATCCCAGCTCCAGGTCCAGACAAGCCGAGTAGGTCTTGCGGGGTCTCTGCAGCCCGAGGAGCACAGCCCTCCACAGTCCTGACTTAGCCACACAGAGTTTCTGAAACCAGTCAAGTCCTCTGGAAAAGTGACCTTTATTGCTAGTGACCAGGCTCCCAAGTAGCCCTCTCTTGAGACTGTGGGGCCTGTGAGCAGCGGGAAGTGTGGTCCCTCACTGTGTCATGAGCAGCCCCTAGGGGGTGGTGCCGGGCCCTTCCAGAGTATTCACACCCAAGCGGGCCCCCACAGCCCGGGGTTGGCTTCTTGGCTGAGGGGGTGAAGGCGAGGCCCTCCCGGCAGCCAGGACAGGGTGTTTGGTGCGATGGAAGGGCAGCCTGCTGCCGGGCTTGTGACTGCTGCTGGTCCTCATCAGTTTTTCCCGCCACCTCCCTGCAGCGAGCCCATGGGTCTGCATCAGGAGACCTCAGGAGCGGTGGCTGCGGTGGGCTGGCCATGGCGCCCTCTGGTGGCCTGCTTCCCACACTGCTCCGTTTTCAGTCCTAGGAAACCACCATCCAAGAGCTGCGGCTGCACTGGACTCGACGCCACCACAGAATTCACACTCCTCCACGGCTTATTCATTAAAGGATGGCCAGGATGTACCTGGTTGCTGGAGCTCAGTTACGATTCCGCATCGAGCCCAATGGGGCCAGGCTCTGCCTGAGCTTCACTGCGGCGCCCAAAGCAAATCCCCACGTGCCTTGCACAAAGCAAGAAGCAGAAGCAAAACCCTCAAAGAAGGACATCAGCCCCCCAGTGCCTGTCCCCAGGGACGTGGGGACACAAAGGGCCAGGGGAGAACAGGGGTCTGCGGGCCAGGCTGGGCAGGGCCCTGCAGGGCAGAGGGTCTTCTCTCTGGGATGGGAGTTGCCGGAGGTCACCTGGAGACACGTCCAAAGGGACACACTGGGGACAGGAACCTCCTGCCCCCTCCTCCCCACACCTGAGGCTCCCCTGGGACTCAGAACTCAGCATGGGGACACCCTGGGGGCAGGGACAGAAAGGCTGCTGGGCTGCGGAAGCCCCTGGAAGGGTGATCAGGCTGTGTCTCGGGGTCTTTCCCTGCACTGTGGGCCAATCTCAGGACACCTGGGGCTTAGCCTACTGTGGGGCCCTCTGAAGGGCAGGAGAGCGTCCTGTGGAGGGCAGGGGCCAGCTGCCCAGGACTGCTGGATTCACTCATCCAGTGTGGGCTAACAAACGCCGGAGGGATTAATAGGAAAGGGACCCGTGTCACGCTAGAGAAAGCCGAGGGGCTGAGGGAGGGCAGGCAGGCCGCTGGGCAGTGGGCAGACCTCCACGGGGCTGTGCAGCCCACTCCCAGTCACCAAAGCAGAGTGGCCCTCAGCCAGCACAGTCCTCAGAGGACCTGCCCACAACTGGGCCACATGGTGGGCATTTACCCTCGCCAGGGAAACTCCAAACATTCAAGATCAGGAGCACCAGTGTTGGCTTCCGTGTCCCGTAGGTCAGCTCATCCAAGCCACTGACAGGGTGACTCCTGTCCCAAAGGAGGGAGGCCCTGTCCTCAACCAAAGAGGCACAGGATCAAACCAAAGAAACCTTGTCCTCAAGAAGAGAGGCCTTCCTCTGTCCCCACAGGAGTAATCAGGCGGTGCCTGCCCTAGTGACTCCATGGTGTAGAACAGCACCTCTCAGGCTGTGACTGTTCTGAGTGACTCCATGGTGTGTAAAACAGCAGCTCTCAGGCTGTGCCTGCCCTGAGTGACTCCATGGTGTATAGAACAGCACCTCTCAGTCTCTGCCAGCCCTGAGTGACTCCATGGTGTGTAGATAGCAGCTCTCAGGATTTGCATGCCCTGAGTGACTCCAAGGTGTACAGAACAGCAGCTCTCAGTCTGTGCCTGCCCTGAGTGACTCCATGCTGTGTAGGACAGCAGCTCTCAGGCTGTGCCTGCCATGAAACTCCAGGTGTACAATACAGCAGCTCTCAGGTTGTGACTGTCCTGAGTGACTCCATGGTGTGTAGAACAGCTGCTATCAGGCTTGACTGTCCTGAGTGACTCCATGTTGTGTAGAACAGCAGCTCTCAGGTTGCTCCTGCCCTGAGTGATGCCATGGTGTGCAGAAAGCAGCACTCAGGCTGTGCCTGCCATGATAACTCCAAGGTGTACAGAACAGCAGTTCTCAGACTGTGCTTGCCATGATGACTCCATGGTGTGTAGAACTGCTGCTCTCAGGCTGTGCCTGCCTGAGTGGCTCCATGGTATGTATGACAGCAGTTCTCAGGCTGTGGCTGCCATGATGACTCCAGGTGCACAGAACAGCAGCTCTCAGGTTGTGACTGTCCTGAGTGACACCATGGTGTAGAACAGCAGCTCTCAGGCTGTGGCTGCCATGATGACTCCAAGGTGTACAGAACAGCAGTTCTCAGACTGTGCTTGCCATGATGACTCCATGGTGTGTAGCACTGCTGCTCTCAGGCTGTGTGTGCCCTGAGTGACTCCATGGTGTGTAGAACAGCAGCTCTCAGGCTGTGCCTGCCCTGAGTGACTCCATGGATGTATGACAGCAGCTTATCAGGCTGTGGACTGCCCATGATGACTCCAGGTTGCACAGAAACAGCAGCTTCTCAGGTTGTGACGATCCTGGGAGTGACACTATGGTGGTTAGAACAGCAGCTCTCAGGCTGTGGATGACCATGAGGACTCCAGGTGTACAGAACAGCAGTTCTCAGACTGTGATTGCCATGATGGACTCCATGTTGTTGTAGCACTGCTGCTCTCATGGCTGTGTGTGCCCTGAGCTGACTCCATGGTGTGTAGAAACAGCAGCTCTCAGGCTGGGCCTGCCCTGAGTGACTCCATGTATGTATGACAGCAGCTCTCAGGCTGTGGCTGCCATGATGACTCAGGTGCACGAACAGCAGCTCTCAGGTTGTGACGATCCTGAAGTGACACCATGGTGTCGAGACAGCAGCGTCTCAGGCTTGTGGCGGCCATGAATGACTCCAAGGTGTACAGACAGCAGGTTTTCAGGACTGTGCTTGCCATGATGACTCCATGGTGTGTAGAACTGCTGCTCTCAGGCTGTGCCTGCCTGAGTGACTCCATGGTGTGTAGAACAGCAGCTCTCAGGCTGTGGCTGCCAAGATGACTCCAAGGTGTACAGAACAGCAGCTCTCTGGCGGCACCTGCCCTGAGTGAGTCCATGGAGTGTAGGACAGCAGCTCTCAGGCTGTGCCTGCCCCCAGTGACTCCATGGTGTGTGGAACAGCAGCTCTCTGCCTGTGCCTGCCACTGAGTGACTCCATGGTTTGTAGAACAGCAAATCTCAGGCTATGCCAGCCCTGAGTGACTGCATGGTGTTACATAGTAGCTTTCAGGCTTTGCCTGCCATGAGTGACTACAAGGTGTAGAACAGTAGCTCTCAGGCTGTTCCTTCCCTGAGTGACTCCATGGTTTTTAGGACAGCAGCTCTCAGGCTGTGCCTGTCCTGAGTGACTCCATGGTGTTGAACAGCATTTCTCAGGCTGTGCCTGCCCTGAGTGACTCCATGGTGTAGGACAGCAGCTCTCAGGCTGTGTCTGCCATGAAACTACAGGTGTACAATACAGCAGCTCTCAGGTTGTGACTGTCCTGAGTGACTCCTGAGATCCCAATAGCAGATCTCAGGCTGTGGCTGCCATGATGACTCCAAGGTGTACAGAACAGCAGCTCTCAGGCTGGACCTGCCCTGTGGCAGTCCGTGGTGTGTAGTACAGCAGCTCTCAGGCTGAGCCTGCCCTGAGTGACTCCATTGTGTAGAACAGCAGCTCTCAGGCCGTGCCTGCCATGAAGACTCCATGGTGTGTACAACAGCAGCTCTCAGGCTGTGACTGCCATGATGACTCCATGGTGTGTAGAACTGCTGCTGTCAGGCTGTGCCTGCCCAGAGTGACTCCATGGTGTGTAGCACAGCAGCTCTCTCACTGTGCCTGCCCTGAGTGACTCCATGGAGTACAACAGCAGCCCTCAGGCTGTGATCTTCCTGAGAGACTCCATGGGGTGTATGACAGCAGCTGTCATGCTGTGGCTGCCATGATGACTCCCGGTGTACAGAATAGCAACTCTCAGGTTGTGACTGTCCTGAGTGACACCATGGTGTAGAATACCAGCTCTCAGGCTGTGGCTGCCATGATGACTCCAAGGTGTACGGAACAGCACTTCTCAGGCTGTGGTTGCTATGATGACTCCATGGTGTGTAGAACAGCAGCTCTCAGGCTATGCCTGCCCTGAGTGAATCTATGGTATGTAGAACAGCAGCTCTCTGGCTCTGCCTGCCCTGAGTGACTCCATGGTATGTATGACAGCAGCTCTCAGGCTGAGGCTGCCATGATGACTCAAGGTGTACAAAACAGCAGCTCTCAGGCTGTGATTGTCCTGAGTGAATCCATGGTGTGTACAACAGCAGCTCTCACGCTGTGGCTGTCATGATGACTCCAGGCGTATAGAACAGCAGCTCTCAGGCTGTTTCTGCCCTGAGTGAATCTATGGTGTGTAGGACAGCAGCTCTCAGGCTGTGCCTGCCCTCAGTGACTCCATGGTGTGTGGAACAGCAGCACTCAGGCTGTGCCAGCCCCGAGTGACTCCATGGTGTGTAGAACAGCAGCTCTCAGGCTCTGCCTGTCCTGAGTGGCTCCATGGTGTGTAGAACAGCAGCTCTCAGGCTCTGCCTGTCCTGAGTGGCTTCATGGTGTGTAGAATAGCAACTCTCAGGCTGTGCCTCCCCTGAGTGACTCCATGGTGTAGAACAGCAGCTCTCAGGCTGTGCTTGCCCTGAGTGACTCCAAGTTGGAGAACAGTAACTCTCAGGCTGTGCCTGCACTGAGTAACTCCATGGTTTTTAGGACATCAGCTCTCAGGCTGTGCCTGCCCTGAGTGACTCCATGGTGTAGAACAGCCGCTCTCAGGCTGTGCCTGCCCTACTGACTCCAAGGTGTGTAGAACAACAGCTCAAAGGCTGTGCCTGCCCTGGTGACTCCATGGTGATAGAACAGCAGCTCTCAGGCTGTGCCTGCCCTGAGTGAATCCATGGTGTAGAACAGCAGCTGTTATGGTGTGCCTACCATGAGTGACTCCATGGTGTAGAATAGCAGCTCTCAGGCTGTGCCAGCCCTACTAACTCCAAGGTGTGTAGAACAGCAGCTCTCAGGCTGTGCCTGCCCTAATGACTCCATGGTGTAGAACAGCAGCTCTCAGGCTGTGCCTGCCCTGAGTGACTCCATAATGTGTAGAACAGCAGCTCTCAGGTTGTGCCTGCCCTGAGTGACTCCATGGTGTAGAACAGCAGCCATCTGGCTCTGACTGTTTGAGTGACTCCATGGTGTCTATGACAGCAGCTCTTGGGCTGTGGCTGCCATGACGACTCAGGTGTACAGAATAGCAGCTCTCAAGCTGTGACTGCCATGATGACTCCATGGTGTGTACAACAGCAGCTCTCAGGCTGTGGCGGCCATGATGACTCCATGGTGTTTAGAACTGTAGTTCTCAGGTGTGCGTGCCCTGAGTGAGTCCATGGTGTATAGAACAGCAGATCTCTGGCTGTGCCTGTCCTGAGTGACTCCAGGGTGTAGAACATCAGCCCTCAGGCTGTGACTGTCCTGAGTGACTCCATGGTGTGTATGACAGCAGCTCTCAGGCTGTGGCTGCCATGATGACTCCAGGTGTACAGAACAGCAACTCTCTGGTTGTGACTGCCCTGAGTGACACCATGGTGTAGAACAGCAGTTCTCAGGCTGTGGCTGCCATGATGACTCAAAGGTGTACAGAACAGCAATTCTCAGGCTGTGGCTGCCATGATGACTCCATGGTGTGTAGTACAGCAGCTCTCAGGCTGTGCCTGCCCTGAGTGACTCCATGGTGAAGAACAGCAGCCCTCAGGCTGTGACTTTCCTGAGTGACTCAATGGTATGTATGACAGCAGCTCTCAGGCTGTGGCTGCCATGATGACTCCAAGTGTACAGAACAGCAGTTCTCAGGCTGTGCCTGCCATGATGATTCCATGGTGTGTACAACAGCAGTGCTCAGGCTGTGCCTGTCTGAGTGTCTCTATGGTGTTGAACAGCAGCCCTCAGGCTGTGACTGTCCTGAGTGACTCCATGGTATGTATGACAGCAGCTCTCAGGCTGCACCTGCCCTGATTGAGTCCATGGTGTGTAGGTCAGCAGCTCTCAGGCTGTGCATCCCCGGAGTGACTCCATGGTGTGTAGATAGCAGCTCTCAGACTTTGCCTGCCCTGAGTGACTCCAAGGTGTACAGAACAGCAGCTCTCAGGCTGTGCCTGCCCTGAGTGACTCCATGGTTTGTAGGACAGCATCTCTCAGTCTGTGCCTCACCTGAGTGACTCCAAGGTGTGTAGAAGAGCAGCTCGAAG